>NC_073238.2:71817115-72421538 GCF_029281585.2 Gorilla gorilla gorilla
CTTCTCTTTTAGCCTCAGGTGGGCCTCCTCCAGAGCCAGGCTGCTGTGTTGCGGACCCTGAAGACTCCGTGGAAGCAGATGGGCCCGCACAGCCAGCCCAACCCGCAAAACCCGTCGCTTACGTGACACCCTTCAGATGGCAGACCCCGGCTCGCACAGAGTCACCCCGTCCTGCAGAGAGAGGCCGGCGCCGGGGAGGAAGCCGGCGGCCAGGGCGAGGCCGTGGCAGAAGGGCTGGGCCCCGCGGGGACGCTGGCCAGAGACAGGGGGCAGAACGCTTGACGGGACCGGACGTGCACATCCAACTGGACCACCATGGAGAGCCAGGCCACCAGGGGGAACCGGAAATCACGGAGACCGCAGCCTTCTCTCTTTCTGAAACTGGTCCTCTGCCTGGAACTGTGCAGGGAGGCCCTGGCCCCGACGTGGCGCAACCTGAGCTGGGGTTTCAGGAGCCGCCCACTGCTCCTGGGCCTCAGGCTGTTGCCTGGCAACCCGTGTTGACCCTCTATCCCTGCATCGGGTTTAGGGCTCTGGGTGACTCAGCTGTTTTACAAGTCATTCAAACCCCCCACGGCACCTATGTGCAAGGGGTCCCAGTGTTCCTCACCCACATTGCATATTGACCACTGTCTGCCACCCACGTTGTTCCCAGCCTCCCTTTCTTCCACCTGGACGTTCCCCCCAGCCCCAGTTCTGCTCCACTCCTCCCCCGACTGGACCTGAAGCCTGAGCTTCCCCTGAACTTAGAGTACACAACTTACAATATGCAAGCTGCTAAACCCCCTTTCTGTACAAGGCGATTGGAATGGAGCTGTCATGTACAGTGAAAGTACACGTCACGTTTTTCAGCCAAGAAAAAGCCAACCCAGACAACCTGGAAGAAGTGGGATGCAGCAACGATCAGGAAGCATGGAAATTAGGAAACTGTATTCTTAAGTCCAGAGAAGTACGATTCTGGAAAAAGGATTGATGACCTAGAATGAAAACTCCAGAAGACACTCATATAGACATGTGCGGCATGCGAAAATTCAGAAGGAGCTAGAAGTTACTAAAGTTCTTGTCTAGTGCCTGGAGACGATAGAGTGGCTGAATATAAGAGCAATAAAACTCTAGACTGACACATTTTTAAGTCTCAATGTAGGTACCCTTTGGGAACCACTAAGTGAATTGGAATAGAAGGTAAAATTTCAAACCGATTGAGGACAAAGGGGATCAAAGGACATTTGATGAATCAGACAAAAGGTGTTGGGGTGGGTGGGGGGGTTAACGGAAACAAGGAGAGTGCGTGACTCACTGGAACCGCTAAATGAGGAATCAGTAATTTGACGGCAGTGTCCTTGGCTTCCTCCTGGCTTTAATGGGAATATTTTAAATGTTTCACCATTAACCAAGTCGTTTGCTGTAACTTTCTCATAGATGTTTAAGTTGAGTTAGTTCCCATCTTTTCAGAGTTTGATAAATGTTGCGTTACGAACTGTTGTATTTTGTATTATATTAAGTGGGCTCTTATTGGCTGGTTTTCACTCCTTTGTAAACGTCCAAATAAAATACAGACAACTTTTTACATCAAAGATTTTTCTCTCGTGTTTTCAATCCTTCTAAATAAACCTTTCTCTTCAGACTTATTTTATAGAACAGCTCTTTTACTAAAATTTCACAAATCGCAAATATAAAATGTGTTTACTAAAAGCAGAAAGGAAGGTAGAGAAAGGTCTCCAGTCTCTGTTCTCCATTCACATCGCATCTTTCCCCATAGTCACACAAGTCTACACCAACAAACGCATACATTAAGAGCATCGTTTGTGGCTCGCTTTCACAAACACCTGGCGTGCCATGTGCCGGGGTCCCGCTGAAGTGACTATAAGGTCCAGGCAGGCAACACAGGTGTGGTCAGGACCAGAGCCTCTGTGGGGTCCGTGCGTCTCCAAACTAGGAACAGGTGACTTCGTATTGAAGCATGGCATGGATCACAATGAGCACTGTGCAGTGGGAGCTGCTTCTTGGCTTGCCATTGGGGTCTGTCGTCCATAAGCCAGAAAGCCCCCTTGCAGTCATCCTACACACATGTGCCACTATCTCCTTGCTGTACATCTGTCTGGAAAGATGCACAGGTTTTACATTACGCGGGGGAGGGTCTGCTGATACGCTACTTCCAGGATATTTCTACCACCAGAATGCTTCATTAAACGTTTGTACGTGGAGTAAGACAGGGTCTCATTCAGTCATCCAGGCTGGAGTGCAGTGGTGCAATCACAGCTCACTGCAGCCTGCACCTCCTCAGCTCAGGTGACCCTCCAACATCAGGTTGCCAAGTAGCTCAGACTGCAGGCAGGCACCGAGACCCCTTGGTAATTCCTCCTGGTTTGTTGATTCATTCGTGTATTTATTCATTTTGAAACAGAGTCTCACTCTTTCACCCAGGCTGGAGCGCGGTGGCTTCGGCTCACTGAGAACTCCATTCCCGGGAGTGAAGCGATTCTCATGTCTCGCCCTAATAAAAAGGGAAAAATTAGCCAGGCATGGTGGTGGGCCGCTGTAGTCCCAGCTGCTCAGGAGGCTGAGGCGGGAGAATCCTTTGAACCCAGGAGGCGGAGGTTGCAGTGAGCCCAGATTGAGCCATTGCAGTGATCCGAGATCATGCTATTGCCCTCCAGCCTGGGTGACAAGAGCAAAACTTTGTCTCATAATGGAAAAAAGAGAGAGAAAAGTCATCCCAGTAAGAAAGATCAAAGTTTGGAAGAGAAACTTCACAGAAGAATCTATGGGTTTGGTCAGTGAGCACACGCAATCCCAATAAGGATGAGAATACGCAAATAAGCGTGGAGCATCCTGTGGTGCCAGGGAGAAAGGAGCCGCCCAAAACCAAACAAAACCAAAAGCCACAGCGATGGGAGGTTGACAAAGGGACATGGAAGCCAACTAAAGGAGCTCCCGGTGGCCAAAGCTGGAAACATTGTGTAACAAAGTAATTAACTAAATAATTACTAATTAAATAGTTAAGTAAAATATTTGACAAAATAATCAGTTCAATTATTGAATAATTCATCCCCTGAAGTATTGGAGTGTAAACCAAAGTATACAATAGGTGTCCATAAGTCCATACTGATATAAATAAGTGATTAAATAAACAAACATGTGGGGAGAATGGGAAAATCCTCCACACAGGAGAACTCCGCAGAGTTTAGGTAGCTATTCCCCTGCAAGGAGATAAAGCATAACTTCCCTTTTATTTAAGTATAGGCTACAGGTAGCGACTTCCAAACAGTACAGTAGAGAAAGAGGTGGGAAAATCACTTTATGGTGGAGAAACGTAATCAACACTGCCCCAGCCAGGTGACCAGGACTAATAGCAGCAGTGATAAGCCGGCTTGATGGTGTGTACTCTAGACAGGATGGGATGGGAGTGGCACTTTCCCGCTGCAATCTTCCGTATAAAAACGTATAATTCCAGTCAGATCATAAGGAATACATCACACGAACTTCAGGAGAGGACATCCCACAATACATCTGATCAGTATGCAAAGTGTCAAGGTCATCAAAAACAAGGCAAGTGTGAGAAACCGTCGCAGCCAAGGGGAACCGTGACGAATTGTACGGTGGTACCCTGGATGGGGTCTTGGGACAGAAAAGGTATGTGAGGCGAAAACATAGCACAACCTCACTTCAACAAAAAATACAAACCCAAAAAATATTTGGCCCGGCACGGTGGCTTGCGCCTGGGGTCCCAGCTACTCGGGAGGTTGAGCGGGAAGGATGGCTTGAGCTGAGGACTTCCAAACAAGCCTGGGCACATAGCGAAACCTCGCCTCTCCAAAAAATCCCAAAATTATCCCGATGTGGTGGTGCTCACCTGTAGTCCAGCTACTCCGGAGGCTGAGACAGCAGAATCACTTGAACTGATTCTCCTATCTCAGCCCCCCAAGTAGCCGCAGCGAGCCGAGATGGCACCACTGCACTCCAGCCTGGGCTACAGAGCGAGAACCCGTCTCTGTAAAAAAACGAGGATGCAAACCGACCAAATAACCCACTGTGGGATCCCCTCCAGTGTCCTGCTGTGTTTCCTGCTGTCTTCCTCCACCCGTGTGTGCTCCCACAGCAATAAAAGCCAGTGGTGTGGGTCTCACACGCATCTCCAGCCCCATCGCCATCGCGCTGAGCTCCACTCTTTTTACAAAAGGCCACTTGACATCCTCACCTGGCAGTTCAAAAGCTCCTTCAACCAGATGTGCGCAAGCCAAGCTCCGCCACTTCCCACTCAGAGCAGGTTCTCGGTCCACCTCTGCCTGAACGAACGGGCGGGCTACCAAGGCCGCAGTCTCTTCCTCAAGGGCTGTCCACACTGGGTCTCGCTTTCTCTTGGAAATTTCTCTCCCACCAGGGAACTTTCTCCTCCTCTACCTCCCTCAGTCTCAGTCTAACAGCACCCTGCGCCCAACCCCGAGGGCTGCAATAGCCTTCTTGCCTCTCCTGACTTATTCTGCGGACCCTGGGTTGGCGCTCCTTCACAGCCAGGCTGGTCGTTTCTGAAATGTTAACCCACTGCCGGACACCGTTCCATGGTTTTCCGCTGCCTTGGAACAAGACCAGCTCCTGCGCGGACCCTGCCTCCACCTCGCACCACCTCTGCGCCCGGACTTGGCCTCCCTTCCATTCCCAGAATGTGCCGGGCTCCCTTCCAGTCCGGGCCTCAGCACACTTTCTTCACTCCCCTTCCTCTCTCCCTGCCTCTCCCAGCCCGGTGCAGGTTGACTAATTTCAAATTTTATGTTCCAGATTTCAGCCCAGATATCCCCCCTTTGGATGCTTTCCTTGACCATGCTCAGATCTAAGCTAATCACATCTTCCTGTCAGCCGCTTTCAGGGCACCGCACCTCACTGTGCTGACACCCAAAGCTCATTATGCATTTTCTTCCTCAATGATTAGATTAATCAATCCACCATTGACGTCTAGAAATGGCGGCATCTCAGAAGGGCCCCATTTGACTGGCAGGGGACTGGCCCAATGCGCCTCGCAAGCCCAGCCAGGCCCACCCCAGCCGGCCCCCCTCTGACGACGCCTGTCCCTTACGCGACTGCCTTGCTGCCATATAAGAGGGACCGCGCTCGGCCTCCAGCAGTCGGCTTTCTGCTGGGCTCGGAGCCAGAACCTGCTGCGTGCTCCCTCCAGACTCCCTGGCTGCGGCTGGACTACCTCAGAGCTACAGCGGTGAGGTGAACCTGTGGACACCTCCAACTCCTCGGGCCTCTCTTCGTCGAAGAGTCTCTTAATTTTCAGATCTCCGGAGCCAGCTGTAGGAAGATCAGGTGTGTGTCTGGGAGTCCCGGAGGGGTGGATAGATCTTGGGTGGGTGCAGTTGGGGACAGAATCCTCATTCCCCCAGAAAGGCCACGGCCATCCCCCTGCCTTGTCACCTCTGTCTTCCTAAATCCGTTCTTTCTCCCTTGTTTTTCTCCCCAGCCCCTCCCGCAGATTGCTCATGGAGGAGCCAAGGCCTTCGAAGCGACTTCGCTCCACGGCCCCTAATCAAGGTACATCAAACGCCTGCCACTCTCTTTTTAATTTCGCTTGTTCCTCAATTCTTCCCCAATTGTTTGAATTCAAACTCAATCAAGCATTCTCTGTTTCACCTTCTCATAGCCTGCCTCAACCTGGGCTGCTTGTTGTAAGTCAGCTCCCAGGTTCCACATCATCTGGGAAATTCCTTTCCCTCTTTCCAACTGTAATCCCATTTCCCAAATCTGAGATTTGCTGTTGTTGTCGCTGTTTTGTTCTGTTTAGTTTGTATTACTGTTTCTCCGTAGCAGAGCGAGTCCTCACGCTACATCTTGATCTATAATAAACCAGTACTTCCACCTTGTTCTTTCCCGGAGGAGTTGGAATTTTACGGCTGTTGCCACATTGTTCTCCAAAACATTTCCCTTCATACACTGAGTGTCCTAAATCTTTTAATCTTGTCTAGTTTGACAGACGCATAACAACAAAGCATCCACTGAAAGGAAATTCTTTAACATCTTGCTTGTCTGAAACATCTTCCTTCTACCCTCCCAGATTCTTTAGTGTAACTTTGGTTGGACACGAAATTTTAGGTGGGAAATTCATTTCCCTTGAAATTTCGAAGACATTTTCTCTTACGTTCTAGACTCAACTGCTGCTTTTGAGATGTCTGATTTGTGAGACATGTGGAATCCTAGCCCTTTCCATGTGACTTTTCCTTTCTCTGTCTCCCGCTCTCTAGAATCTTTTAGAATCTTCTCTTTTCCCTCAGCACTCTGAAATTTTATGGTGAAATGTCTCAGTGACAACATACCTCTAATTCTCTTATATCTCATCCTTCTTTCCATCACTTTAGATTTTTGCTTTGTTCTGTGGGAGATCTTCTCAACTTCCTTCTCCAATTTCCATGGAGAGTTTTGTTTCTTCTCTCACAATTTTAACTTCCAAAATCCCTCTTTCCTCTGAGTATTTATTTTTAAAAGTATCCTATAACTGCTTGATGGGTAAAATTCCTTCTATCTCTCTCTGCTCACGCTCTGCTTCTCTTTTAGCCTCAGGTGGGCCTCCTCCAGAGCCAGGCTGCTTTGTTGCGGACCCTGAAGACCCCGTCGAAGCAGATGGGCCCGCACAGCCAGCCCAACCCGCAAAACCCATCGCTTACGTGACACCCTTCAGATGGCAGACCCCGGCTCGCACAGAGTCACCCCGTCCTGCAGAGAGAGGCCGGCGCCGGGGAGGAAGCCGGCGGCCAGGGCGAGGCCGTGGCAGAAGGGCTGGGCCCCGCGGGGACGCTGGCCAGAGACAGGGGGCAGAACGCTTGACGGGACCGGACGTGCACATCCAACTGGACCACCATGGAGAGCCAGGCCACCAGGGGGAACCGGAAATCACGGAGACCGCAGCCTTCTCTCTTTCTGAAACAGGTCCTCTGCCTGGAACTGTGCAGGGAGGCCCTGGCCCCGACGTGGCGCAACATGAGCTGGGGTTTCAGGAGCCGCCCACTGCTCCTGGGCCTCAGGCTGTTGCCTGGCAACCCGTGTTGACCCTCTATCCCTGCATCGGGTTTAGGGCTCTGGGTGACTCAGCTGTTTTACAAGTCATTCAAACCCCCCACGGCACCTATGTGCAAGGGGTCCCAGTGTTCCTCACCCACATTGCATATTGACCACTGTCTGCCACCCACGTTGTTCCCAGCCTCCCTTTCTTCCACCTGGACGTTCCCCCCAGCCCCAGTTCTGCTCCACTCCTGCCCTCCCAACCCAACCGGAGCCCTCACCTTGTGTAGTCAGAATGGAGTATCCACACCCTCCTCCCAGGATGCTGACAGTAGTCCATCTGCTTCCAATGCCCCTCTTGTCTCTGCTTTGTACCTTCTCACAAAGTTACACATACTCGGAGTTCCTCAATGCTTTTTTAAATAACCCAGCAGCTCCGCAATCTTCTTGTGCTTATATTAAAAGTGAATTAGAGGTACTCGGGATAAAAAACGAGATTGTTTGAATCCAAAGTTATGTTGATGTTATGAGTCACAGAATAGATAAGACTGAGGAGCAAATCAGTAAAAACTAGGGGCTTTGGCAAGAGAGAGATGGACAGTGTGACGGAACAGTCATCTTGAGGACCGGAGGTCGTCTAACATGGAGCTCTCCTGAGAGAGCCAGAACCTGTGTATGACAGCAAAATACAAGGAAATCATGGCTAATGATTTCTCCCAGTGGAAGAAATCTATGAATCCTGAGGAGGAAACAATAATAACACCCATTGAGAGTATGAAGTATGGTGAAGAGAATATTCCAAAAGCTACCTGGAGCTGAGCCCTACAAGGAAATCAGAATTAAGGTGACATTAGACTTTGCCTGACAGCATGGATGACTACGGAAAGCGATGGTGCGATATCCTCAGAGCTTCAAGAGGGAAATCACTCTGAATCTAGTGTTCTACGAGCAATCAAAGAAATTGTTGGGGAGAGAAGGAGGCAGGCTGTTTCAGCTCAAGGGCACGGCCACATGAAGGGAGGAATGGCATATAGAAAAAGAAGGAAAAGGCAGAATCCTACTCAGACTGGACCTGAAGCCTGAGCTTCTCCTGAAATTAGAGTACACAGCTTATAATGTGCAAGCTGCTAAACCCCCTTTCTGTACAAGGTGATTGGAATGGAACTCTTATGTACAGTGAAAGTACATGTCACGTTTTTCAGCCAGGAAAAAGCCAAACCAGACAACCTGGAAGAAGTGGGATGCAACAAGTGTCAGTAAGGAAGGAAAATAGTAAACTGTATTCTTAAGTCTAGAGAAGTATGATTCTGGGGGAAAGATGTGTGGCCTAGAATTAAAATTCCAGAAAACTTTTACATAGACATGTGGGGAATGGGAAAATTCAGAAGGAGCTAGATGTTACTAAAGTTCTTGTCTAGTGCCTGGAGATGATATAGTGGCTGAATAGAAGAGCAATGAAACTCTAGACTCTGACACATTTTTAAGTCTCAATGTAGGTACCCTTTGGGAACCGCTAAATGAATTGGAATAGAATGTAAAATTTCAAACATACTGAAGAAAAAGGGGATGAAAGAACATTTGTTGAATCAAACAAAAGGTGTGGGGGGTTTAACAGAAACAAGGAGAGTGCATGACTCACTGAAACTCCTGAATAAGGAATCAGTAATTTGATGGCAGCGTCCTTGGCTTCCTCCTGGCTTTAATGGGAATATTTTAAATGTTTCACCATTGACGAAGATGTTTGCTGTAAGTTTCTCATAGATGTTTAAGTTGAGGTAGTTCCTATCTTTTCAGAGTTTGATAAAAGTTGTACTATGAATTTTTGTATTTTGTATTTTATTTTGTATTTTATTAAGTAGGCTTTTATTCGCTGATTTTCACTCATTTGTAAATGTCCAAATATAATAAAGATAACATTTTACATCAAAGGATTTTTTGTTTGTATTCAATCCTTTGAAATAAACCCTTCTGTTAAGACTTATTTTATGCTACGGTTCTTTTGCTAAAATATCACAAATTGCAAATATAAAATGTGTTTACTTAAACCAGAAAAAAGGTAGAAAAATAATATCTGCTGTCTCTGTTCTCCTTTCATATTGCATCTTTCCCCGTAATCACACAAGTCTATACAAACAAACGTAAATATTGAGAGCATCGTTTGTGGCTTGACTTTACAAACACCTGGCATGCCATCTGCCAGGGGTCATGCTGAAGTGACTATAGGGTCCAGGCAGGTAACGCAGGAGTGGTCAGGACCAGCACCTCTGTGGAGCCCATTCCTCTCCATACTAGGCACAGGCGACTTCGTATTGAAACATGGCATGGGTCAAAATGGGCACTGTGCAGTGATAGCTGCTTCTTGGCTTGCCATAGGGATCTGTCATCCATAAGCCAGAAAGCACCCTCTCAATCATCCTACACACATGTGCCACTATCTTCTTGCTGTATATCTGTCTGAAAGATGCACAGGCTTTAAGTTGTGCAAGTGATGGTCTGCTGATAGTGTGCTTCCAGGATGTTTCTACCACCAAAATGCTTAATTAAACATTTGTACATATAGTAAGACAGGGTCTCATTCAGTCATCCAGGCTGGAGTGCAGTGGTGGAATCATAGCTCACTGCAGCCTGTACTGCCTGAGCTCAGGTGATCCTCCCACATCGGCCTGCTAAGTAGCTGGGACTACAGGCAGGCACAAAGACCCCTTGGTAATTTCTCTTGGTGTATGTATGTATGTATGTATGTATGTATGTATGTATGTATGTAAGTATTTATTTTGAAACAGAGTCTCACTCTTTCACCCAGGCTGGAGTGCGGTGGCTTCAGCTCACTGAAAACTCTCCTCCCCTGGTTGAAGCGATTCTCATGCCTCAGTCTCCCAAGTAGCTGGGACCACAGTCCTGTGCCACCACGCCTGGCTAATTTTGTATTTTTAGTAGAGATGGAGTTTCACCATGTTGGCCAGACTGGTCTCAAACTCCTGATCTCAAGTTATCTGCCCACCTTGTCCTCCTAAAGTGCTGGAATTACAGGCATGAGTCAACACACCCAGCCAACTGGGGTTTCATCATGTTGTGAAGGCTGGTCTTGAACTCATGAGCTCAAGCCATCTGCCCACCTTGGCCTCCTGAAGTGCTGGGATTATAGGTGTGAACCACTGCACCCGGCCTTTTTATAAAAATCTTTATGAAACAAATTCTCAAAGTGAGATTCCTACACCAATTGGTATGGCCATATTTTATTTTATTTATTTACTCTTAATTTAACAGTTAAGTTACATTAACTTATCTTTTATGTTAAATTAGGATCCAGCATGTGTTGTTCCCCTGTATGTGTCCATGTGTGTTCACCGTTTAGCTCCCACTTATAAGTGACAGCATTGTGGTAACTGGTTTTCTGTTTCCGTGTTAGTTTGTTAAGGATAATGGCCTCCAGCTCCATCTGTGTTCTTGCAAAGGATGTGATCTTATTTTTGTCATGTCTGTGTAGTATTTCATGCTGTATACATTGATGGGTATTTCAGTTGATTCCATGTCTTTGCCATTGTGAATAGTGCTGCAATGAACATACCCATGCATGTGTCTTTATAATTGATTTATATCCCTTTGAGTATATACCCAGCAATAAATGTTGGGACACTATAATTTTTTCCAGTCTCTTGGATAAAAATGTTATCTTATTGTTTTTCAAATTTGAGTTTCCTCCTACTAATAAAGTTCAGTATCTTTTTGTGGATTTATTGGCCACTATTATAATCTTTTTCTGTTAATTTCTAATATATAATTTTTATACAATTTTCTGTTGGATTTTATATCTTCTGCTTATCAATTTGTAGGAACTCATGTGAAAAGTGCATAAGTTCTGCAGTTCTGCTCCATCTTCCAATATTCCTCAAGTTTCCTGGGGTTCTCCTGGCTCATCCCCTAAGCCCCTGCCCTCATCCCTCCAACACTTTGCTAAACAAGACTTGGTTCCCTTTACTTCCCCGCTTTTGGAAATCCTGCTTCTCCTTTGGAAATCCTGGTGTGTTTGTGGAAGTAGTTGTCTTGGGCCATATGTGGAACCAACTTCAGTTGTGGGTGCAGGTAGATGCATCAGCAGATCCTGGGTTGGTGTGATCCCAGTGCAGGACAGTCCTTTCAGTAGGACCAGGTGCTTACATGGAAGCAGGACTCCTTTGGGAGTCAGGCTGCTGCTGATCTCCCCACCCTGGAGGAGACGGAATTCTTTTCTGAGTTATGGGGGATATCCTTGGTGCCCTGGAGGGCACTCAGACCACAGACAAATCAGCCTATGGGTTCCAGTAAGTGATGTAACTTAGAGCACATGAGGCTTCCTTGTGGGACCCCTCTGCAAGCTGCCTCAGCCTCTTCAAGTTTCACTGTCCACCTCCACCCGCAAGGTGGAGGGCAGACTCCAGCTGATCAGACCAGGCTTCAGTGTCCCCACATAGGACCCCCTCCCCTGAGACCTCATCTTAGGGGAATCCAAGCATGGGAAGAAAGAAGTGAGCCTGAGGGAGGGGAGGCAAGTTTAGAAACCAGGAAGCTTATTGCAGGCTGCACACCACATCCCCTGTATTTCAAAACATTTGCATTTCCCTGCTGACCCTGTGATGTTGCCTAATGCCTGTTCCTATGTTTCTTGGCCATGCGGATATTTATTTTATAAAGTGTCTGTTCAAGTCCTTTGCCTATTTTGCTATTTGCTGGTCTTCTGATTCTTGTATAATTTTTATTTTTCAAAGGTCAGATATTTTAAAAAGCAAAGTCAAACTCTCTTATACTGCGTGCTTCAGTCTCAGGCAGGTTTTATGTCATTGTTATGTTTCCAAAACCATGTAGAGTCTTATTTCCAGTATTTTCTTTTTGCTTTTTCTTTTCTTTTTTTTGACAGAGTCTCACTCTGTTGCTCAGGCTGGTGTGCAGTGGTATGATCTCAGCTCACTGCAAGCTCCGCCTCCCAGGTTCACACCATTCTCTTGCCTCAGCCTCCCAAGTAGCTGGGACTACAGGCATCTACCACCATGCCTGGCTAACTTTTTCATTTTTAGTAGAGACAGGGTTTCACCATGTTAGCCAGGATGGTCTTGATCTCCTGACCTCGTGATCTGCCCACCTTCGCCTCCCAAAGTGCTAGGATTACAGGTGTGAGCTCCCACACCCAGACTGTTTTTCTTTTCTTTTCTTTTTTTTCTTTTTTTCAGTTGGAGTCTCACTCTGTCACTCAGGCTGGAGTGCAAAGGCACATTCTTGGCTCACTGCAACTTCTGCCTCCTGGGTTCAAGTGATTTTCCTTCCTCAGCTTCCCAAGTAGCTGGGTTTACAGGCACCCACCAGCACACCAGGCTAATTTTTGTATTTTTAGCACAGATGGGGTTTTACCATGTGGCCAGGCTGGTCTCGAATTCGTGACATCAAGAGATTAACCAAACTCAGCCTCCCAAAGTGCTGGGTTTACAGGCATGAGCCACTGTGCTGGGCCTCCAGTATTTTCAGGTCTTATATGAATGGTATTCTACTGTACATATCCTTTTGTCATGGTATCTTTTGGGTGTCACTTATCTGGCTGGAAACCTCTGTAGCTGATGGCAACTTTGCCCAAATTCTTGTCCTGTGTGCAGGAAGAATAAGGTACACAGATAAGTGGAGGGTGAGCAAGATGAAGAGGAACTTTTCTGAGTGTTAGAACAGCTCAGAGGAGATCTGCAATGAGTAGATCCTCTCTGTAGGCAGGCCATCACATTGAGTGTTAAGGTCTCAGCAGAGAGGAGGTCTGGAGTGGGTGGCTCTTCTCTGATGGTAGGTCATCCCAGTGAGTGTTCAGCTCTCAGCAGAGAGGAGGCCCTGGAAAGGGTGGTTCCTCTCTCCAGGCAGGTTGTTCAAAGGTCTGCAGCCTTCAGCAGAGAGGAGGCTCTGGAGAAGGTAGCTTCTCTCTGTCCTTGGTCGTACCACCATCTGGCTGAGCCTGGGGATTTTATGAGCCTTAGAGAGAAGAAAGTGTGTGCCAATTGGTCCATGGGTGGCCATGGGTGGGCCCAGAAAATGCACCACACATTCCCACTCTGGTCCATCAGACTGGCAGCCTAGACCCCAGCCTTCAGGCCCTCCCTGGTCTGAAGGTGTGGCCTCACTGGGGACATTCTGTCTTCCATCCAGGAATCTCTCTGCCTCCTGCTGCCATTCATGGCCCCCAGGCTCAGCCCTGACTTTGCTCTGAGATCAAAGTAGACTCCGAAAGCAGGGGGAAGCCAGTCAGCAGGAGGAGGCACTTCTGAGCTTGTGAGGGCAGGGGGGCCTTCCCAGGCACCCAAGAGTGCAGGAATGCCTGAGTCTGAAGCCAAGGTTTGGGCAGCTGCAACTGCACCTGGGGTGGGTTGGGGTTCCTGCCTACTCAATGGAGTGGGAGTCCTGGGTCTGCAGCTATGGCTTGGGTGGCTTCAGCTGTGCCTGGGAAGGCGGGGCTTCTGTCTGCTTCTGGCCCCCCAAGAGCACAGGGAACCTGGAATCTGCAGCCACAACTTAGGTGGCTGCAGTCCTGCCCAGGAGGGCAGTGCTCCTGCCCACTCCATAGACCTGGAGGCACAGGTTTGCAGCTAAATTTGGATGGCTGCCATGGCACTCAGGGAGCTCCTGCTCCAACTCAGAGGGATGGGGCTTCCACTTGTTCCCAGCCCCCACCAACTCCATGGAGCATGCAGCCCCAGCCACACCTTCCTGATGCAGCCAGCATGATAGCAATGGCAGGCCATCTGGAGTGTCTGCTGCCATCAACCCCCACTTCTGAGGTGGTACATATAACTGCTGTTAGGATAGGGCTGATGACCACTCTTTACTGCTTCATGCTGACAGGGGGTATTGTTTGGGGATAAATGGCAGTTAGATCTTTCTCAGAGGCATATCTAAGGGTCCCAGGTAAAAAGGGAGCAAATCATTCAAGGCTCCAGTTGCATGATTGCTTGAACTTTGATGGTTTCTAGGCAAGAAGAAACGAACTTTACAAGGAGGTTAAAGTTTGAAATGGGCTACAGCTGTTTCACTCTGGTGGAAGAAATTTAATCTTGGATGCAGGTAATTAAACTTTAAGAGATAAATAGATGTTTAGGTGAGTATTTAATACCTTGGGAAGGGGTCCTTGACAAAGATGTCTTATGATGAGGAACAGAACAAAGGTGAGAATAGTAAGCATAGGATATCTGTGGAGGGTTAATTATTAGTACTTATCTTTTTTAATTTTTAGTTTGGTGTCCCTGATTTTTTCATGCCTATACTTAAGGTGCTCTCATGGGTTAATGGAACAAATTTTGTCAGTTCCCCAGGCCTTAACTCAGGTATAATGAATCCAACAATTTATTCCAGTGACCTTCACTGCCATAGGAGTAGGAAGAAGTAGAGTGTAAAGTCTCTCCTATTCCTAGCCTAGAGAAAAAGAAAGTGAAGGAAGTGTCATTACTAGTACTAAGTCTGCTGGGTTGAATAGAGGGAAGAAGTTCATGGGATTGAGAATCCAACATTTGTTTCAGTTCGTGTTGGAAACAGGCCAAAGAAATTATATGTTTAAATCAGAAGTTTCTTGGTCTAGCAAGAAATCGCTGGTGAGAAAAGGCTATCCACACATCATTTCAAAGGGACTTAAACCCAGCTTCATGGGGTGTTGCTAACACATATAGGGCTATAAGGAGAAGAGTAATCCAGGAGACATTAGTCTCTTGAGACAGTTTTCTAAGGTGCTTTTTGATAATAGCATTTGTCTTCTTCTTTTTTTTTTTTAACTTTCCCTGAGGACTGTGGTCTCCGAGCACAATGAAGATGGTATAGTATGCCTAGTGCCCTTGAGAAACCCTGGGGGACAGCTGCCTTGAACAAGACGCCATTATCACTATGATCACTATGATCACTATGAGAGCACTTAGGAAGTCAAAAGTGAAGAATTATCTCAATAATTAGTACTTTTATCACCTCAGAGGCTTTCTCTGTCTAGCATGAGATTGCTTCTACCCAGTTAGTGAAGGTATCTACCCATACTAGGAGGTACAGGATGCCCCTTGTGTTGGCATATGGGTGAAATCCATTTGCCAGACTTCCCCAGGTAACCCCCCATTTTTTGTGTTCTGGGGGAAAAGAAGCCATCGATTGAGGGGATTATTTTTCAGGCAAGCCTTACAAGCATTAATGTCCTGTTTGACCATTTTTAGCAAATTTTTGCCTGAGAACAACCTTTCAGCCATAGGATAGGTTTTATCCTTACCTAGTTGAAAGGCATGGTGGAGGATTTTAAGAACCTTCCATTGGCTGGAAGCTGGTAAATGAAGTTTGCCATCCCCTGATTGCATTCATCCTGAGGACTGAAGGGTATATCCCCAAGAGGTAGCCCATTTATCTCCACAGAAGAATGCTGAAGTTTTATTTCTTTTATGAAGCCCTCCGAGATCTGAGGGGGCTCTACTTGTTCAGAAGTCTGGGGCCCTCTCCTTACCGACTTAGCTGCTTGGTCTGCCAATTTATTTTCCTCAGCTATTTTATGTGGCCTTAACAATGTGTTAATGACACTTCCCATGGAAGGAAGAATGAGGATAATATTTTGTTGATTTCCCAATGATATTAATGGAAGACCCACTGGCTGTGAAGAAGTCCCTCTCTTTCCAGATAGTGGCATGGGCATGGAGGACTTGGTAAAGGCAGGAGTAAACAAGAGGTCTCCCCAGCTACAACTAAGAGGTTGGGGAAAATATCAGGTTAAAGTTTTTCCTAAGACTCCCCTCATAGTCACGCTAAGAGAGGAGGGAAAACCTGGATCGGAGAGGAGAGCTGAATGGCCTGATCCGGTGTCCAGGAGGAGGTCTACCTTCCTGTCTTTGAGTTCCAGAATCACCTGGGGCTCCTGGATGTTAATGGTAGTCTGGACCACTGGAGCTGGGGAGAGGAGCCCCATGACCCATCAATCCTGCTGGACCATTTGAGGGACTGGATCTAGACCCAGTGACCTGTGTTTCTGGGTACAGTACACCCTCCAGTGGCCCCCATTGCAAATTGGACAGGGTCAAAGTAGCTTCCTCCTGCTGTTCAGACAGTCCTTCATAAAGTGCTCTGGCTTGCTACATTTGTAGTAGCTAAAAACACGTCTCAGAGACTCTGAGGTTTGTGAGCCTGCAGGGAAGTTATTAGAGCCTCTGCCTTTTCCTTGTATCTTCTTTCTCTTTTTTGGTCTTCCTCCTGGTTCCTATATTAAAGACCAAGGTGGCTACTTTCAGGAAATTCTCTAACATACTATTTGGTTCTATAACCTGTTTCTGTAGCTTCCCTTGATATCAGGGGCTGTCTGTGTGATAAACTTATCTTTTAGGATTAGCTGTCCCTTGACTTAATCAGCAGATAGAGAGGTAGGCTTTACCTAGGCCCCTCTTAGCCTTTCCAGGAAGACAATGGGATTCTGACCTAATCCCTGGCCTATCATGGATGGCTTGGGTAATTGAAAGACTTAAACCTAGTCCTTCATAAGACCTCCAGTATGCATACCTGAAGGTGTTTCTTCCTCCATTCTCCCATTTCATCCTTGGGGTCTCATTTAGGATCCACCAATGGTACTGCTATTCTTCCAGTCACATAACTTTCATCCCCTTCCTTGGCCCTTTATGAGATACAAAAAGTCATCCCCAAAATTATCTGCTGTTTTTAGAGTGGCCTTTCAGCAGTAATCGGGGTTTGATTCACAAGCAACATGACATCATTCCAGGAGAGTTCAAATACCTGGGTTAAATTCAGGAAAGCCTCTATATACACCTGTCAGGATCGTCTGCAAACTTGCCAAGATCCCCCTTAATTTTCCTTAAGAACTGTAGAGAAAAGGGGACTTGGACCTTAATGGGGCCCTATTCACCAGGCATCTGTTGTAAGGGCAGGAGTGACACTGGGACCTGCCTAAAATATGTTTTTTAGGATGAGGTAAACTTGGAAGACAACCTGGATAGAGAGGTGTAGAGGCAGTTGATTCCTTAACTGGAGGGACCTCTGGGGTTTTTTTCCCTAGTTCCCTGAGATTGCCCCTTGCAGCCTTTCCTGAGGTGGATGCTAGGAGGGCTGAATCAATCCTACAATATTGGCAAAGGTCTGGACTATCCTGCAAGACAAAGAAGGCTTGCACAAATGAGGCCTTAGGCCACTTGCCCTCACATTTCCAGAAAAGGTCCAGCTACAGAATATTATTAAAAAAATGCTTCCTTCCTGAGGTTAAGCTTCTCCTTCCTGCATAACATAATTCGGCCACACCATTGTCCAAAGGAATATGAGGCACTTTTTCTTCAGGGTCTGAGAGTCAAAGTAGTCACAGTGATTCAGGATACACTCTAGAGGGGTGCAGGCTGAAGAGTGTTGGTTACACATCTGGAAAAGAGGACAGAGGATGAAAAAGTTTTCTTCCTCTCTCTTTCTAGCCTGAGGGTCAAAGGGGTCCCAGTGATTCAGGATGCACTCGAGAGGAGTCAGGTTGAAGATGGTTGGTTACCCACCTGGAAAGAAGGAGAAAGGCATCCTTCTGTAATTTTATCTTTCCAGCTAATACCTGGGGTACATGAGGAAGAGAAAAAAGACATCCCTTTTTTTCTTCCAACCTTATATTCCTGAGTCCTGGTGACCTGTGCAGGTGGCAACCATGGGTGCACATGTGACCTTGACCCATGAAGCAGGAAGCTGTAGCTGGCAGAAATATTCACACTCACCTGAGCTGTGCCTAAGCCTTCCACTGTCAATAACCTTTAAGTTCTCTAGACCGTATCTAAGCCATGAATGTGAGCATGACCTCCTTCCATGAAGCAGAAGAGCCTAATCCGCAGGAATTAGTTATGATCACCTGTGCTGTGCCCCTAGACTTATGCTGTCTTTTGCCTTTGTATCCCTCAGATCTAGTTTTCCTTTCTAGGGCCTCAAACTGAAGCTTGGGAAAAAGGTGTCTCAGGAGGGTGTATGAACCGATTAAATTAGTCTCAGGCGGCCCTCACCAAATTGCAGCCAGTAACCAGCAGGGCAGTCCTTCAGTTGCTTCCCTTTCATAAGCAGGCAAAGCTGTGGGACCAGGTCCTCCTCAACCAAGGGAGAGGAAGGGAGTCCCTGGAGTTGGGGATCTAGCCCAACAATGTGCCTCCCAAAAGGACAACTTAAGTGCAGGGGAGGGGAAGGTGCCCAGTGAAAAAAGCCTCATGCCTTATGCATGTGGGTTCCTCCAACAGGGGAAAGAAAACTCAATTGTTATATTCTCCTTGATTCTAAGAATAGACAGACACCACATTGTTCTCATTTACACTCCTGATGACTAAGCCAAATGCTCATTCTACCCAGTAATATTTCTGTAGTTTACAATAACATTATATACATTTAGCATTGTATATAAAGAAGAGATAGGAACCATGATATCCATGAAAATAAGAAAGGAAGAACAATAGGAAAGTCTGGATGGAGGTCCTAGTACTGACACCCTAATGGGCAATCAGGGACTAAAGTTAGTCCAGGGGCCTTTGGAGAACTTTAAGGTGTAGCCTCAGCCAGCTACCCCCAGTTTCCCCCGGACCTCCTTCTGGCCCCGTATGACAGCCAGACCTTCGTGAAGGGAAACTGGGTTGGAACAAAGCCAACATTCCCAACACCCAGGAGTGATGGGGGATTGCCAGTGTCCTCCCCAGCAAGCCTGTCCTGTGTGTCTTAAGTCAGGCAGCTGCTCCCTCTCTTCCTCTTTTTGTCTTTCTCTTTCTCCCTCTCCTCTTCTATCCTATCTTTTAATCTAATATTCCTCTACCTAAACATTCAGTATCAAAATTCTTCAAGTATTTATTTTAGGCTCAGTAAATTAAACAGTCCAGATAGTAAATATTTTAGGGTTTGCAGGCCATATGGTTTCTGATGAAACTACTCAATTTGCTCTTTATAACATAAAAATAGCGGTATATATTATAGAAGTTAATGGCATGGCTGTGTTCCAATAAAACTGCATTTACAAAAGCAGACAGCACCCAGATTTGGCCAGCAAGTTGTAGTTTGCCAATCCCCTCTTTAGGCTCTCTTTCTCTCTCTCTTTCTCCTCTCTCTCTCTCTCTCTCTCATCTGTAAGTTATGGTATCTTTCCCATATGTTAAAATACACACAAACTCTGACCACCGGTTAATAATATACATTGAGTCCAAAACTCTTCTGAGCTCTAGTCCTGTTTCCAGTCAAATATTAGGTATTTTTCCACATGGATGTATCAATGGAACTGAGACAAAATATATCACAAATGCAATGTATGATTTTTCTTATCAATCTTCTCTTATTTCAACTTCCCAATATAAATATGTGGTGATACCATCCAGCCATTGTTGAAAATAAAGTACAGGCTCCTTTGGCTCTTCTCTCTTCGTGAAGCACCTGTGAATTACCAAGTTATATTGATTTAACATTAAAATGTATCTCAAATTCAGCCAAGCTTCTCCATTGCAATGGTGAGTTCTCTAATTTAATCTACAATTATATCTTGCCTTTAATGCCTCCTATTTTTCTCTTCACTGTTTAATACACCACCTATTATTCTATTCTCCTGAAGTTAAGTTATACTCACAAAGTGGAAGGAAGTAATTAAAATTATTTTCCTTCTTAAAATTATTTGATCTTAGTACAAAATAAGAATTTCCACATTTCACCTACAAGTTCTTTCATGATCTGGAAACTTTGTAGTCTCTTCCTGCATCAATCTTACCTCACTCATTCATTTCCATCCATGTTAGCTTACTTTCAGGTCATTGAATCCACTAAACTTTTTTTCTTATTTCTGAGATGAAAACATATGATGCTTCTTCAAACTGCAATGTCTTTCACTGACTCTTTGCTGATAACTTTCTATTTATACTTCAGATCTCACATTATTACAAATTTCTCAATCATGCATTCCAAGAACCTCGATCCAAATTTGGTATCCCTGTTGTGATTTTCATATTATTTATATTTTCCTTAGATAAATTGCAACAGTTTGTTATTATTTTTGTTTGATATGTGTTTAATTTCTTTCTCTTCTTACCGTGTAAGCTCTAGCAAAATAAGGCTCATATTTATGTGTATCACAATTGTATGTCTAGTACTTTAAAAAGCGCAAAATATAATAGGATTTTAGTAAGTATTTAAAAATATTTGTCTGTACAAATAATTTAAAAAGTAGCTGGGTGTGGTGCACACCTGTAGTCCTAGCTACTCTGAGGGCTAAAGTGGGAGGATCACTTGAGCCTACCAGGTTGATGCTGCAGTGAGCCCTGATCATGCCACTATACTCCAGCCTGGGTGGCAGAGCAAGACCCTATCTCAAAAATAAAAATAATAATGATAATAATTGATATTTAAGCAATATTCCAAGATAGGAAAATAGCTTAGTAATTTATAATATACTGTATGGCTTTAAATAAAATCATTTTATTCTTATATAATACATTTAAGGACAGTAATATAAAGAAAAAACACTAAATATTTGGCCAAATATTCTGTGCAGTAGCAATAAATTACTACACAACTCTCCATGTAATGGGGAAGAAGAAGCTGCCCAAATTATCTTTTAAATGAAGGAAAATCTTATAAATACATAGTGTGGTTTCACCACAGAAAATTCTAATGTTTTCCTATTGCTTCACCTCTTTCCCAGTGTTTGCTCATTATTTTACTTAATAATTTCTCTTGTTTTGTTATTGCTGTTTCTGTACATCAAATTTTGCGTGAAGTTAGATCACTAGAGTCACACCCATTAATTTCCACCCTCTATTGACTAAATAAGGTAAACTCATTTATAATTCAGTGAGCATAACTGGACATTAACTCAACATTTTAGGGTTAAAATCCCTTAAAATTGAGTAAATGTGAAAAGTGATCCTTTACAAATGAAAGCTGCTGTGGTGCAAAAGCAAAGCCTGTGTCCATTTACACAATAGCACTTCAAGGGCCATATCTCTGCTTTGGCTTTCTGTTACTCTCCAGTATGTTAAAATACATATCACGCAAACATTCCTCTAAGAAGAAATAGCAATACATTTTTAATAAATTCTTAGCCAAATTTCCAGTTTCAGTGACAAGTATTTTGCTACAAAGGTATCACTGACAAATTATATTTAAATAAATAAACTAAAATCTATTATTAAATGGCTTATCTCCTTTTCTGGAATGCAGAGTTCATATTTGAGTTTGTCAGGAATTAAATAACCATGCATTTTTAATAAAGCATGGATGAATATACCAGTCATTTGAGAGTTATTGACATATCTATATCTGTACGATAGTGTCTTATACTATTTCTGCTCTTTTCTTAATAGGGTTTATACATTCAGTATTAATAATAGATGAACATTTTTAATTCATTTCTACTGTTGAATCCTATTTGTACTTCTGCAGGAACATTATTACAACTGATTTTATAAAACTTATTTCTCATGACACATGTGTATAGGCATTACTGTTCTTTAAAAAAATTCTGTGTGACTACAATTCTCAAATTATTATAAGTAAATTATTCATTTGTTAATTGCCAGACATAACTGTTTTTTCTTGCAATGTTCTCCTTGAAGGTGGCCTTAGAAATGATATACTTATCATTATCCAAGGAATATGTATTATCTACTAATCTCTTAGAAGGAGACTTTACTCACCTTGCATACTGGTTTTCACTGAAATGCTAATAAATTTAGCCTGCAGGTCTGAGGTAATCTTTATTTTACACAAATAAGCAGGAACATTTACAGTTTTCCAATAGTGGTCAGGTGATTTAAAGCTTCAATGTCCACTTGTGTTTTTTAATTCACAATCACAGTGACAACAAAGGAATAACCCAGAATCAGTTTGTCTATGATATTAGGATAAAACGACCCTGAGTGACACATGAGTTCTGTCATATCACAGTCTCGAAAATAAGAAATATATTTCATTCTCAAACAGTATTCTACTTATAAAAAGGAAATTTAAAAGTTACTTCTTTGATTTCAATGTCTACTTAAATAGATCCCAAATTTTTGCATTTATCCTATTGATATCAAAATATATTTCCCCAGCAATGTTTTTCCAGTTGTTGCTTTCATAAACCAGAAACAGTATAAACAGTTGTTGATTGTCATACTGTTAGAAAAATTTATTATTGCTAAGATAAGACATAAAATAAAAACAAGTGCCAAATAGAACAAAATAAAAAACAAACAAACTCTTACTATCTGCCGTTCACTAAACAGATGTTTGCTGAGCACCCGTTTCATGCTGTGCAGCACTTTGCTAGGAACAGCAGAGAGAAAATAAACTGAATCACCTTCCTGCTCTTAGGGACTGTATAGTGGGAGAAATAGAAAGAAACAAATATTCAAGGCAATAAATGTATATTACAAATGATATGCTCTATGCTCTGCGATACTCTCTTAAAATACTGTGTAATGGATTTTAGGTTTCTGATCCAGGGAAGGGCTCTGAAAAAATGGCATTTAAGTTGAAGACTTGAGGATAAAGGGTCAGTCAAGTATATCAGAGGAAAAGAACATGCCAAGAAGAAGAAATAATATGTGCACAAGGAGCAGATACATACTATTACAATTATTTTATTTTTATTGCTCTTATTGCTATTTTATTGCTATTATTGCTACTTTAAAAATTTCCATTATTCTCAAATGCATTTCATTCTATTATTCAAGAAAGTTTACACTTGGCCTGGAAGGTCAAAAGCAAACATGGCAGACAAGTATGGGTGCTAAATCTAACCTAAACTATGTGCTTCAACATGGAAGAATCTTCAGCGGAAGTGACATACTCAAACAAATTACAGATTGAGTTGGTCAGGAGAAATGGGGAGAGGCATAAGTAGTGCCTGTGATGAGGCTGAACAGAAATAAAGAGCAGTTTACCTCCTCAGGGGTCTTTCCAGATAAATTTGAAAGCTAGGATTGAAGTGCTTCAGCAGGACAGGACATGGACTGATTTATATTTTTACATAAATAAACTTTGTTTTTCAGAAGGACTCTGACTACATGTAGAGAAATACTATCTTGAAAAGAAAAAACAACAACAAAAACCACATAAATACAGATAAAGCAGTTTAAAAATGTAGTTTTCTAGATATTCAATGGTAGGTGATAAAGGATGGCAATGAAAAGTATAATATAAAAAGGACTCAGGAAGTTTAGCAGGTAGTAGCATTGACATGAATTAGTAATTTATTCAGTGGAGATAAGGTCAAATTAAATTATATCAATATCCCATTTAAATATTTTATCTAATACATAAATGCATATTTATAACAACATGACAACAGTGTATATCTATAGATTCTGAAAGTATGCTTATTTTTAAGTTCATATTTTTAAAATTTACTCACAATGACTACATATCAAAATATGAAATGTATTAAAATATAGGAAATTTTGTTGAAAGTGTCAGCTATTCTGTTTATATTTTCCTACTCAGTAACCCAAAACAGCAATTTGCAGAATTTCTAAGATAATAATTCTAAATAAGATGTCCCTTATTTTTCTCCTTTATGAATGACACAACCCAAAACTTCATCTTTATTAATTGACTTGTTGTCTATTTGTGCCAAGGTCCCTGTCAGGAAAATTCATAATGAATTATATTATTTTGATATCTTGTCTGTCATTTTTTTTTCATAGCATGTATTTCCTACTTGAGGTACCCATGTGGTTAATTAACTTTATGGGCAGTAGCACGACACATATGAAAAAGTTAATGTCAAGGGAAGAACATGGATTCTGTGAATCCCTGATATCCAGACTGTAGCTATGAGTGAGATTTAATTGCCTGGCCTCAACCCTATTGTCCTGGTTCTTGGAAATAAAATGCACCCCTGAATGCCATCATGGATATATAATTACAAATATAGTACAACCTCTGATTCACATACAATATAATCCATATTTCTTGTTGGATTTACATCTGAGTCTTGGTTTTTCTGTCCATTTTCCACCTGGAGCTAGTCTTCAGCTCTGACCTTCAAGGCTATAGCCCTGGAGTGGATGCTAATTCTTAGAGTTTATCTCTACTTGTATTATGCCTCAGCTGGTGCTAATCCTGTCACCACTCAAAAGAAAACTCTGGAACCAGGATTTTGGCATCTACTATACACAGAGAAGCATTTTTTTTCTAGGACTTCTTGACTATATTATTGTATTCCCAATTTTGAAGTTAGGTGACTTGCATATTGATAATATCCATGACTAATCTTAAATTACCCACGTCTTTTGTTCTTTGAGAGCTTGTTTTATGAAGGAATTGAAGTCGGATCTAGGGAGATATGATGTATATCTAATTCCAGATCTTAAGAGCGTGTATTTAAATTCACACATAGCATTCAGTCTCTGAAAAAGTATCATTTTATATCTAAGTTTTAGATTACATGCACCTAGAAATCAGAGCACTTCTAACTGTATCTTAAACTGCAGTAGGCCAAAAACTTTCTTTGCCTGATTGGAAAACTGTGCACATAACATAATTCCAAGACTCTATAAATATTTTCTTAAAGATAATTTTTCTGATTTGGCAGGTTGTTTGAAAGTTGTTGTTCTCATATGTTTTCATACATTTTTTATAAAAGATCTACCCCAAAATAGGGAAAAAAATCATGCTATCTATAAAACATTTAAAATTGTGTGTAGTCAATAATTTTACTCTCGTGTTTCTGGACTGCTGAATATAAAATATTGGCATATTGAAGTTTTAAAAAACCTGCTTGCCATCATTTTTTTTCAGTTTTTAAACATTTTTAATTGTATCACTTTGTGCTTTTTTTTTTCCTTTTCCAGATGAGAGAAAAGGGCTCATTAATTCTCAATCAATCTAAGGTCACAAATTTATTAAGTGGGGATAATAGGTGTAGGGCTTCTGATTTATGGTGCCTTTTGCAAGTTCTATGCAGGCTGCTTAGTTTCTGCAGTCCTCTCTGACATATTCATTTGTTTATGGTCTCCTATCACTTCCTATTCTACACGTGTCACTCAGAGAACTCCATTAACACTAGTGTAGTTCTTAACTACCTCTTTGTTAGCATGAGTGGTTTGCTTTACAGATTCTTTCTTAATCAGATAAAACATTTCTAGGTGCAATTTAAAAAAATTGTGTTTAATCAGATGTCTGAGCTAATAAATATCATGTTTCAGGCTATTTAAAGGTCTTTTAAATATTTGATGGTGGTATGGAATAAGTTGAAAATTTGCTGAAGTTTTGTTTTTATTAAAAAGTATTAATAGCTTTCTGTTTAATTAGTTTAACCTCATTTACTTAGTAAACAAATTACTTCACACTATGAATTCAAAACCATTTTCTGAATGAACTAAGGCTTCTGTAAATAAGAATGTCTAAGGCAAATTTTTACTATAGGAAGTGTTACTGGTACCTAAGGATCAAAAGTCTAAAAGGACAGTTTCTTGTATGTCAACACCAAAAAACTCCCAAAGTGTATGTTTGGATTTAATTTTCTGTTCTATTTCTGTTTTGTCTTAAGGGGAAACTCTAACTAATAGTAACCGGAAAAGCAAAACAAACAAACAAATCTGCCATTGAACTTAAAAATGCAAAAGTAATGTATATTTATGTACATAAATACTTTTTATTCTTGCTCTTATTGCATTGTCTTTTCATTTGCAGCAGAAATCTTGTAGATCCTTAAACAAAGCCATACTTTTTCATATAAAAAATTAATAAATTAAACTTTCTCAAAAATAAATTTCTATTACTGTATTTTCAGGCTATAAAGTAATAGGCTTCCAAGACATTATAAGAAGTGTCTTCAGTGAACTCAATGTCACAGATTTCTTTACTCTCCATATTGGAATATAAAATCTGAAATAACTTTATAATAAGATGAAGTTGAGAAAGAGAATGTAGTGATTGAAGACTGGTCCTTTCATTTTTCTTTAAAGGTTTTTTTCAGTAATACACATCGATTACACTTTTTAATCACAATAAATTCTGTCTCTACATTACAAATACTATTAATTCAATTCTCATATATCTGCCATGTGCATAGTGCCACCTGTTCTGCAATAGCAGAGCTCCAACACCTGGCTTTTCTCTGGTTTGTATTATTAATCAAGCACACGTGTAGAAGTTTTATGTTGGCAGTTTGCACCACAATCATGTGAATCCTCATTCTTTGTAAAGTTAGGATGAAGAAAGGATGGAGAATAGAACCAGAGATATCAGTTGGCTTTACATATAACCTGCTTAGGTGGCTTCCTATATGGTGTGTTCTGGAATTTGCTTGCAAGCTAGCATATCCTCAAATATGCTCCATTAATTCAAAATGGTGCCTGAAATGACTACCAGTATAACAGAAATGCACTTTTTATCTCTATACACTTCAGTTTTCCCAACTGTAAATTGAGGGCAAAAAATATCTAATTCAAGTGATGGAAAGATATAAGTTAACTATCACAATGAGTATAAAATATATGGAGATATTGTGGTTTTGATAATGCTTACATAAAAATCTATAAAATGACAAATAAGCAATAATATTCATAACAGCAAAACTGACATATAACTACAGTTAACCTTTTGGTATTCTTTTGTCTAGTCTCAATTCTGTGTGTATATGTCTGATGATGGATATATGATTAATGTAAGCAAACAGTTTTTAGCTTGCTTGTTGATCATTTCGTCCGTAGGGAATAACTTAGTGTCTAGCACATAATTCACTAAATATTTCTTGAGTAAATTATAAAACTTATTTCTGTATATGGTCTATAATTGTTGAATTATTTGTTTACATTTTTCCTTACCCCTTACTGTACCAGAGAGGTCAAATTTTGTGGTATCACCAATTTATTAGGGGTAACTTTAAAATTATGACTGTGAGTAGCCACAGGAAGTATACTGCCTCCTCAACTATGTTTTTATAAACTGGAAGAGTGAGACTGTTTATATTTTCACAAAATGTGTACGTGGAGGCATTCTAGGCTTTTAGCAGGTGGGGACAAGAGTGCATGGTGTCCTGTTAGGCAAGGAAATGCCACAAATATTAAATAATTATTTTGCATTTTCCATGAGTTTTGTATGTTCAACTTCTACTCATATAACAAAAAAGTTTGTAATCTAAGTATAAAAATGTACTTTATAAATATATAAATATATCAACATGAATTTTGTACATTTTCTTATAAATGCAATTTCAAAATCCAAGTATCTTGTGAATTAGGAAAAAAAATCCGGTTTAATTTTATTCAGAACTCTATCAAAAGTGATTCTGTATGAGAATCAGGCCTCTGATTGTAATGGTTTTTATGGTACTGGATCACTAATATTAAAAAATAAATTGTCCTCACATGTGATTCCATCTGGGAGTGCAAGTATTCATTTTATCATTTAGCTTGGCCACACTGTAACACATTAAAATTCGTATTTATTTTCTTATGAAGTATTTATATTTAGTAGCTTGTATTGTTAGGGAATTATATTTATGTTAAAAATTATGTGTGTAGATAGGTTGTATTGTCTTTAAATTCATTTCAAAAGAGTGTTGTAAGTTGAATTGTGTTTCCTCAAAAAAGATATGTTGAAGTTCTCATCCCAGGTACCTGTGAATGTTTCCTAGATGTAATCAAGTTAGGAATAAGTCACATTAAATAAGGGTGCAAACTAAATCCAATAACTTATGTCATAAAACAAAAGGAAAGAGAAATTCAGATACAGAGGCAAAAAGATACCCAGACACCCAGGAAGGAAGGCCATGTGAAGACATAGATAAGAATTGAAAGTATGCCACCACAAACCCCAATTAGTACCAGCGACCTTCTAAAGATAGGATAAAGAAAGAAAGAAATATTTTTTAAAACTTCAGAGAGAACATGGTCTTGGAAATACCTAGACTTCTAGCCTTAAGAACCAGAAGATAATAAACTTTTCTTGTTTTAAGCCACCCAGTTTGTGGTATGTTGTTGTGGCAATTCTAGGAAACTAATACAAGAGTAAGAGGTATTTCAATTGTGTTTAAAAGCAAATAATAAATATTGGCTTCACAGCAAACAAAACTAACAGATTTTTAGGGTCTGTTTATTTTTATTTTTTATTTTTATTAGTACATAGCAGTTGTGTATATTTATGCCATAAATAATCCCATAACTTTATGTCCATAAGTTCCATTGTTTTGATTTTTAGCTCTAACACATGAGTGAGAACCTGCAAAGTTTGTCTTGCTGTGCCTGGCTTATTTCATTTAATATAATGACCTGCAGTTTCATCAATATTGCTGCAAATAACAGGATATCTTTCTTTTTTATGGCCAAATAGTGCTGCATTGGGTTTACATCCAAAATTTTCTTTATTCATTCATCTGTTGATGGACACTTAGGTTTCTTCCCAATCTTTGTGAACAGAGCTGCAACAAATATGAAAGTTCAGATACCTCTTTGATATACTGATTTTCTTTTTGGGGAATATATACCTAACATTGGTATTGCCGGATCATATCACAGTTCTATTTTTACATTTTTTAGGAACCCTCCTACTATGTTCCACAGGGGTGGTACTAATTTACATTCCCACCAACAGTGTACAAGGATTTCCTTTTCTCCACATCCTCACCAGCATTTTTTATTCCCTGTCTTTTGATATATACCATTTTAACTGGGGTGAGATAAAATCTCCATATAGTTTTGATTTGCATTTTCTGATGATCAGTGATGCTGGGCACCTTTTCATATACCGGATGCCATTTGTCTATATTCTTTTGAGAAACGTCTATTCAGATTTTTTGCCAATTTTTAATTAGATTATTAGATTTTTTCCTACTGAGTTTTTTGAGCTCCTTATAAAATATATTCTGGTTCATATTCCCTTGTCAGATGAATAGTTTGCCAATATTTTCTCCCATCCCATTCTATTGGTTGTCTCTCCACTTTACTGATTTTTCATTTGCTGTGAAGATGCTTTTTAACTTAATATGATCCCATTTGTCCATTTTTGCTTTGCTTGCCTGTGCTGCTGAGATATTACTTAAGAAATCTTTGCCCAGGACAATATCTTGGAGAGTTTCCAACTATTTTCTTGTGGTAATTTCATTTTAGAGGTCTTGGGTATCAGTCTTTAATCTCTTTTAATTTAACTTTTTCATATGGCAAGAGACAAGGGTCCAATTTCATTCTTCCGCATATAGGTATCCAGTTTTCCCAGCACCATTTATTGAAGAAACTGTAGCTTCCTAAATGTATATTCTTGGCACTTTTGTAAAATATGAGTTTGCTGTAGGTGTGTGGCTTTGCTTCTGGGTTCTGTATTCTGTCCCATTGGTCTATGTTTGTTTTTATGCCAGTATCATGCTGTTTTGGTTACGATATCTCTATATTATAATTTGAAGTTAGACACTGTGATTCCTCTAGTTTTGTAATTTTTGTTTAGTATAGCTTTGGCTATTCTGGGTGTTTTGTGGTTACATACAAATTTTAGGATTCTGTTTTCTATTTCTGTGAACAATGTTATTGGCATTTTGATAGGGATTACTTTCAATCTATAGATTTTTGTGGGTAGTATAGACATCTTAACAATACTGGTTTTTCCAATCCATGAACGTGAAATACCTTTAATTTTTTGTGTCCTCTTCAATTTTTTGCATAAATATTTTATGGTTTTCATTATACAGATCTTTTAGTTTTTGGTTAATTCCTAGGTATTTTATTTCATTTGTACTTATTACCTTCTTGATTTCTTTTTCAGATGGTTCACTGTTGGCATATAGAAATGCTACATATTTGTGTATGTTGATTTCATATCATGCAACTTTATTGAATTTGTTTATCAGTTTTAATCATTTTCTTGCAGATTCTTTAGGTTTTTCCAAATATAAGATTATATCATCTGCAAACAAAGATAATTTGAAATTTCCCTTTCCAATTTGGATGCCCTTTATTTCTTTCTCTTGTCCAGTCGCTCTAGTGAGAACATCCAGTATTATGTGGAACAATAATGGTGGAAGTGGGCATGATTATCTTTTTCCAAATCTTAGAGGAAAGGCTATCAGTTTTTCCCCATTTAATATGATACCAGCTATGAATCAGTTGTATATGGCTTTTATTGTGTTGAGTAATGTTCCCTCTATACCAAGTTTTTTGGGGGGTTTAATTATTTAAAAATGTTTAATTTTATCAAATGCTTTTGCAGCATCAGTTGAAATGATCATATGCTTTTTGTCCTCAATTCTGTTGATACGATGTATCACATTGAATGATTTGTTTATGTTGAACCATCCTTGCATCCATGGGAAAACCCCATCTGGTCATGATAAATAATATTCTTAATATGTTGTTGAATTTGGTTTGCTAGTACTGTGTTGAGCGTTTTGGATCAATGTTCATCAGGAATATTGGCCTACAGTTTATTCTCTTTTCTTGATGTCCCTTTCTGTGGTTTTGGTATCAGGGTAATACTAGGCTCATAGAATAAGTATGGAAGTATTTCCTTCTCCTCTATATTTGGAATACTTTGAGTAAGATTTTCATTAGTTCTTCTTTAAATATTTGGCAAAATTTAGCAGTAAAGCCATTGAGTCCCAGGCTCTCCTTTGCTGGGAGAATTTTTATTACAGCTTTGATCTCATTGCTTATTACTGGTCAATTTAGATTTTGGATTTCTTCATGCATCAATGTTGCTAGGTTGTATGTGTCTGGAAGTTTATTCATATCATCTAGGTTTTCAAATTTATTGGCATTTAGTTGCCTATAGTTACCTCTAATTATCCTTTGAATTTCTGTGGTATCAGTTATAATGTTTCCTTTTCCAGCTTTAATTTTATTTATTTGAGTCTGCTTTTTTTTTCTTAATTAGCCTGGCTAAATGTTTATGGGTTTTGCCTATCTTTTCAAAAAACAAAGTTTTCTTTTTAATTTTTTTCTTTTTTTTTTGTTTTGTGTTTCGATTTCATTTATTTCTGCTCTGAATTTTATTATTTATTTTCTTCTACTAATTTTACATTTGATTTGTTTCTACTTGTCTAGTCTTTAAGATGCATCATTGGGTTGTTTATTTGAAGTTTTTTCTACTTTTTTGATGTATGTGCTCATTGCTGTAAACTTTCCTCTTACTACTGCTTTTGGTGTATCCTATAGGTTTTGGTATGTTATGTTTCCACTTTCATTTGTTTCAAGATATTTTTAACTTCCTTCTTAATCTCCTTACTGATCTACTAGTCATTCAGGAACATACAGTTTAATTTCCAAGTATTAGTATAGTTTCCAAAATTCCTGTTGTTATTGATTTCAAGATTTTTCCATTTTGGTCATAGAAGATGCTTGATATTTGTTTCAATTTTTTAGAAGTTTAAAGACTTATTTTGTGGTATAAAAAAGGATATGATTTATTCTTAGCAATAATCCATGTGCTGAGGAGAAGAATATGTATTCTGCAGCCACTTGATGAAATGATCTGTAAATATCTATTAGGTCTATATGTTCTACAGTGCAGATTAAGTCTAATATTTCTTTTTTGATTTTCTGTCTAGATGAGTTGTCTGATGCAAATTAGGGAGTTGGAAGTCTCCAGCTATTTTTGTATTGGGGTCTATATCTCTCTTTAGCTCTAATACTATTTGTTTTATATATCTGGGTGCCCCAGTGTTGGGTGCATGTATATTTATAATTGTTCTATCCGCTTGCTGAATTAACTCTTTAATCATTATAGACCTCCTTTGTCTCTTTTAATAGTTTTTAACTTGAAGCATATTTCACCTGATACAATTATAGGTACTATTGCTTTTTTGGTTTATATTTGCAGGGAGTATCTTTTTTCATCCATTTATTTTCAGTCTCTGTGTCTTTCTAGGTGATGTATACTTCTAGTAGGCAACAAATTGCTGAACCTTTTTTCTTTATCCATTCAGCCACTCTATGGTTTTTGATTGGAGAATTTAGTCAGTTTACATTTGATGTAATTATTAATGGGTAAAGACTTCCACCATTTTGTTATTTGTTTTCTGGTTGTTTTGTGGTTTTTTTCCTTTCTTCTTTTCTTCCTCTCTTCCTTTTTGTCAAAGTGATTTTCTGTCGGTGGTATGTTTTAATTTCTTGTTCTTTGTTTTCTGGGTATCTTTTGTAGGTTTTTTAAATTTCAGTTATGATGAGGCTTGCAAGTAGCATCCTATATCCATTAATTTAAACTAATGACAATTTAACATTGGTTGCAAAAACCAACAAGCAAACAAGCAAGCAAAGAGCAAACAAACTCTATACTTAAACTGCATCTCCCCACTTTTTAACTTTTTGTTGTTTGTTTTAAATGTTATTATATTGTCTTTGTCTTGAAAAGTTCTTCGTCTTTGAAGAACTTATTTTAGCTTTCCTTGTTGGATACGTCTGGTGTCGATGAAATCCTCAGTTATCGTTTGTCTGGGAAAGCCTTTATTTCACCTTCATAGTTGAAGGATATTTTCACTGGATATACTACTCTTTGAAAAAGGTTGTTTCCTTCAGCACTTTAAATATGTCATGCCATTCTTTCCTAGCCTGAAAGATTTCCACTGAGCAATCTGCTGCTAGCTGTATTAGAGCTCCTTTGTATGTCATTTGTTTCTTTTCTCTTGCTTATTTGAGGAATCTTTCTTTACCCTTAATCTTTGTGACTTTGATTATTAAATGCCTTAAGGTAGGCTTATTTGGGTTAAATTTGCCTCATGTTCTATAAACTTCTTATATTTAAAAATTCCTATCTTTCTATAGGTTTGGACAGTTCTCTGTATTTATCTATTTGAATAGACTTTGTAACTTGATCTCTCTACCTCTTCTTTAAGGCTAACTCTTAGATTTCCTCTTTTGAACTTATTTTCAGTCCTTGAAGGTGTGCTTCACTCTTTTCATTATTTTTCTATTGTCTCTTCTTCCTGTGTATTTTCAAATAGCCTGTCTTCAAGCTCACCAAGTCTCTCTTCTACTTGATGAATTCTTTTGTTGAGAGACTCTGATGCCTTCTTCAGTATGTCAATTGAATTTTATAGTTACAGAAGTTCTGCTTGATATTTTAAAAAGCATTTCAATCTCTGTTAAATTTGTTTGATGGGATTCTGAATTTTTTCTTTGTGTTATTGAAATGCCCTCATTTTCTGGAGTGACACCTGAGAATGTGTTGGGTCACACCTGCAGCCATTACAGCACTGGGTCTCACCCAAGGCCTGCAAAGAGTACTGCCTGGTTACTGTTGATGTTTATTCAAGGCCCAAGGGCTGTTTAGTTAGCAGGTGATGAATCTTGCCAAAATGAAGTCCTTCCCTTCAAGGTAGCAGGTTCCCTTCTGGCCCAGAATGTGTCTAGAAATATTGCCTGGGAGCTAGGATCTGGAATGGGGAGTCTCCTTAGTACCCTATTCTTCTGCAGCTGAGTTGGTATCCAAGTTGCAAGACAAAAGTCAATTTTACCTGTTTCCTCTCCTCAAGCAGAAGAAAGGAGTCCCTCCTGGAGGTGCTAGCTGTTCTGCCTGGGGTTGGGTGGGGATTACACATGCACTCTTTTGGCCAACCCAGATGGTGTTTCACTAGACAACATGAACCCCAAATCCACTCACTCTGAGCCCAGCAAAGCACCAGGACTTGCTCAGAAAGTGTAGTCCTTATGGCCTAGACTGCCCTTCAAGTTAATTTAGGGCACCAGAGTGTTTTAGCCTGTGTGTTGGTTGTGTGGCCAGAGCTCAGGTTCTGACCCTGGGAAAGATGATTCCCCTCTGGCTACAGTTTATCTACATGCTCCCTCTGTAGCCATTAGCTGACTTCTGTTTTGTATTGTTTCCACTGTGACAGGGAAGCACTGAGTTCCAACCCAAAGTACCCCAGTGGCTTCACTTTCTCCCTCCCCCAAGCACAGATTCTCATTCCATGCCATGTGGCTACTGATGGAGGATGGCAGAAGGGTGGTGTCAGAGATTCAAGACTGTCTTTCCTACCTGTTTTAGTGTTTCTTTCCTTGCTACAATGTTAAGACCAAACACTGTGATTGCTCACCTGATTTTTCGTGATTTTTGTTTCTTATTAAGCTGCTTTCTTGTGTAGCTACTTGTCCAATTTGGTTTTCCAGCAAGGGGAACAATTGGCTGTCTTGCTCCTCCTCCCTCCTCTTTAGACTGTTCTTTATTGATATTCATGGTCTTTCAGGATAGTCTTATAATTTGCCATTTCCAACCTTTCATGTATTATAACTACACTGCCTTCACCTTACCTGAACACATACACACCTTTCTTTGTGTTTATAATTTTGCTGGAAATTACAATTATCTCATTTCTATCTGATTAAATAATAACTATTATGTACAGCCCATTTCAAAGGCAAAATCCTCCCTCCTGTACTCACTCCAATCAGATGTACTATGGATGTGCTACCTTGTTTCACCTTTTAAAAACAACAAGCAAATAGTTATACTCTGCTTTACAATGTGGTGGAATGTATACAAATACTTTCTTCCATAATTTTTGAGAGCAGTAACTGTGTCTCACCAATCTTCATATTCTCCACTGCACTGACCATAGCATTTTGAATATAATTTGGAATCAATTAAATACATGAACAAACAAGTAAAATTTTATGGTGCAGGGAAAGTATTATTGTTATTATTATTTTTAAAAAAAGGGCTCTGAGATATAATCTACTTTTCTGGGATAGTACCAAATAAAAATGAAATCAAGAATTTAAAGCATTCTGAAAATACTGAGAAAGACCATTAAAAAAAAGAAGGCTAAGAGTTTGTTTAAAAATATGAGAAATAAAAAAAAGATCCATTTAACTGACTATAGCAAAAGCATGTGTTTTCTGAAGTAAGTAAGGCAGAAAGTAAAATAGACATCCTTTTAACACCTCTCATATCTATGCAGAGATGGCCAAGGTCTGGTAGTGATTTTGATGATGATGGGTGTGGGAAGCTTATTATTTTGTAACCAGTTTTATTACCTGCCCCCAGCAAAAGGCATTTGTTTACCTTCTTTCCTCTTTTATTCACTTTAGACGTGAAGAGAAGTATCACTGCTTCAGTATTAGGCTATTTCAATAAGCAAGGCAATTTTATTACAGATATCAGATGCAACACATATTTGGTAAATCTTAATAACCATATTCTTACACCTACACAATAAATTACTGGTAAAAACTGCTTTCGCTGTGACATTTTCACTATTTGCATTAACATGAACTCTTACATAGGCATATATTCCAATTTTGAAAAGAAAAGCTTTCACAAACATTATGATATTTGATTGAATTGAGTAACTTAAAAACATGCCTTATTAAAATATCTTATAAAGTTGGATTTATCTTCAAAAGCAATATAAAACAAGTCTATAATTACATCTAGCACTTTTTCCTCAAGATGACATAAATTATTTCTTACAACAATGTTTCAGAACTTTTCATTGCCCCTCTCTTTCTGTCTCTGCCCTACACAATCAATGACTTAAATCTTCAAACTTCAACTTAGACTTTAATTATCTGATTCTGATGGTTCCTCAGTACACTATTCAAATTCTTTGAACAGATGAAGAAAGTATTTCATAGTCAAACTTGAGTAGACTGTTATAAAACAATATTTAAAGGTCACTCAAGAATTCCTATTCTTAAAGTTATTTGTATTTTGGAAGAAGATGTCCTAAGTGCCTATAAAGCAAAAGTATAAATGGAAATAAAGTAAATAACAGAAATCACCCAAATTTTAAGCATTAAGGAAACTAACTGGGTAGACATCCCCATGAGAGTTTCTCAATAGACCATGCTGCCTGGGGCATGTCATACTATGCTCCATTTAACTATCTGATTTGACCTCTAGCTCAGATGTTTTAATTTTGTTGCTGGATATTTTACCCTTTCTTTAAGTGCTTAAGTGAGTAAAAATAATTGAAAATCATATATAATATTATAAAATAATATTATACAGCTTTTACATAAACTGTCTTAATAACTTTATGTACAATAAGTCATTTAATCCGGTTGTTTTCAAGTAGAAGTGATGTTACCTCCCAGGGGACATTTGCAATGGAAACATTTTTTGTTTGTCAATATTGGAGTTGGCTACTGATAAAATGGGTAGAAACCAGGAATGCTACTAAGCATCCCGCAATGCATAGAAAGGACTAACTCTTGCAAAAAAAAAAAAAAAAAAAAAAATCTCTGCTCCAAAATGTTGCTAGTGTCAAAACTGAGAAACTATATTCTTTTTGCAAAACCTGTGAAATAAGTAGCTATTACCACAAGTTTAGTGATTCTTTTTTTTAATGAGGGAATTATAGTGTTAACAACTTTCCAAAGTTACATGGAAAATAAATAATTGAGCTGAAACATGAATCTAGGCAAATTTAAGCAATTTGGCAGAGCGTACATGATCACAGGAGCTATCTTCTTGCACCAATGTTGTAATAGGCAACTTCTGAAATGGCTCCCAATAATCCCCACTTCCTTGCATTCATATGCATGTGTAATACCCTCCATCTGTGTATCAAACAGGGCTAGTAATTTCTTTCTTGAGAATGGCTTGGAGCAACATTCTTAGAATGCTGGGATATCATTACCAGTATTAGGTTGTACAAAACTGTGCTACAGCTTTGGCTGGTACACACTTCCTTTGGATTTTCAAGCTTACCATTTTTTTGATAAAGCAAGTTACTATGTTGTAACCTGCCCTACAGAATGAATGCTTCATTTAGCAAGAACCTATGTCCAACAACCTTGGAGAAAGTGAATCCAGCCACCAGCCATGTGAGAGAGCTTAGAAACTGATAGCTTCCAGGTCAAGTCTTCATATAAAACTGCAAATATGGCTGGTTTCTTGATTGTATCTCATGAAATATCCAAAGTAGAGAACACACTTAAGCCATCATCTGATATGTGGCTCACAGAAACTGTGAGATAGCAAATGGTACTGTTTTAAACCACAAAACTTTGAGATAATTTTTATGCAGCAATAGATTACGGAAACAGATAAATAATTTGGAATTCATTTTAAATGTGTCTTTGAAAAATATTCACAAGATGTTGACATCTTCTTTGGAGAAAGAAAATCATCCTGCTTCATCAGTATAAGCTGTATCTATCCACTCCTTTTACCCACTTTGAGCAAAATGATTGGTGTAAATGAATTAATGAAGGAAAATTGTTTAATAAGGGCTTTACTATTATATCACTAGTGATGTAAATGTCATGGCTACTACAACATTAATACACATAAAGTCATTTAAATGTAGTAGGTCAATCATAATGATTGATTATAGGGCAAATAAAAGTTTTATTGGTATTTTGTTACTGTCACAGTGCTGATGTAAGTTAAATAATGGCTAATACATATTATAATTGATTCAATTTCGACAATATGTGATGTGGTTTTAAAGCTTAAAAAACACTAGTTAATTTAAAAAATTGGCAGAAGATGTTAAGTAACTTAGCCACAGACTTCAAAATTGTATTCTACAACAATGTTGTGATCAGCATGGTAAATATACATAATTCGCTAGTTTGATTTACTTCTGTCATCATGTAAAACTTTAGGTTTCTGTTATATTCATACTGTACAGAAATCAAACTATAAAGACAAGCTTTCCTAATACAACTTATAGATATGATACAGAATTTAATACAAGCACCATTTAGAAATACTTCTCATGAATTAGTAAAATGAAGCAGAAACATTACTACATTTTGAGCTCTCTTAACAGTGTCTAGTACATAACAAGGCCCAGTTTATATTTACTGTCACATTAAAACTGTAAAAGTTTATAAAAATATCAAAATGTTTTAATCACAATAGAAATATATAATAATTTTTAAAACATCAACAATAAAAATACATTAAAAAGAAAAGTATAAATTCAGTGTTAGATAGCAGAGTACGGTGACTATACTTAACAAAAATATACCGTATTTGGGTGGAGGACACCCTAAATACCCTAACTTGATTGCTACACATAATATACATGTAACAAAATTTCTCATGTGTCCCAAAAACTTTACATATAAACAAGAAAAAGTACAATTCAATAATACAAAAATAACCTCATTCCTTCCAGCTATGTCTTTGTGCATATCTGTGAATTTTTTGTGAAATAATTAAACAAATATGTATTAAATGCCTACTATGTTTCAAACATAAGATTAAATACTGAGGACATACTATTGAAAAAAATGAATAAAGTCATAATTCCTATGCTAGTGGACCCATATAGAAGAGTAAGGAGGAGAGAAAAATCAATAAATGTTTAGTAACATATTGCAATAAGTGCTTCAAATACATATATGAAAATTCTATGAGACAGGGAGACTATTTATTTTAGGGAAGAGGCTATAAAGAAAGCCCCTCCCATCATTATATATTCTACATGTAACAGATGAAATTACAAACCCCTCCCTTACTGTCAAGTGTATGCCACCAATGATACTGAAGCTATGAATATACAGATTATGAAGTCTAAATTTTGACTATATGTAATTCCTACAACAGATGTAGAGCCAGCAGAGCTATGATTACTCAAAGTAGGCAACTGAATAGTCCTCCCTATAGAAATATCAATTCAAATACTAATTTCATCAAATGTTTTACATTCATGAGCTATATCATAATTAGGCCTGAAAACAGACCCAATTCCAGGATGTTTAAACAAAACAAACTTAACATCTACACAACCAAGACTTTACGACGGCCAATGCACAGAAATCTGCGGGTCTAACCATAGCTTTATACCCATTATTCTTGAAATAGTATGCCTAAAACACTTCAAAAACTTGTCAGCATTCATATTATAATATCGATGTGAAGCTAACTAGCATTAACGTTTTAATTTAAAGACTGAGAGCCAAAAACCTCTCCCCAGTGAGATGCCTTAACTGGAAACCTCTACTCATCTACATATTTCTATTTTATCTATAATTATATCACTGCTCATCCTACTTCCAGTAAAAGAAAAACCCAAATTTACTCACCAGGCAAATCCAATGCTAAAAACCTTTGAATCACAGAAACAGGAGACCCCTGGAGAATTAAAATGAATGAAAATCTATTCATCTCTTTCTTTATCCCAACAATAATAGGACTACCCGTAGTTATTCTAGTTACCTTAGAATACATTTTATTCCCAAACATTTCATTCTCGTCCCTTAGTCTCCTGATTTATAATTGACTAATTTCTACACAACCTAGAAAGTTACTTCGTAGGAAGTAACTTTTTAAACTGATTCCTGAATGACGAATAAGTGATACCAAAAGGCAGGCAGAGAATTGTTACAAGCAGCAAATGACAAAAAAAAAAAAAAAAAAAAAGTTCAGCCTCTAAACTGTAAGAAGAAAACCATGATCTTGCTAGAATCTTGCACCTAAATCTACTAGCTATTATAAGGCTGATGGAATTCTATTAAGAAAAAATGACGTCCGAGATTATTTGAGCAGTTAACCCATAAAATTGAAAGAAGGTAAGGACTCCTTGTCCTAGCACTCACTTTATGCTCTTGAGCTTGGAATCTAGTCCTAATAAAATTGATACATGGCATTATTATACTCTTTCATTTCTTTGTTAATTATGAAAGCACATTCCTACAATTTTCTAAGGTGCTACCAATTTAAACGTTGAATGACTGGCCCTTGATCTCTATGCTCCACAGGGTTCCACAACTATTTGTCTCAGAGTAATGTGATTATGTTAATAAAAAAGCTGTTAGTCACAGGAATTACATAAAAAGTACCACTCAAAGGCCTTCCATACCTCTTGCGTTTTTTTTTAAAAAAAGAAAAGATTTTAAGATGTAGCATGATCCCGGGTGTCTGCAAGCATATTAAAACACTGATATGCTTACAAATAGACATCCCTCTTCCAATATAATTTTGTTTTATTCCATTTTACAAAATGTCCCTATCTTATTGAAGATAAACAATCTTTCAAATGGCGTTTCTAATTAGGATAGTTTGTTAACTATGGGATTTCATTCCATTTTAAAAATTATTATTCATTTGGTACTCATTTTCTTTAGTAGGTGACAGGTAGGCACAGCCATGTTCTCATAGAATTTGGGTACAATGAAAAGATAACTAAAATAGGTATTTGTAGTAAGGTGTCATACCTTATTATTATAAGGGAAATAGTGGATGCAACAGAAGCAAAATAATAATAATAATAATGAAAAAAGAACTAACTTAGTCTCAGGGCCAGAAATGTGTCTCAGAAGAACCGCTATTTAAGGAGAGACTTGGAAGATAAATAAGGGTTGCGCAGAAAAAAAGGAAAATGTGGAGAATGACTTGTAGTCGGGGGGAATGAATGTTGAGAGGCTGGCTTTTGGACACAATCTTGCATGTGCAAAAGCCTATAAATAAGAGATAGCTGGTGACTTTGATGGGCAAAATAGTTCAGTATATCTGAAGTTCAGAGTTTATGGGCACTGAATGTGTGATTGGGAGAATGCAAGAGACGATGCGGAAAAGAAGGCAAACCTCCATGATTCGGGGCTGCATATGTCAGGCATCTTTATTCTTAGGGCTTGGGAATCTAATGAATGAATTAAAGCAGAGCAGACCTGGTTTAAGGGAAAATTCTACTACACTGTGCAAATTTGATAAGCCATTTAATATTTTGTTGTACTAGTTCAGGCAGCAAATAATCTGATCATTGTCTTTATCAGAAAGCTAACTATAGATGAATTTGTGAGATGTTTCAGAAATAAATTGTCAGTACTTAGTGTCTTAATAGTGTCACCAAAGACAAAAGAGAAATCACAAGCGATCTCCAGGTTATTAGTTTTGGAAATAGTTCTGAAAATAGAATTATTTATTGTGAGAGGAGGACTTCAGTTTAGAACTAAATATAATGCATTCAATTTTGGCCATGAATGTTGATGTGCCTGGGAGATTCAAGCAGAAATGACCAATGAACAAGAAGCTATAATGTTCTACAATTTTCATAATACTTTTAAGAGTATGGAGGAATGTCTCAGTCTTCTGAAAATTGTAATGTATTTTCTTCTATAATTTTTCTGTGATGCTGATCCATGCCATACAAAGGGACAGATCACTTTGGCCTAAAAAATTGTTTCACAACTGCTCTTAAAGTAAAAAGTGAGATAATATTGAGGACCTAAGGAAAAGCTTGAGATGCTAAATTATAATTAGGTGGAGTAGACAACTATTTTTCTTGAAGAACCTAGAATTGCAGTAGTCTGTGAATGTTTTAGTAGTAACTACGTTCACCTGCTTTATTGTTTTTATTATTTTATTTTATTTTTCTGTGTGTGGCAAGCCTCAAAAGAGGCCCGTGTTTCTCCAAAAATCTCTTGCTTTAAAAAGAATAACACATTATATATTTTGGATTTTTGCAAGATCCTCTCAGCCACTTCTGCATTCTCAGAAAGAGTTAGGAGGAAATAATTGTAGATGGATAAATAGGGGAGCACAGAAATAAAAAGAGATGTAAGGGAGGAGAGTCTCTATTATTTGAGGGTACATATGTCTACTTCAAAGTGATCAAGACAGCTCTTCAGAGTTTGTTTACAGCTTCATTTTCAATCCTGGCCTGCAGAAGAACTTATTTACTTGTGGAAGTTTTAAAACATACCGATTCTAAGTTCACTCAGTAAGTATAAAATCAATACCTGTGGGTTTAGGTGCCAAGTACGGTTCCCTGTTAAAAGTTCTATTAGTTATGCTAAAACCAATTCTTCATTAAGAGAAGCTAGCTTATAATCTCTATTGAAAGGGAGAATTCCAAAATCATTAGAATATACTTGACACTTTTTTATTTTTTAAAAATTTATAACATTTTAAGTGTGAAATGTAATATGAACCATTGTACTTAAAAGTATTACATTATTATTTGCCTAACAACCAAAGGTTTTCTTTTGAGACCACAATTCCAGAAATCACAACAGTAATATATTTGAACATAATGCTGATTCCTTGAAGAAATTTTTTTTTTAAATAAAACCTATTAAAGGTGATTACTCTTCTTTCTTGGAGTGATGCTATGGGACACTCAATAGTAGTATGTAGCTTGTCTCCAAATAATGTTGACTTAGTATTAAAATAAAGTATTTTTCTATATCAATAGCTTAAAAAATATATATTTTAACATATGAAAATAAATTCTAATCATAATACTTTGAAAAATACAATTTGGCCACTTGTGGGGGCTCATGCCTATAATCCCAGCACTTTGGGAGGCCGAGGTGGGCGGATCACGAGGTCAGGAGATTGAGACCATCTTGACCAACATGGTGAAACCGTGTCTCTACTAAAATACAAAAAATTAGCCAGGCGTGGTGGTGCACATCTGTAATCCCAGCTACTCGGGGGGCTGAGGCAGGATAATTGCTTGAACCCAGGAGGCGGAGGTTGCAGTGAACCGACATCACACCATTGCACTCCAGCCTGGGTAACAGAGCGAGACTCCGTCTCAAAAAAAAAAAGAAAAAAAAAAAAAAGGAAAAACAAAAACAAAAAAGAAAAATACAATTTTTATCAGTTGGTTCTTGTATAACCAATTGCAGAAAGAATATACACTTTATTTAGAAAAGGATCTGCCCCCCAGTCCCCACACTTTTCAGTTTATTTTTTCTTCTTCTTAGGGGGAGTCAATCAGTGATAATTTCATTGTTTTTCCAGACCAGGCCAGAAATAGACCAAAGCAGAAAGAATGGGGAAAATTAAAGTGGAATATAGTAAAACTTTTCTCTTTCTGCACCTCAGTTTCCTGATCTATAAAATGGATAAATCCTCTACCCAAATTTCATTAAGCTAAGTACAAGGGTTGCTTAAAATAGTTTAACATTTCTCCCTGACCTTTTAATCAAAGATCCCCTAATTAAATGAATTTTATGCTGTGGTATCTGATGAATACTGTAATTTCATTTAAAATAAAAAAGTTTATCAAAAGTATTTTGGCTACTACTAGAATAAAATATAAATTCTGAAATTTTGTGGGGACCAGCAGCCCCCAAACATCCCCACAAAATATATATTTTTTAAATTTTACTTTAAGTTCTGGGATACATGTGCAGAATGTGCAGGTTTGTTACATAGGTATACATGTGCCATTCTCAAGCCAGTTAGAATGGCCATTCTTAAAAATACCTTTTTAAAAGTATGTGCTGACAGACATGTAAAATATAGCCTCTTTCTAGATACAAGTTAACAATATTTTGAAACATGCATACCATTTTTAAGAATATCTATTATTTTGAATTCAAGCATTGCTACATAATAATTTCAAACTAAATGTGCATATTTGTTAAATAGTATTTTAATGTGTGGTGGTCTTTACAAAACATTTAAATTACTTATTCTAACAGAAGTCACATCAGCAAAACAGTGTTGATTACAATTTACCAGCTGCAAATGGAAATTTATTTCTTGTAGGGAAATAGAGATATTTGTTTATATGAGCTTCCTATATCAGGATAAGATTAAACTAAAATGAAATCAATTCCCTCAAATAATCTACTCCTCACTCTACTGTGGTTTTCCAGCAGCCGGGGTTGTCTTTAAAATTCTTTCCATGTGTTTCATGATGAAAGAACAAATAGTTATGTCTAGGTTGGGTAACAGAAGTAGCACCATAATCTGAAATGGAATAAGTGATCTATATGAAAAAAACACTATCTGAAAATAAAAATGTAGATAATAATAGGCTTAACTCATTATCAACATTTCATTTATTTAACAAGTGTTTATTGAGTACATACTACGTGCTAGGAATTGGGGATAGAATAGTGATATATCGAGTAAGGCACAGAGCAGATAATCTAGTGTGAAAACTATTTACAATCATATGCTTATTTTATTAGCCAAAAATGTTTATTTCCAGTGTTTCTAAAATGTGTAGAAATTTAAGATTATTAATAAATTAATTTAACCATAAGGCATATGTGGAATAGTCAACATAATTAATTAAAAAGTATTTCAAACCCATATCCAAATTATCTTTCCCTAACTCCTTTGGACAAGTAGCAAAACAATTATCATCCAAAATAGCAAATCGTATTCATAAGCTCTGATAACTAAAGGAAATTATATTGCTGACTTTACCAAAAAGAAAAATACAAGACTTGATTCTCAAATATGAATCTATTCTCTAGTTTTAAGTAGCTATATTGCCTTAAAATTAATGAATAAACTCAGCATCTTGGAAAATACATTTGAGCAGGCTACACCCCAAATATCAACATTGTGTTATGTGTCTCACACTCAGGCCTTTGAAATCCGTTTATGTCCTGCCATGATTTATATCTGCTCTCTGAGCATCTATACCCTTGTATTCATTGTTCTGACCCAAGAACATTCTGAATTATTTCATCTATGTTATTGATTTTTATGTGTGAAGTTAACATCAAAGGAGAGCTTTCCTAGAAATAAATTAATTAAAGAAAATTCAAGCATGGGAGGTTTCCCCTAGAAAAGAAAGATAACTTTACACTTTTTTTGTTGTTGTTCCAGACAGGATGGCATATTAGCATAGGCTGATAAGCTTCTACCCACAACTCGACCAGGAAGTTTAATAGACCAGACTTCTCACAGAAACGCACACACACACAAACACACACACACACGACACACACACAAAACCTTGACTTAGGAATTAGAAAATGTACCTGTATGTGTATAGTGGTAGTGGTGGTTGGAAAGTGCAGTTTGATGTAAAGAAACCTAGGAAGAAAGTGAAAGAGCCTCCATGAGTGGAGTTTTCTGATAGCACCCTTTCCTGTCCCCAGCTTTTCCCACCTGGTCATCAGTTCAGAGTAAGAAAATATAAATGCCCAGGTCAGCAGGGATAATCAATCCATGAGGTGTGCAGAGCAGTGGACACCCAGCAGAGGTTATGCAGGGCAGTGGAAAAGGACAAAATGGATAGCTGGAAGTTAAGATTAGTATACCTCTCAAACCAAAGAGCTACACGATTACAAATAAGTCATCTTTTGAACAACAACAGCCTTGCTCAGAATCTAACGTCTGAAAGTTTTTGGTTTGCTCATGGTCACCCATATAAATGTACAGGAAGGAAGAAATGCAGAAAATCTATATATATATATGTGTGTGTGTATATATATATATATATATATATATATATATATATATATATATATGTATTTAAAGTGTGGTTGAGCTTATGCTGCAAAAGGCAGGGCCCCTCCCCAAAGGCTCTCTCTCTCTCTCTCTCTCTGTGTATACATGTATGTGTGTGTGTGTATATATATATATATATATATATATATATATATCTGTGTTTGAATTCTTAACATATATTCAAGGACCTAAAACATTAATGCAAGTCAAAATGTTTCAGTGAATAAGCTTCAGCACTTCAACTTTATAACAATTATAAATAAACCTATTAAAGTTTTTTTGAGGGAAATTGTATTTGTTTGAAACATGAAATTATGTTTAATCTTAAGAAAGAAAAGCCTAGGGGATATATACTATATGTTCAAAAACAGTTTAAGAATTTTCAAGTGGAAAATTTATACATTTTGTGTATGATATTGATGGATAAAAATAATTAGAATCAATATCAAGAAGTTACTAAGATATATTTTCAGTCATGAAAGAAACAACTACTAATTCATCAAAATAGGCCAAAGCTACATATAATAATTTGGAGGTGTCTCTTAAAGGTATTTAAGTATATGTTAGATAACCAATATTGGGAAATAGTTTTTTAAGTAATTAGCCATTATTAGTCCAGTGACATTTAATACCCACTGATGGCTTTATTATATAAGAGGTGATGCCTACACCATATTTTTCAATTCAGATGTTATATTGATGCCATTGGAGATTAAATAAAAACATCATATTTAGGTAAAAAATTCTACATAATATTAAATGTTAAAAAATCTTCTAAACTATTTGATTCTTCTCTCTTTTCTTCTTTATTAATCTTGCTAGCGGTCTATCAATTTTGTTGATCTATTCAAAAAACCAGCTCCTGGATTCACTGATTTTTGAAGGGTTTTTTGCGCCTCTATCTCCTTCAGTTCTGCTCTGATCTTAGTTATTTCTTGCCTTCTGCTAGCTTTTGAATGTGTTTGCTCTTGCTTCTCTAGTTCTTTTAATTGTGATGTTAGGGTGTCAATTTTAGATCTTTCCTGTTTTCTCTTGTGGGCATTTAGTGCTATAAATTTCCCTCTACACACTAGTCATTTGGCAGATAGTACTAACTTGATTTCAGTAAAAAGACAAAGAGAGTCATTGTAAACAAGTCAGAAAAAAAACTTTTTCAGAATGAGCAAGGGATTTAGAACAATATATACAAATATTATATATATATTTTAATGTACAAAAAAACTGAAGCTGCTTCGTAATAGGTATTGTTTATGCTTTAAGAATGCACTCTTTCTCTAAAGGAAAGTGACGCAAAACATTCATGAATCATCTTTCAGACAGAAAACACAAGGATTTGCCAATATCAGTGAAGGTGACCCTCTTTAAGAGTTTTCCTTCTTTTTGTCTTCATACTCCACAAGGCCCTTAGATAAATTTTAAAATATCATTTGTACTTAAAGAATATATCTTAATTTAAATTTAAGTATAAAGAACTTTACAATTTAACAGAAAATCTTGATAATGCTCTGTAGTTTGTCTTTATAGGGAAGATTTTATAAAACAAAAGACAGCACTAAAAAATGACTTTGCGGTTTACAACTATAAAAAATAAATCTGCTGCCAGGAACAACAGAATATGAAACAAGGCTGGAAATTCATCAATATATATTTTTTTATCCTGGAGCAGAGTTGGTCGAACAGATGTGGTGGGATTTATGTTTAGGAAGTGAAAGGTATCCTGGATCCACACAAAAGGGTTATTTGTTCAGTGGATTGTCCTGTGGGATGTCCATGGTGAGGCAGCAACACTTGTAACCCTGGTTTATTCCCTAGAGTCAAGAAAGCACAAGAACATTATTCACTCATGTTTCCTCATAAGAGATGGTCTGGCATTAAAATTAAGAGTAAGTACTATGAAAAACAATATAACAAGCACTATTTTTAATTTAACAAGATGAATTAATTATGAAATAACTCAAATTTTAATTATATATTACAATAAAATCCGATGAAAAGGTAACAGAGTTTGTTTAATCAACACAAACAAAATGTTGTTTTTAATATTTTTATAAATGTTTTCAAATATAATTATCTTAAATAATCCAGACAGTTCACAATTCATATAGCTCATATAAATGCCAACATTAACAGTTTTAAGCAGTTTGTGGGAAAATGATCAGCCAAACTACATATTCAAAGTCACCTTCTGCAAAGTTTCCATTTACTATGACTTTTTACATTCATCAATTATTGATGAATGGGTATGTACCTGAAGGAACTGAAATCAGCTTGTTGAAGAGATGTCTGCACTCCTGTGTTCATTGCAGAATTATTCACAATAGCCAAAATATGGAAAAACCTAATGTGTATATATACACATTCCAATGTATATGAAACTGTGGCATATATACACAATATTCAGCCTTAAAAAACTGAAAATTCTGTCATTTGAAACAACATAGGTCAACCTAGAGGATATTATGTTGAGTGAAACTGTATAAAACTGTTAATGTTGGCATTTATATGAATCATATGGTATATGAATTCTGAACTATATGGATTATTTATGATAATTAAATAATAAGAGAGACAAATACTATATGATTTCATTATATGTGTAATTTAAAAATTCAAACTCATAGAAGTGGAGAGTAGAATGATGGTTACCAGAGGCTGGGGGCAGGATGTGGACAGGGAAAGGGGAGAAACTGGTCAACAGGTGGAAAGTTTCAGTGAGAATGGAGGAGTAAGTTCTGGTGTTCTATTGCACAGCATGGTCATGAGAGTTGACGATAATCTATTTTATATTTCAAAATAGCTAAAAGGAAGAATTTTGAATCTACTCATCACAAAGAAATGATAAATAGCTGAGGTGATGAATATGGTAATTGGTCTGATTTGATTATTTCACAATGTATAAATGTATTGAAGCCTTCACATCATATCCATTAAATATATACAATCATTATTTATCAATTAAAAATAAAGCTAAAATAGAGACAAATAATAATCGATGTAAACCTAAATAGTTTGCAACTTAGAGTAGCTCCTTTATTTGGTCAAACATATGAAACTTGTGTCCAAGAAAAGGAAAAATAAATAAATAAAAACCTGGTCATATGACATAAAATACAGTATTTGGAAATGGCTCACACTCCCAATGGCCAATAGCACACACATTCCATTAAAGCAAGTTGCATAGTAAAGCCTTATATCAGTGGGACAGGACAGAACCCAGAAGAGAAAGAAAAAACATATTTTGACTAATAAAATCTAAAACAATACGTGTAGATAAAAATATAGCTATATTTTAACACCCATGTCAATATCTTAATTAAGCCAATCCTCATCCTCAATTGTAGATGGGTTTGTTAGAATTTGGTATGGAATTGTAATAGATTCTGATTTAATAAGCTGGTTAGCTCTCCAGTGTTTAATGTTTAATGGCTAATATACTTAAATGACATACTGTTTGTTTATAATGAAAAATATAGGAAAGCTCCTAAAAATCCTAATTAAAAATTTCACTGAATTATAACTATTTATGAATCTTAAATGCTGATTTGAGAAAACATATATAAATATTATTATGAACCCTGGAACATAAACACACAATTTTAAGGGTAATCTGAATTAAATTTTTAAAATATCAGTGTCTTTGATGAACATTGACTGCATTGGTTTTTTACCAGTAATAATTTCACAGCAATACCAATGACTTAAATCACATATTAATTGATCATTAATTTATCTTAAGCTTCTCTTAAATTACCATTCAGGATTGTGGTATATTTTAATTCTTAAGGTAAATATGTGCTAAAACTGAAAAAGGTTCCAGTGAAAAGAAAGCAGATAAAAATTACGTGCAGAACACCAAAGGTATTAGAAAATAAAAATTAAAGAAAAGGAGGGAAAGCAAAACATGAAAAATACTTTGGTAGATATAATAACATGATTTTTAAGAGCTGTCAAAGACAGAACAAAAGGAAAGTAATATGACACACAACTGATACCTGCACGAGAAGTAAATACTACAGAAAAACTAGTGGAGATAATTCATATATCTGGCAACACATCCATCTTTGGTCAGGAAGACTGATTTGTTACCTAGATTGTGAGTGATGAGAATCAGGAAAACTTAAAAGATTTTTTTTTTTTGGAGTATATACAACATATGTGCAAGTCTTTTGTGACTAAAATGAGATAATATGTCCTAGTTGAGCAATAAAATAGGAAGAATTTTTTAAAACGTATTCAGATTTTATATTCTTGGTGTGGTGCAAGGGGGAGTGGGGAGACAAGAAGTTCAAAGTTGCAAAAGTCTAATATGGTAGAATATGCAAGAAAGAAGTATTACAAGGAACATGCAGAAGAAAGGCAAGCATGGTTTGAACAAATGAATTAGTGAATAATAAGAAAGAATTTAGTTCCAATAGTCTTATTTTTGTTTGTTTTAATACTGATGGAATTTAATTTGACTGGCTATGCTGAGCTACAAAAGTTCTATGTTCCCAACTCAGGTCATTCATTTTGATTATCGATTATTATACTCAAGGTAAATGGATTTATATGTGAACTTCAAAGAAATAGTAAGTAGGCAACCAAGAGTGTGCTGAAATCACTTAAAGTTTAGAGAAAATAACTTTTGGGTGAAAAGTGTTTTACATAGATGATGAGATCAGGTAGGATTTTTTAAAATTATTGTTCTATTTTCATTGCTTGTTTTACCTTTAAGTTTTGCCTGAAAGTATGGATATTGTTTTTAAAGTACCAAGCAATAAAAATAATGTTATATAAGAAATTTTAACATGAGATGTGAGGTGGTATTAGAATTTTTACACAGAGTTGAAATTATGCCCAAATGTTACCCTCTACTAAATGTAAACACAATATTGTATTATGAGAAAACAAAAATAATTTACGATTATACAGTGAAGATGATATTTCTGTTGTATATATATTACATTTCTTCAAATTTTACTTCCTTTTTATGTTCTATTTTCCTTTAACACTATGATAGGTTGAATTACATGTGTATATTTATATATACACACACTCTCGAAGTTGTTTACAGTTTTATCTTGGCTATAATAAATGAAACACCACATATTCTGTCTATGCAAGTTGCCAATACTTCCTACTGCATTTTCTGGAAGTGCTAAGAGAGCAAAATATCAACTGCAATAGTGGCACCCTCCTTAGATATATTGCAGTCTTTGCACATCACCTACCTTATGAGTTGGTGTTAGAATACAAACTGTAAGGCCGGGCGCGGTGGCTCAGGTCTGTAATCCCAGCTCTTTGGGAGGCGCAGGCAGGCGGATCACGAGGTCAAGAGATGGACACCATCCTGGCTAACATGGTGAAACCCCGCCCCTGCTAAAAAAAAGAAATATATATATATATATACATATTATACACACACACACACACACAAATTAGCTCGGTGTGGTGGCCCGCGCTGGTGGTCCCAATTGCTGAGGAGGCTGTGGCAGGACAATGGGTGAACCTGGGAGGTGGAGTGAGCCAAGATCGCTCCACTGCACTCCAGCCTGGTAACACAGCGAGACTCCGTCAAAAATAAAAAATAAAAAAATAAAAAATCTACCGGTATAAAAGGCACCCATGTGGAATGACGGTTAAATAGAATCATATCAACCTCATCCTTCTGTTTGAGGATGAATTGCTTCTCCCCAAAATTCATATGTTGAGGTCGTAACCTCCAGTGCCTCAGAGTGTGGCCATGTTTGGAGACGGTGTCTTTGAAGGAGTGCTTAAGTTAAAATGAGGTCTTTAGGGTGGCTCCCAGTCCAATGCCACTGGTGCCCTTATAGAAACAGGAAATTTGGACACACAGAGAGACAGCAGGCACACGTGCAGAAACAGAGATGACCATGTGAAGAGACAGTGAGAAGATGGCCATCTGCAAGCCAAGTAAAGAAGAAACAAAACACCAACAGCCCTGCCAACACCTTGATCTCAGATTTTCAGACTCCAGAATTATGATAAATTAAACACATTGTTTAATCCACATAATCTTCAGTATTTTGTTAAGCCAGTCCTAGAAAATTAATACACTGCCTGTTTAGACTGTGAATATACATCATGAGAAACCCATTGCTTTGAGTCTTTTGATTTCTATGATTTTTTTTATTGTTATAAACAACACTTACCAGCATTTAACCTTCACTGAAATAACCAGTTCGGAAACAAAAAACATTAAGAAGTTATATTCTGTGTATGAGTATCATGAAGCTTTAAAGAGCCTTTATATAGATGCCGCTATAGCTGAGGGAATTTATTAGGGACATAGCAATCGGCCTGTTTATCCTTTATCATCTCAGACTGGCAAAATTAATTCATTTTTCCTCAAAGTTATGCCAACCCCAGTCCCTGACAGAAGAACCATCCCTTCAATCCAACCTAAAATATTTTTTCTAAACATTTCTCAGTCCAATCCAATCCTCCATCTTTCACTGCTTTCTTCATACCTTTCACTACCTTATTATTATTATAGTAAACTTTTCTATATGTCTACATCTATAATATTTTAAATTACATTTTCTTTCTTTGCTTTTATGGAAAACAGCTGTCAATTGGGCAATACTTCTCCTATAACCCCATCAGTCTGAAACTATTTCTGTTGTTTCATATACCAGTATTTGGGCGGTAAAGTGGTATACCACGGTTGCCACATCTGGATCATTAGTGTCCTAAAAGACATGACCACAATCAACCACAGAAACCATCAGATCAAAATTTCTTTTTTACTGTGCATTACTCAGGGCTAAACTATTCTCATCCCTTCTTAACTGCCTTCACCCATTTACTTCTCAATCACTCCCCTGACGTCCACTGAGGAATTCAATTACTTGTGTATCATTTTTCTCCTCTCCATATTTTATCATTTACAGTTACATCAAAATTTAATGGCTAAAATTTTATCAATTAAAACTCTCATTTATACTGGCCTTCTTTTAGTTTCTTGAACCAGCCAAACTTTTTAAATTCTGAACTCATACCTTTTCCTAAAATGCTCTTAGTCATCTTTCTATGCATAAATTTCTCAGTACTAGGTCCAGCTTTGGAAATACAGATTCTATATTATGTCTTTTCTTGGTCTAAGTATGTCTTTCAGAAAGAGAAAGAAAGATCCAAAGAAGGAAGAATAGAATGAAATGGAACAAGGAAAAAGAAAGATTAGAATAAATGTGAAACCTCTACAATTTTTACCATATAGAGCAGGAAAGAAACATAATCTAAACCATATTTTTCCATCATACTCTTAATAAACACACCTCTGCATGTTATTTTGAAGTTCTATGTCTTTACTCTCCAGATTTTTTAAAAAAGTAAACCACTTCGGCCATGTATCAGATAAAATGTATTTTAAAAACTTTACTGAACTATGGCCTCAGGAAAAAAAAATATATTAGCTACTGAAGTACATAATTTTGAAAAATTGCAAAATGTGCATAATGGACACAGAATAAAGTGATGTCACCAAAAATTGGTGTCTGCTACTTTTTAGTCAGAAGACAAAGTTTAAGGGGAAGAATATATCCGAAATTCACTGAAGTAACAGGGCAAGGATAACATCATGAACCATTTCCAAAGAATTAAAAGACCAATTTTCATTTTTTGTTATGAAAATATTGCATGTTATGCTTCATAATTAAGTCACATGTGAGGCCATACCACGAGTCAAAGATAATTCAGGAAGTTGATTAGAAAATGTACCTTTCAGCCATCTTGCTTTCAGCTTATCTGAACCTGACACTTGCAGCCGTTTGCCACGCATATTGAGGCAGCGAAATGATTTTTATTAAAAGGCAGTTAGTGTTGTCAGTTTGTTTCCAAAACTTGGTCTTAGCTAAAAGAAACATTCCTTCCAAATATCCACCACCCAATTCCATAGGGTTTGTGTTTGCTCTGTTTGAGTATTCAGTTGCCAGTTTTCAATTGTAAAATTCTTATGGAAGAGTTGTTTTTTTTTTTTTCTACAGAAGGCAAAGAAAATATCACACAAATAGAATTCTAGTAAAATCTGCAGAAATCCTGCTAAATTGCAGCATTATTTTCTCAATTAAAATATCTTCTAAAAGTTTTTAAATGTTTAAACAGTTTTTAATCATAAGTACTGCTGACTAGGATGGCAAATTCAATTCATGACTGCACTCCCAGAGCGTCTTTGTTTTTCTAGAAATTCCCTTATTCTTTCCACTTTTTCCTCTAACTTGAATATACATATGATCTTTCCTGGTTTGCAAACATTTTGAAGGATGTAGTTTCCTCATTCGCATAACAATTACATAGAATTAATAGAAAACGGAATCTGTTTTTCAGCAAAGAGGAATGTAGGGTATGCATTGGTCTTTCCTTATCCACTAACGCAATCCTATTATATTCAAATTCAGTATAGATTTGAGTAACTAATTCATAAAATATAACTTCTTATCCACTACCTCCTATTGAATTATCAAACAATGATTTTTAAAAGATATCTAATAAATTAATGTTCTTTCAAGAAAATTTGGAAAATGAATGTTAATATTTTGTATATATGATTTCTTAGTAATCATTGCTGTCATTCAGAAATTCTTTGTGTTACTTGTCAATCAGTCAGAAAATTGAAAAAATGCCGTGATGTTGAAGCAAGATGTGAATAAAAATTGCTTTTCACTTTGACCAAAACAGTAAAGCAACTCATAAGCAGTCATTGAAAATCATATTAATAGGCTGGGCACCGTGGCTTATGACTGTAATCCCAGCACTTTGAAAGACTGAAGTGGGTGGATCACTTGAGATTAGGAGTTCGAGACCAGCCTGGCCAACATGGTGAAACCCCCATCTCTACTAAAAATACAAAAATTAGCCAGGCATGGTGGCCCACACCTGTAATCTCAGCTACTCCGGAGGCTGAGGGAGGAGAATCACTTGAATCCAGGAGAAAGAGCTTACAGTGAGCTGAGATCTCGGCACCGCCCTCTAGGCTGGGCGACAGAGGGAGACTGTCTTAGAAAAAACAAAACAACAAAAGCATATTAATTGTTTATGGTATGAGATTGTTATTTACAAGTACACATCATGCCAAAGCTATAAGCAACTATCTTTGCTTCTCACCTCTACATAGGCTACTTATGTAGATACTTTGGTTTACCCGTCCAACAATCTGCCAATTTTCTTGGCACTATAGTATCACTGCCATTACAGTCTATCCAGAGTTAACTTCTAAGATATATCTTTTAAAATGTGGCTTTATAATTCTGTTACAGTGTTTGATGAGAAACAAAATGGAAAGGGAGAACGTATTATCCTCCAGAGGGAATGTCTTTTATGCTACTGTTAGGATGGAATTTTTAATTTATGGCTGTATTCCACATCATAAAATATGATAATATTTAAAATAAAAAGACAACACGAAGTCAGAAAAATATAAAATCTCAAAAATCATTAATTGTTTGGCACCAAATAAAAGTAATAAGATGCAATATATATACACATACATGTTCACACACATTTATTTGGTTAAAGCTTGAAAAGCAAAGGAAAATAAGGAAGGACATAAATAAAAGCTACAGGCAACAAATGTAGCTGAAGGGAATGAGACAGGAAGGCTAATAGCTTGCTATAAATTAGGAGGGAAATAAAATTAATGATGAGTTTTTAGCAGCCAAGAAACTGAACTCACATTTTAAACTTGTCTTGAAAAGAGAAAAAAATGAGAGAAAGAAATTTAGACATTTGAAGAGTAAGGGAAACTAGACTAATTGTAGCTTATAAAAATCTAATATGAAAATTAAGTATACCTAGAATTAAACATGTAAAATGATAGAGTCCAGTTTTAATTTATAATATAGCAAAAATAATGATAAACATCTAAGTATGTCTTCAAAAATCATATAGCACAGAGAAAAGGTTGCCTCTTTCAGAGAAGCTAAGAAAACATACCTAGGAAATTATTGCCAGTATAAATCTCATCTAAATCTAATCTGGTCTAAATCTAAGCTAAATCTAATCTCAACAATATAAAACTTTTATTTAAGAAAAAACACACAAGTTTTGCCTATGTGGCAATAATGCTTTGGAGGTTTCTTTGTAGGCAAATACTAATTGTTATAAAAAACATTCACCAAGGACCAAAACAAAATTTGACACAAAGGACTAATATCCAGAATCTGCAAGGAAGTCACATGACTCAACAAGAAAAAGAAAACAAATAACCTTAAAAAGTACACAAAGGACATAAACAGACATTTCTCAAAAAAAGACATACAAGCAGCCAACAAACATATAAAAAGGCTCGATATCACTAATCATCAGAGAAATAAAAATTAAAACTACAATGTGACGTCATCTTGCAAGAGTCAGAATGGTATTATTAAAAAGTGAAAAAACAACAGATGTTTGTGAGGCTGTGGGGAAAAGAGAATGCCTATACACTGCTGATGGGAGTGTAAATTTGTACAACCTTTATGGAAGTCATTATGGAGATTTTTCAAGGGCTAAAAATAAAACTATTATTTGACCCAGCAATCCCACTAATGGATATCTACCCAAAGGGAAAAATTATTTTATAAAAAATAAACCTGCACTCATATGTTTATTATAGCACTATGCAAAATAGCAAAGTCATGGAATCAACTTAAGTGTCCATGAATGAATGATTGGATAAAGAAAATGTGGCATATATAAATCACGGAATACTATGCAGCCAAAAAAATGAATGAAATCAGGTCTTTTGCAGCAACATGGATGGAACTGAAGGCCATTATCCTAAGTGAGATAACTCAGAAATGGAAAATCAGATACCACATGCTCTCACTTGTAAGTGAAAGTTAAACAATGGGTACACGTGAACATAAAGGCAGAAATAATAGACACTGGGGATCCAAAAAGGGTGAGGGGTGAGCGATGAAAAATTATCTATTGAGTACAGTGTTCACTATTTGGGTGATGGAGACATTAATTAGAATCCCAAACCTCACCATTATGGAATATATCCATGTAACACACTGGCATATGTACCCCCTGAATGTATAATTTTTTAAAAGAGTCTATAAATTTCAAAGAATCAAAATAATACAGATCATGTTCACCAAAAGTATATTATTATAAATCAACTATTAATCAAATGTTAAGATTTTAGAAAATCTTCAAAAAACTAAAAATTAGACAAAACACGTTTGTAATCCAAGAGGCAAAGAAAACAATCAAAATAAAAATTTTAAAATACATTTTTAACTTAATAATAATAAAAACACAAAATCCAATATTTGTGGGTATAGCAATGGCAATTCTTAAAGGTAGCTACATACTTTTAATTTCTAAAATAGTAAAGAAACAAATTCAAAACAAAAATCTGGCAATCACAAAATTTGATAAGAATGTGAAGCCATTTGAATTTTCTTACTGATGGAATAAAATGGCACGAACTTATTTTTTAACTGTTGGAAAAAAATATTTTGAGGTTAAACATTCACTTATGCAATAACTCAGCAATTTTGCTTCTAAATATTTATCAAAAAAAGAAAGGAAAGAAAGAAGGATGGAAGAGAGAAAGTGAGGAAGGAAGAAAGAAGAAAGGAGAGGAGGAAGAAATATAGAAAGACAAAAAGAGGAAGTGAGGAGGAAGGAAGAAAATAAGAAAGAAAAAAAGGAAGGATGAAAGGAGGGAGAAAGGGAGGGAGGGAGTAAGAAAGGGAGAGAGGGATGGAAGGAAAGAAGGGAGGAAGAAAATGGAGAAGTCCACACAGTCTTATACTAAGATGTTCAGTTACTTCAATTATATTTTTCAGAAGTAGAAACAGTCCATGTTTCTTTCAACAGGAAGATAAACAAACTGACCTGGTCATACAATGAGATACTACTAAGTAATAACATGAATGGACTATTGATACAATAATATGGATAATCTCAAGAGTATTAAACTGAGTGGAAGATGTCAGGCACATAAGAGTACATACTGCTTAACTTCCCTTGACGAAGTATTAGAATAGGGAAACAATCTATATTGACAAGGATGAGAAAAATACTTGCATCAGCAAAAATGGAAACTGATTGGCATGAGGCAAGAGAAGGATTTCTTGGGTGGAGAAAACAGTCTATATATTGATACATGTGTGGATTACACAGGTTTATGCTTTTCAAAGTAGAAACAAATATACACTTAGGACGTATGCATTTCGCTATGTTTCAATACATAAACAGTCATGCAAAAATGAAGATACCATTTATAGTGACAGCAGAAAATATAAAGAATTTAAAAACTTACTTAATAAAAATATTTATATCCTCGGCCGGGAGCGGTGGCTCACTCCTGTAATCCCAACACTTTGGGAGGCCTAGGCCGGCAGATCACTTGAGGTCAGGAGTTTGAGACCAGCTTGCCCAACATGAGGAAATCCCGTATCTACTAAAACATAAAAAAATTAACCAGACCTAGTGGCGTGAGCCTGTAATCCCAGCTACTCCGGAGGAGGCTGAGGCAAGATAATCACTTGAACCCGGGAGGCGGAGGTTGCAGTAAGCCAAGATGGCGCCACTGCACACTCCACACTGCATATATATAAATACACACATATATTCACACACACATTTATAAATTATTAAAAACATTGTTTTATATATTATATATATACAAAATCTCTATTAAGGAACACGAAATAAGGTCTGAATAAATATTTAAAATAGCGCAGCTAAATGACAAATTATGCTAATAAACTCAATGCAATATTAATCAAATTTCCATCTAGATTTTTAAACAGTTTGATAAATGTATGCAAAAAAACTATATTGAAAATTGACAGATCTCTAATAACTAAGTGCACTTATTAAAAACAAAAAATGAAACAACATAACAGGAAAAACAGTGAGGAGAGTTTCCCCTACCAAGTAGTAAGAATCTACAGATATTTATTAGTGTGGGACTGATGTAAGAACTGAAAAAAAAAAGTTACATTGGAATTGAATATAAAACGGCAAAAAAACTACATATCTAATTATTCATCAATCTATCTTGCTTCCTCGAATTTAATGAGAAAAGTATGAAAAGTTTAGAAGATGGAGAGTTAAGGAAACTGAGTTAGGACAAAGAAGAATTATTGCTGTCCCTCAAGTGTTAAGAATATCTACTTCATAAAACCCAGAAGTATAAACGATGATGCAGAAAGTGGATAATTTTCATTATTTCAAATTTAAGGATCATTTTTAATAGAGAAAAACATGGATGAATTAACAAAAATTGCCATTTGACAGATATTTGCAAAGATAAGTTATGCTAAAATTATTTAGATTAGTATTTTATATGGATACATGAGAACACCATGGTACAATTTTGACAAAGTTTTATTTTGGATTAGCAATCTCAAGAACAACAAAACTAGTTAATTTAGAATGTTTTCTCTTTATTTTCATTTCTTATATAGGAAGATTAGATCTAAATAGTCACCAAAAAGTAAAGCTGTACCTATTATTATAAATAAAATGAAGAATGTGATAGACTGTTATCATTTGTTTTTGATCTCCTTATCTGTAATATAACTATTATGGAAGTTATATAGTTAAGATCATATTCATTAGATATTATCTAAATCTTACGGTTTTCTGTATTTTTTTCTGTGCATTTTTTCCCCAAAATACCTGGCCCTGCATAATATGGGGATAGAAAGAACCTCATTATTTTAGGAGATTAGTTTCCTGAAAAGAAGTAAAATTAAACGAATCACAATTTTTTCTTTGTAGAAATAATTTAGAAAGACACATAATGAAACAAGAGCTTCATGCTTAGTACTGTGCCTGGCAAATAAAAGATGTATTTAAGAACTCACAAATCTGATAACCTGATCAGCAAATTTAAAGTAACCTTTTTTTGTTTCTTTCAAACACCACATTTCAATCGCCATAGTTATAAAAGATATATGAGCTTAAACATCTTAATAACTTAAAAAGGCATAAAGCCTAAATTATATCTTTTCCCAGAAGGTGAAAGTCGTGTATAGTATGAGAAAAATGTTCTGACAAAAGTGAATTAGAACTGAATCTATTTTTTACTTTCTTAACTATGACTAATAAAAAAGGTATTGACAGAAGATAAGAGATGCTAAAATTTAAAAAAATTTTCAAGATCATCCAAAAGTTGGCACATTGGTTAATGCCTGACCTTCTTCCAAATATATAGACACACATACATATATACACATAGCATACATAGATCAGCACCTATATATGTGAGCATATATATGTACATACATGTATTTAAATGAGAATATTATATATATATGTGTGTATGTATACATATATATGCTCACATATATATGTGGTTATCATGCAAGGATGGGTTGAGATGAAGCCACAATATGGAATTCAGCTCACTTACCAAATTACCTAGACATGCAGTGAGCTTGTATGAGCAAAGAAAATGTACAAAAACAATAGACAAATAGACAAAACTTTACCATAGAAAAATGACATTTATTGTATTAACTACTGAGGTTTTGTGTTTATACAAAACGAATAACCTATAGTGACTTATATAATGATTATCACAAGTGTTTCTTTCATTAAGCATATTGAAAGCCCCTAAAATAATGCACTAGAGACACAGCTTAACAGTAGGCCAATGTTGTTTCAAGTAGCTCAAAAATGACATATTTCTAACAAAATGTTTGCTTTTTAAAAAATAAATACTGTTTATTATGGTTGTATTAGTCTATGGAAAATTTAAAATATTCATGATTCTGATCACGTGGCGGGTCATTTGTATTCTTCATATTTATTATTGCTTGTTGAAAAAATGGTAGGTCTTATGTTGTTTTTGTTTCTCAATCACAGCTAGTTCAGCTTATTTAAAATATATATTTACTTAAATTAATATTTCTAATTGACTAAGGAAAATTTGTATATTATGGTATACAATGTGATGTTTTGATTATATGTATACCTGTGAAAGATTAAAGCAAGCTAATTAACATATCTATCACTTTACATACTTATCTTTTGTAATGAGAACAATTAAAATCTACTTTTAGTAATTTTCAAGTATACAATACAGTACTATATACTAGAGTTATCATGCTATACTTGCTCTTTTAGTTTCTGCCCCATTCTCTTTAACATGTAACAACTAGTGCCATTTTATAATCAATAGTTTGCTTGTTAATGATAAATTTGTTATTTTTATATATTTCTAGATGATATTTAATCAAACTTTTAACATCAGCTTTACATTGTTTGCTTTTTGGGGCTTTCATTTATATTGGGGATAAACTGTAGTAGGATTCAGACTGTTTTAGCTATTTTAAAATGAATTGATATACCTTAGAACACATCATTTTTCATGTTTTTATTTCAGTGTAAAGTAATAGGAGAGTACATCAACAGTGAAAAAAATTTGTGCCATCAGTGTCTGTTTATCAAAGGTTCTGACCAATTTTGAGGAGAATACTCTTCCATGAACAGATGGTTGTATGTGAACTCATCCAAGACATCCAAACAGATGTCTGTCCTGAGGTCATCCCACCACAGATTAGAAGACATGCAAGTGTTAATCCAGATATGAGCTAGCTAGGCCTTTTTTTTCCCCAATAAAATTGGATCAATTTAATAACCTAGTTTTTGAAAGTCAGTTTTCAGGAAGCCACAGCTGTTTGGAAATTACAGACCGGACTCTCCATTACAAGATACCATTCCTTCTAATGTTAACATTTTTAAAAGGAGAATTAAAAAGTTACACACTATTTTTGTTGCATTCTGAAATTCTTTACTTTGTAAAAGTATTATTATAATTTTCCTCTTTTTCAAATATAGAAAACATAATTATTTTATTAGCAAACAGCAATTTAGTTATTAGTAGCTAACCAGAGAGGTGGAAGATCTGTTAAATTGTTGGAAACATTTCTACAAAAAAAATTCAACAGAATAGCAAGTATTTAATTTCACTGTCTGGGTGATTATTTATTTTTTAAACAATTACTAGCACTTATGACTCCTTTTAGAATTTTGAACACAGAGAAAAATCCTGGAAGTGATTCATTTATTATCGTTTGAAATTGTGTTGTTGGGGAAGATTTGAAATTCATAACACTACTTTTTCCAGCAACTGGAACCAATAGGATAGTCAACTTAAAGATACGAGATGCACAAATATGGTATATTTTTTTATGTCATCTTCTCTGATAATTTGTCTATATTATGAACACAAATATAACTAATTTTTAAGTGTATTATTAGGAACATGTAGAATAATATTGAACATGGTAGAAGAGCAAGTACAAGGAAAAATGTTGGTTGATGTTTAATAGATATCTGACAATTTTCAAAGTGTTATAATACTCATTATTTAATTTGTTCTCAGAATAACCATGAGAAAGGGCAGGACATATAGCCTTTTTTTTCTAACGATGATAAAGCAGTCTCAGTGACATGAGTTGAATCCCTAGCTTATGAGAGGCAGAGGTTAATCTAGAAAAAGAGCTTTTTACAGCAATTTCAGAGTTTTTTCTATATTATGTATAAAATAGAATATGTAAATTTATTCTATGTTTCTATATAAGTAAAAATTTCTAAGTGTGCCTTCAATTTATTTGACATGGATCTATTCACCTGGTTAATAAAGATTATGAGAAATATCTGTGACAAATAATTTGGAACAAAGTTAAAAGCATATTTGTTCATACAGATGACTAATACCCTTTCTCTTATGCATCATTCTATATAACCACAACCTTTTGTGTAGGTGAATTAAACAATTAGTAAGTACAAAAACAATTATTTTATCAAGCATCTGCTGCATGTTATGCACATCCACAGCTATAGTGACAAAGAAATAAGGCCATATAATGCCCTCATTTCCAAAGAGCTTCATATGAGCTGGTATATAAAGAGTAAAACTAAAATTTTACCTAAAAACTAAAAGGAATTTTGGTACAAGTAGCCATTAAATGCATAGTTGTGTAAGTGAATGCCACAGGAATTCTAATGAGAAAAGGTCACTTTTGCTGCTGGGTTTGGGAAGATGTGGAAATTCAAATTCGTAGGAGAGTATCAAGAGCATAGATATGTAAGTATCAAAAATAATGTGGTGGCTGGCAAGATGGCTGAATAGGAACAGCTCCAGTCTGCAGCTCCCAGCGAGATCAGCACAGAAGGTGGGTCATTTCTGCATTTCCAACTGAGGTACCCAGCTTAACTCATTGGGACTGGTTAGACAGTGGGTGCAGCCCACAGAGGGTGAGCCAAGCAGGGTGGGGCGTTGGCTCACCTTGGAAGTGCAAGGGGTTGGGGAACTCTGTCCCCTAGCCAAGGGAAGCTGTAAGAGACTGTGCCATGAGAAAGAGTGTATTCCAGCTCAGATACTATGCTTTTGCCACAATCTTTGCAAACTGCAGACCAGCAGATTCCTTCGGGTGTCTACACCACCAGGGCCCTGGGTTTCAAGCATAAAACTGGGTGGCCATTTGGACAGACATTGAGTTAGCTGCAGGAGTTTATTTTCATACCTCAGTGGCAACTGGAATACCGCAAGACAGAACGGTTTACTCCTCTGGAAAGGGGGCTAAAGCCAGGAAGCCAAGTGGTCTTGCTGAATGGAACCCACCCCCATGGAGCCCAGCAAGCTAAGATCCACTGACTTGAAATTCTCGCTGCCAGCACCGCAGTCTGAAGCCAACCTGGGGTGCTCGAGCTTCATGGGGAGAGGGGCGTCCACCATTACTAAGACTTCAGTAGACAATTTTCCCCTCACAGTGTAAACAAAGCAGACAGGAAATTCAAACTGGGTGGAGCCCACTGCAGCTTGGCAAAGCCACTCTAGCCACACTGCCTCTCTAGATTCCACCCCTCTGAGCAAGGCATCTCTGAAAGAAAGGCAACAGCCCCAGTAAGCGCCTTATAGATAAAACTCCCATCTCCCTGGGACAGAGCACCTGCGGGAAGGGGTGGCTGTGGGGGCAGCTTCAGCAAACTTAAACCTTCCTGCCTGCTGGCTCTGCAGAGAGCAATGGATCTCCCAGCACAGTGCTCGAGCTCTGCTAAGGGACAGACTGCCTCCTCAGGTGCGTCCCTGTCCCCCATGCCTTTTGACTGGGAGACATCTCACAGACGAGAGCTCCACTGGCATCTGGCAGGTGCCCTTCTGGGAAAAAAGCTTCCAGGGGAAGGAACAGGCAGCAATCTTAACTGTTCTGCAGCCTCCGCTGGTGATAACCAGACAAAAAGGGTCTGGAGTGGACCTCCAGCAAACTCCAGCAGACCTCCAGCAGAGGGTCCAGAGTGTTAGAAGGAAAACTAACAAATGGAAAGAAATAGCATCATCATCAACAAAAAGGACATAGACACAAAAACCCCATCTGAAGGTCACCACCATCAAAGACCAAAGTTAGATAAATCCACAAAGATGAGGAAAAACCAGCACCAAAAGGCTGAAAATTCCAAAAATCAGAACGCCTCTTCTCCTCCAAAGGATCACTATCCCTCACCAGCAAGGGAACAAAACTGGATGGAGAATGAGTTTGATGAATTGACAGAAGTAGGCTTGAGAAGGTGTGTAGTAACAAACTCCTCCAAGCTAAAGGAGCATGTTCTATCTCAATGCAAGCAAGTTAAGAAACTTGAAAAAAGGTTAGAGGAAGTGCCAACTGGAATAACCAGTTTAGGGAAGACCATAAATGACCTGATGGAGCTGAAAAACACAGCAAGAGACCTTCGTGAATTATAAACAAGTATCAATAGCCAAATCGATCAAGTGGAAGAAAGGATATCAGAGATTGAAGATCACCTTAATGAAATAAAGCGTGAAGACAAGATTAGAGAAAAAATGATGAAAAGGAATGAAAAAGCCCTCAAGAAATATGAGACTATGTGAAAAGATCAAACCTACGTTTGATTGGTGTACCTGAAAGTGACAGAGAGAATGAAACCAAGCTGAAAAACACCTTTAGGATATTATCCAGGAGAACTTCTCCAGCCTCGCAAGACAGGCCAACATTCGAATTCAGGAAATACAAAGAACATCACAAAGATACTCCTCAAGATGAGAAACCCAAAGACACACAATCATCAGATTCACCAAGGTTGAAATGAAGAAAAAAATGTTATGATCAGCCAGAGAAAAAGGTTGGGTTACCCACAAAGGGAAGCCCATCAGACTAACAGCAGATCTCTCGGCAGAAACTCTACAAGCCAGAAGAGAGTGGGAGCCAATATTCAACATTCTTAATGAAAAGAATTTTCAACCCAGAATTTCATATTCAGCCAAACTAAGCTTCATAAGCAAAGGAGAAATAAAATCCTTTATAGACAAGCAAATGCTGAGATACATTTTCACCACAAGGCCTGCCTTACAAGAGCTCCTGAAGAAAGCACTAAATATGGAAAGGAAAAACCTGTACCAGCCACCGCAAAAGCATACCAAATTGTAAAGACCATTGACACTATGAAGAAAATGCATCAACTAACAGGCAAAATAACCAGCTAGCATCATAATGACAGGATCAAATTCACACATAACAATATTAACCTTAAATTTAAATGGGCTAAATGCCCCAATTAAAAGATAGAGGGTGGCAAATTGGATAAAGAGTCAAGAACCATCAGTGTTCTGTATTAAGGAGACACATCTCATGTGCAAAGACACACATAGGCTCAAAATAAAGGGATGGAGGAATATTTACCAAGCAAATAGAAAGAAAAAGAAAAGCAGGGTTGCAAACCTAGTCTCTGATAAAACAGACTTTAAACCAACAAAGATCAAAAAAGACAAAAAAGGGCATTAGATAATGGTAGAGGGGTCAATGCAACAAGAAGAGCTAAGCATCCTAAATATATAGGCACCCAATACAGGAGCATGCAGATTCTTAAAGCAAGTTCTTACAGACCTACAAAGAGACTTGCACTCCCACACAATAATAGTGGGAGACTTTAACACCCCACTGTCAATATTGGACAGATCAATGAGACAGAAAATTAACAACGATATTCAGGACTTGAACTCAGCTCTGGACCAAGCGGACCTAATAGACATCTAAAGAACTCTCCACCCCAAATCAACAGAATATGCATTCTTCTCAGCACCACATCGCACTTGTTCTAAAATTGACCACATAATTGGAAGTAAAACACTCCTCAGCAAATCCAGAAGAATGGAAATCATAACAAACAGTCCCTCAGACCACAGTGCAATCAAATTAGAACTCAGGATTAATAAACTCACTCAAAACTACACAACTACATGGAAACTGAACAACCTGCCCCTGAATGACTACCGGGTAAATAACAAAATTAAGGCTGAAATAAATAAGTTCTTTGAAACCAATAACAACAAAGACACAACATTCCAGAATCTCTGGGACACAGCTAAAGCAGTGTTTAATGGGAAATTTATAGCATTTAATGCCCACAGGAGAAAGCAGGAAAGATCTCAAATTGACACCATAACATCACAATAAAAAGAACTAGAGAAGCAAAAGCAAACAAAGTCAAAAGCTAGCAGAAGACAAGAAATAACTAAGATCAGAGCAGAACTGAAGGAGATAGAGACATGAAAAACCCATCAAAAATATCAGTGAATCCAGGAACTGTTTTTTTGAAAAGATTAACAAAATAGATAGACTGCTAGCCAGACTAATAAAGAAGAAAAGAGAGAAGAATCACAATAAAAATGATAAAGAGAATATCACCACTGATCCCACAGAAATACAAACTACCATTAGAGAATACTATAAACGCCTCTATGCAAATAAACTAGAAAATCTAGAAGAAATGGATAAATTCCTGGACACATGCACCTTCCCAAGACTAAACCAGGAAGAAGTCGAATCCCTGACTAGACCAATAACAAGTTCTGAAGTTGAGGCAGTAATTAATAGCCTACCAACCAAAAGAAGCCCAGGACCAGACGGATTCACAGCCGAATTCTACCAGAGGTACAAAGAAGAGCTGGTACCATTCCTTCTGAAACTATTTCAAACAATAGAAAAAGAGGGACTCCTCCCTAACTCATTTTATGAGGCCAGCATCATCCTGATACCCAAACCTGGCAGAGACACAATAAAAAAAAGAAAATTTCAGGCCAATATCCCTGATGAACATCGATGCACAAATCCTCAATAAAATACCAGCAGACTGAATCCAGCAGCACACCACAAGCTTATCCACCATCATCAAGTCAGCTTTGTCCCTGGGATGCAAGGCTGGTTCAACATACGCAAATCAATAAACATAGTCCATCACAAACAGAACCAATGACAAAAATCACATAATTATCTCAATAGATGCAGAAAAGGCCTTCGATAAAATTCAACAATGCTTCATGCTAAAAACTCTCAATAGACTAGGTATTGATGGAACCTATCTCAAAATAATAAGAGCTACTTATGACAAACCCACAGCCAATATCATACTGCATGGGCAAAAACTGGAAGCCTTCCCTTTGAAAACCGGCACAAGACAAGGATGTCCTCTCTCACCACTTCTATTCAACATAATATTGGATGCTCTGGCCAGGGCAATCAGGCAAGAGAAAGAAATAAAGGGTATTCAAATATGAAGAGAGGAAGTCAAATTGTCTCTGTTTGAAGATGATATGATTGTATATTTGGAAAACCCCATTGTCTCAGCCCAAAATCTCCTTAAGCTGATAAGCAACTTCAGCAAAGTCTCAGGATACAAAATCAATGTGCAAAAATCACAAGCATTCCTATAAACCAATAATAGACAAGCAGAGAGCCAAATCATGAGTGAACTCCCATTCACAATTGCTACAAAGAAAATAAAATAAATAACTACAAACACAAGTTACAAGGACCTCTTCATGGAGAGCTAAACCACTGCTCAAGGAAATAAGAGAGGACACAAACAAATGGAAAAACATTTCATGCTCATGGAGAGGAAGAATCAGTATCATAAAAATGGCCATACTGCCCAAAGTAATTTATAGATCCCATGCCTTCCCCATCAAACTACCATAGACTTTCTTCACAGAATTAGATAAAACTACCTTAAATTTCATATGGAACCAAAAAATCCTCCCATACAGCCAAGACAATCCTAAGCAAAAAGAACAAAGCTGGATGCATCACGCTACCTGACTTCACACTGTATTACAAGACTACAAGAACCAAAACAGCATAGTACTGGTAGAAAAACAGATATATAGATCAATGAAACAGAACAAAGTCCTCAGAAATAATGCCACATGTCTACAACCATCTGATCTTTGAATAATCTGACAAAAATGAGCAGTGGGGAAAGGATTCCCTATTTAATAAATGGTGTTGAAAATACTGGCTAGTCATATGCAGAAAACTGAAACTGGACCCCTTCCTTACACCTTATAGAAAAATTAACTCAAGATGGATTAAAGACTTAAATGTAAGACCTAAAACCATAAAAACCTTAGAAGAAAACCTAGGCAATACCATTCAATACCTAGGCACAGGCGAAGACTTCATGACTAAAACACCAAAAAGCAATGACAACAAAAGCCAAAATTAACAAATGGGATCTAATTAAATTAAAGCTTCTACACAGGGAAAGAAACTACCATCAGAGAGAACAGGTAATCTACAGAATGGGAGAAAATTTTTGCAATCTATCCATCTGACAAAGGGCTAATATCCAGAATCTACAAAGAACTTAAGTACATTGAAAGAAAAAAAACAAACAACCCCATCAAAAAGCAGGTGAAGGATATGAACAGACACTTCTCAAAAGAAGACATTTATGTAGCCAACAGACACAAGAAAAAATGCTTATCATCACTTGTCATCAGGGAAATTCAAATCAAAACCACAATGAGCTACCATCTCACACCAGTTAGAATGGCGATCATTAAAAAGTCAGGAAACAACAGATGCTGGAGAGGGTGTGGAGAAATAGAAATGCTTTTACACTGTTGGTGGGAGTGTAAATTAGTTCAACCATTGTGGAAGACAGTGTGGCGATTCCCAAAGGATCTAGAAACAGAAATACCATTTGACCCAGCAATCCCATTACTGGGTATATACCCGAAGGATTATAAATCATTCTACTATAAAGACACACGCACATATATATTTATTGCTTCACTGTTCACAATAGCAAAGACTTGGAATCAACCCAAATGCCCATCAATGATAGACTGAATAAAGAAAATGTGGCACATATACACCGTGGAATACTATGCAGCCATAAAAAATGATGAGTTCATGTCCTTTCCAGGGACATGGATGAAGCTAGAAACCATCATTCTCAGCAATTTACCCAGGAACAGTAAACCAAATACCACATGTTCTCACTCATAAGTGGGAGTTGAACAATGAGACCAGATGGACTCAGAGAGGGAAACATCATACACCCAGGCCTGTTGGTGGGCGGGGGGCTAGAGGAGGGATAGCATTAGGAGAAATACCTAATATAGATGAACGGGTTGATGGATGCAGCGAACCACCATGGCACGTGTATACCTATGTAACAAACCTGCATGTTCTGCACATGTATCCCAGAACTTAAAGTATAATAAAAAACAATTGTGATTCTTTGGCCTCTGTAGATGTAATACAATTTTCTTGTCAGAGAAATCCATGAAGAACTAGGAAAGATAATATAGGCAAGTTATGAGAGCATTTTGATTATCATTCAGAAGAGTCATATTTCCTACTCTAATACATGAAGAACCACTGAAGATATTTGAAAAAATACATGTAAATAACATTTTGTGTTTTTTGTAAAAATAATTTAATTTTTTTTCAGTTACAAGGGTATATTGGAGAAATTGTTAGTCATATGAGTTGAAAAGGAAATTGCAAATTGTATAGGCAGATGTTTGTAGCTTTCAGGAGGTAGTCTGACACAAATTGGAGACTTAACTAAATGAAATATATTGATAGGATATAATGAGTAATTAGAAAATATAATTTGTTTTAAATATTCTTATCACATTTTTTGATAACTAAAAGTGTAAGAAAATATATTGCAATACAAATACTTGAATTACATATGAATATTACATGAATAAAGATATTTATTTCTGGTCTTCTACTAACATGAAATAAATAGGAATTAAATTATTAAATTTAATTTAATATAGGCAAAATATTATATTGTGTTTTGTTATGGCATATTATGAAAGCATTTAAATGACAACTTTCAAAAACTGAACTTGGAAACTACTTATAATGCTAAGTAAAGTCTAAAATAATATATAAAGTACGTAGCTAAAAGACGTGTAAACATACAAAATACTAACAGTGATATTATATTATTTTTACCCTTTTCTGTTTTTTAAACTTCTATTGAGTATATATAGTTGTGAGTGTACAATATATGTCTTATCAAAACAAAATACAATAAACTCTTTAAAAATAAAACAAAAATCATAAGAAATATGGGAGAATTAATTCTTCACAAAGAACTATGTATAATTTAATGAACCTAGACCATATTATGTTCAAGTGAAATAAGTGAGGCATAGAAAGACCAACACTGTATGATCTCACTTATATATGGAACACAAAAAAAACTTGAACTGATAGGAGCAGAGTAGAATGGTGATTAGCAGGGCCTGTGAAGGGTAAGGGGTATGGAAGAGATAGGGGTTAGGGCAAAAAAATAACTATGTACAATTTTATTAATTTTCTAGCATCTTTTGATACATGTGTACATATATATAAACACAGAAACTTACAATTGGAAAACAAACATATTTAATAGCTATACTATTTGTTTTAAAGATTCCCTTTTTGTAACAATGTATTGACTGTAAGTTTATGGATCAAAAGGAGGTATACTCTCCTTTAGTGTCTAACCTTACTATGTGAATGACTTAGGCACTGGGGAGAATCTGGTTATTATTTCTATTTGTCTGTGAGAGGCAGAGAAACAACAAAATTTCTCCGGCAAATATATCTTGTTCTCAAGAAGAAAATGAACTGATTTTGTTCTCTCACCAGGGCTATTTGTGCTAGATATGGATAATGGTCACAGGTGGTCTGATCTGATCCTTTCCTATTTTAGTTGAAAAATAGCTTTTCACACTTAGGACAGTTAACTCTTATTTAGCTCTGAAAATGAGATGTCCTGCATTTGTGACCAAACTGAAGTCACCTTACTTTCATCTTGATTACATTTTCTAATGAATAGAACTTGGAAAAAATGTTTCATACTCAGAAGGGAAAAAAGAGTCTTTGTAATATATTTTATTCACACAAAAATCGAAGTGTAGCTATGGTAATTTAATCAACACTATTAATTTAACTTTCACATTTTATTTTCAGAACTTGAAAAAATACTCTAAATGTTTTGTGCTAAATTTTCATTGAGATAAATTTTGATATGCTCCATACGTGTCAAAAATGGTTTTAATTTTATAATCTTTAATTAGACTATTAATTCAAATGTATTCTTGGGCTATGAATTGGAATGCTCCATGCAAAACAATTATGGGTATCTCTAGCAAAGGTAATATACAGAGAATAAGGTCATAGATCTGGAAATGGAGTAATTATATGCATAGTCAGATATTTTCAATTGATTAGATAATATCATTGGATTAAAAATCGCTAAAGACTAAAATGAAATTATATAAAATTAACACTAGCTTCCTTGTGCCTCTATAGAGAAAAAAGCCAGTTATTCCTTAATATTCTAACATGAAGTATACTGCATCAGGATTAGCTGTTTCTTTGAGCCATTGATTCTGCTCTATTGTGCTTGCAACAGCTAATAAACAAATCGTGAAAAAGATAACCTAAAGGCATACTAAAAATTAGCTAATATTTTGAACCAGTAAATTTGGGGGAAGAGCTTACACCGGGGAAAATATATATTTATTCTTTCTGGTAAGAAGGTACTCCAATGAAAAAATAGATGAAGAGTTTAAGAAAGTCTCTCACTTAAGATTCCTAATAGTTCATTTATACTTTCTCAAGCTGTGTCAACTAGCAGGATTATTTTAGTCCACCTTGTAAATTGTTTTCAAATAAACCCATAAAAGTGAATGTCTGAGGCACCTCAAAATTATTTTTAATGTTCAAATAGTAAATGAGGAGACAATATGTACTTATTCTGTAATGGTAAAAGTACACAAATCAAATACTGAAATGTACATTATTTTTTAATATCTAACAATGTTACTGTGAAGATTTTGCTCAGGCAAAATGAACAATCTTTTAAAATTTTTTGATACATGATTTCTTTCATGTTTATATGCTATTTATTTCTCTTTTTAAATTTTTTAATTGACAGAACTGTATGCATGTATTATGTACAACATGATGGTTCTAACTATATATGTACATTGTGGAACAGTTAAATTCAACTAATTAAAAATGTATTAACTCACATAGTTATCATTTTTCTGGTGAAAATATTTAAGATTCACTCTGTATTTTTCAAGAAAACAATACATCATCATTAACTAGAGTCACAATGCTGTGCCATAGATCTCCTGAATCTTCCTCCTATCTAACCATAATGATATATCCTTTGACCAATATCTCCATTCCCCCAACAACCATCCCAGACTCTGGTAACCACCATTCTACTATATGTTTCTATGAGATCAAGCTTATCGTAAAGCTGTTTAATGCTGTTTATATTTCACTATCATAACAGCTTCTATTTTTAAAAATATGTAATTTAGTTCTCACCAGGAACACTTGAAAAGAAATAGAAATGCTTTCTATAATGAGAGACAAACCCTGAATATTGAGTCACACATATATTGATGTTTCCTGGTGCCACAGCACAATGTTCACTCATTTAATTTACAGTTCAGCAGCCTTTATGGATTTTAATAAATTATAATTTTCCAAACAATCCATCTCACTGATAGCATGCTTTTCTTATTTTTTCACAAAAACTTTACTTTGTAATTCCATATGTTCCACTTCAACTGATTATACCTTTATCACTATAAAGTGTATTTCTTTCATCTTTTTACTTGGTAATATATTACATAAACTTCCACTCTATATTCCTATTTTATAAATTTATTAAGATCTTATTAAAAATCTCTTCTTTGTTTCAGGTCATTAATAGAAAGTTATGTCACTCTGGACCTAGCATCGGGAAGTTGATACTTATATTGATATTTATCAGTAATGTTTTCCTAAGCACTGTTGGTTGACAATCCATTACTATAATGCTGATATGGGTTTATGGTGTGCATGAAATTATTTTTATGAATTTGAGCCTATGTATTTATATTTTTAAAGCTCCTACAATACCTTGTAAAATGTTAACAAATCGAAACAAGTGTTATTCTTTTTAATACTGAAAATTAGTTTAATTTATGAATAAATTTTGCTCTTAAATATATTTTTTCTGTTATGTATGAGTCATTTGCCTTGCTGAGGGTTAAAGTAAATACATTTTTATAAGCTCCAGTGTATGTTGTTTTTTATTAAATAAGGCACCACATTTTCTTAGTTCATAAATGTTCACATCTTCTAAAGCATACTTTGTGTCATAGATATTTTGGTATTGAATTTTGATAGTGTTCCAATAAATATTTTAATAGAGTATCATAGATTATAGACACTTATCATTTTGTTGACTTTATATTTCACCTCTTTCCAAAGGAGACTAAAGCATGTGGTTAAATTATGATTTAGAATGCACATCAGTAAATCTGGAAGAATGTATATTTTCATGTGTTTGATTGCATAAGGCTAGCATAGTAACTCTTAAAATTATGTTCATCTTAAGAAAATTTTCCAGAATAATTTTTGTTTCAAGCAACATAAAGAGAATAATGCACTGAAAGGACTTCACTAAGAAACGAAATATTAAAGGAAAATGGAATGGCATGGCATAGTACAATAAGCATAGGATATGGAGAAGACAAGAGTTGATGGCTGTGCTGAATTATTGTAGTGAACTGTAATTAATCATGTAGGTATGACTTGATTGTTATACAGTATAAATGAGAATAAATGTTCAGAAATTGACAGCTATTTTTACTTTTTACAATCATGACAAAAATGATATCCCAGAGTAACTAGTAATTTCCCACATTTTTCTATCTTGATTTGTCTTTGTTTCATTTTAATTGTTCCCTTTTACATCTCTCTACTTACTTACCATTGCCATAACTCAAGCAAAAGGGACAGTAATGAAAATAAATTGAAGGACACAATTCATATGAAATATGGACCTTAAAATTGTGCATTCCTAATTTCTCTCGCCCATATTTTGGTTTAGTGCTGTCATACATTTCTTACATATGCTATTAACACAAAATATATTGCTACAAATTTTCCGAGCATCTTCGATACATGGTTTTGTGTTGTGACTTTCTCAATATATCTACATATTCTTTCCCCAGTGTATGGTTACTTAAATCAGGGATCTAGTTCTCCTTAGGAAAAAAAAACCAGGAGATTCATTACCAAAAATCTTTTGTTGTTCCAGAGCTTCTTTTTTTCTTTTCTTGTGTGGATCAAACCTCTCCTCAAAGGTTTCCATGTCTGAAAACTGGCTCAGATCTGAACTGGACAAAGGATCATGACCTTTTGTTGCTACCACTTATCTCAGCTTCTTGATCATTCATGTTATCAGATGACTCAAACCCCTCAGGGATAAGGGTCTTGATCACCCCAACAAGTGAGCAGCCTAAATTTGCAGAGGCACAGGCCAAATTTAAGGGAAATTTAGAATGGTTAGTAGAGGTGAGGAGGAAATAAATGATAAACAACAGTGGCAGCCTTATCACCAGTGCTGTATTTTTGTCACAAAATGTTCTAGTGTATGACTCCCTAGAGGGGAAATAAAAATCTACAATGACAAAACTCCAGAACCTGAAGAAACTGTCTCCAGATGGGATAAAAATTACTGCGTGAAGAAAGAAGATTTGAACAGAGCAAAGAGTAGACTGTAGTATACGCTGTGATCTGACAACCTGGTCTCCCCTTTAGTCATTCCCAGCCACACTGTTGTTTGCTGATAACAATTAGTTGAGCCCTTCTGTGGAAATTGACCTTCAGTGGGGATAAGGTTACAGCCCTTAACCAGCTCATATTAATTCATTTTGCATTGCTATAAAGGAATACCTAAGGCTTAGAAAAGAGGTTTATTTGTCTCATGGTTCTGCAGGCTGTACAAGCATGTCACCAACATCTGTTTGGCGTCTCGAAAGGCCTCAGGCAGCTTTTACTCATGGTTGAAGGTGAAAACAGGAGAAGGCATGACACATAGCAAGAGACAGAGAGAGAAAGAGATGTCCATTTTTTGTTTAAACAATCAGATTTCAGAGTAACCATAGAGTGAGAAGTCACTCATTACTGAGGGGAGGGAACCAAGCCATTCATGAGGGATCCACCTCCATAATCCAAACATCTCATACAAAGCTCTATCTCCAAAAATGGGGATCACATTTCAATATGAGATTTGGAAGGGACAAACAAGCCAAATTATATCATGGCTAAACAGAAGTATACCTATTGATTGGTTGATGCAGGGTACAGTAGCTGATATGGTTTGACTGTGTCCCCACCCAAATCTCATCTTGAATTGTAGCTCCCATAATTCCCATGTGTTATGGGAGGGACCCAGTGGGAGATAATTGAATCGGGGTGGGGGGCGGTCTTTCCCGTGCTATTCTTATGATAGTGAATAAGTCTCACAAGATCTAATGGTTTTATAAAGGGGAGTTTCCCTGTACAAGTTATTTTCTATTGTCTGCTGCCATGTGATATGTGCCTTTCATTTTCCACCATGATTGTGAGGCCTCTCCAGCCATATGGAACTGTGAGTCCATTAAACCTCTTTCTTTTGTAAGTTTCCCAGTCTTGGGTATATTCTTATCAGCAGCATGAAAACAAACTAATACAGTGGCCTACCCTTCTTATTTAAATTCTCAGCAATTTTGAGGCAACGTCTCAGCTTCAGAGTCCCTTGTGAAATTGGCTGAGGCCTCTGGTACTACTGAGTCACAAATCAATGTCTCCTTCTCTCCAAATCTTTTCCATTTATCCTCTTACATGCATTGTTTTTAAGAGTACTCTACATAACTGACTGGCTTGCAAATCTCTGCCTCACAGTTCATTTCCTAGGCATATTGGCCTAAGATGCTGTACTAGTTGGCAAAGTACAATTTTTTTGGTCTTTATATGATTTCAGTGTCTTGAATAGATTTTCTGCTTCATTTACTTTTAAGTCCTAATGAGCCTTGAATTATGTCAGCAGGAAATGTTATGTCAGTGGAGTTCAGCAGACAGCTTCTGAAATTCCCTTCCTTCCAAGTGATCAGAATTTCTTCATTTATTCATTTATATTTTGTATTTCTTCATCATTTATTCCCAGGTTTTTGTTTGCTTGTTTTGAAGAGTTAATACTTAATGGCAATTACCACACTTTATCTTCATTTCTTTATGCATTAAATAAGCATAATAATACTTGCATGAGTGTGGTGAGGAATAAATAAAACAACACATGCAAACCATTTTTAAGAGCATGACTCAGAGATATCATTGTTATTCTATATCTCCTCTTTTCTGTAGCTCAATATAAGGATGTTCATGTCCTTGGCACATGAGACCTTCTATGGTATAGTACCAGCAACTCAGCAAAACAGTTATTGTAGATCTGTTAAGCCTATTCTGTGGTACTAGTATCTCCAAAAAAAAACCAAGAAAAAGATTGATAAAAAGAACTCTCTTTTGAAAAAGGAAGATTTTCTGTTCCTTACCCCCACATAATCAAAATATTTATAGAGAGAAAACAATTTGAGTGAGAGAAGATGTACATATTTTGCTTCCCAAAATACACAAATACATGCACACACACAAAAATCCTGATAGGTAGATTAGATAAACAAATATCTAGATGGACAGATGATAGGTAGATAGACAGGTAGATGACAGATAGGCACATGGATGATTGACAGAGAGATGATAGATAGATAGATAGATAGATAGATAGATAGATAGATAGATAATAGATAGATTAGATAGATACATAGACAGATGATAGATGGGTAGAAAGATAGGTAGATGACATATAGGTAGAGAGATGATTGATAGAGAGATAGATGATTGATACATAGATAGATGATAGATAGATTAGATAGATAGAAAGATAGATAGATAGATAGAGAGAGATAGAGGGAGATAAACAGATGATAGATAGTGGATTTGGGTCCACCTTGCTTATGGGAACTTAAAGGTAGACAGGATAGGACCCGGAAAAATATATTTGAAAAAAATACAAATAACTAGGTGCTGCAAATTTTATTCACTCATCTTTTCAATGGAAGGACTTTTGGTTGTATTCTTTCTTTCCAAACCAGTTAGTAACCATTGAAAAACTTGAGAGTAATTAAAAACAAAACAAAACAATAAAACCACACACAAAGAAACAGTCTGTGCAGTTTGACAGTTTCTTACAAAACTTAACGTACTTTTAACATAGGATCAAATAATCACACTCCTTGGTATTTACTAAAATGAATTGAAAACTTACGTTCACATAAAAACCTGCACAAAGATGTTTATAGTTGTTTTATTCATAATTGTCAAAGCTTGGAAGCAACAAAGATGTCCTATAGTAGATGAATGGATAAATAAACTTTGGTACATCCGGACAATGGAATATTACTCAGTGCTAAAAATGAGCTATGAAATCATGAAATACAAGAAGGAAATTAAACGCATATTACTAAGCGAAAGCAGCCAATCTGAAAAAGCTACATACTGTTTGGAAATGGCAAAACTATGGAAACAGTAAAAGGAGCAATGGTTGCCAGGAACTAGGAAGAAGAGAGAGATGAAAACATAGAATACAGAATAATTTTTAGGACAGTGAAAATACTCTGTATGATGCTATAACAATGGATGCATGTCATTATAACTTCGTCCAAACCCATAGAATGTACAACACCAAGAGCGAACCCTAATGTAAACTACAGTGGGCATTGGGTGATATGGGAAATTTCTGTACCTTGTCTCAATGTTTTTTCTCTGAATCTAAGATTGTTCTAAACAGATAATGTCTTTACAAATGAGTTTATAAGTGAAAAATTCACTACTATTTAAAGCAGAAGTCAGCAATTTTTTTTCCCTAAAGGGCCATAAAGTACATAATTTTGGCTTTGCAAGCCACCTAAAGTCTCTGTGTGTATTATTCACTGTGTTTTGTTTTGTCTTTGCTTGCTTTTTACAACTCTTTAAAAATTTAAAATCATTCTTAGTTCATGTGCTGTACAAAACAGGCCATGGCTGGATTGTACGTGTGGGCTTTAGTTTGCTAACTCTGATTCTAGAGTTTTCTCTGTATTGTATATTGTGTAAATGTAAGTGTAATGAAAAATGAACAGACAGGATATGGGTCCAGCAAATGAATAAATAGTGCTCTATGTTAATAAACATGACCTCTGTCAATTTAATGAAACGTGGTTTGTGTACATAGGAGAGTATACTTCTTGTCTGAGCTGTAAGTGATCAAGTGAGTCTGGATGGGTAAAATTGGAGTGAGTGCCAATGTAATCACCATAATTCAGCACCACTGATTTTAGACATAGAGTGACACCTTGAGCAAAGAAAACCAAAGATAACCAAATTTTTGGCTATTTCCTCTTAATAAATCACTTCAGAACATCTTATCATTTTTTGAAAGATAACAAAAAACAATAACAATAACAAAACCATGGACTGTAATGATGGTGACAGCTTAGATAATTATATTGCTTACATTTTCTAAACTTAACTGAACTAACACTGGCCCGTTGTCAGAAATGATAAGGTCTTGGCGTTCTGTGCTGTAAATTGTTGACACATGGGTATGAAATTTGAATAATGTTATAAAATAAAACCAAGAATATTCATTTTTTTCTGAGAAATACCACATAAAAGAATTTTTCCTAAAATTATGATAAAAATAAATGTAAATTTTCTTTAGCGTCATCAGAAGCTTAAACAACAACAACAACAAAAAACTATGTGCCTTAGGCAGTTTGTAATGATTAGAACAATCCATGCTGTATTCTTTAAACTTATTTTCAATACCAAACTCTAACCAACATGGTGACATAACAATGATGCTGATGGTAAGAATAACAGCCTAATTTACCTATACAATGGATCAATTTTATACATTGTAAGAATTGCAGATAACTTGGATTTTGTATCCTCTGCCACCTCCAAATACATTTTCAGATTAAAGGGAAGCAGAAATCAATCTTATATTTGGTGCATTTGTCCTTTTCATTTAACTACGTGAAAAGGTAGTTCAAGAAGCTCTTAAAATCAAAGTAAAATTTATAATGATTAAAAGCTCAGGGCCTGTGCCTTAAAAATTGCTATTACAGCAATGAAGACAAGTGGACAGTCAAGTATTTAGACAATACCTTAAAATATAAAAATACACATTAACATGAAGTAGGAGAAGCCTTAAATAACTGACCTTTAGAATTTACAATAAATCCTGGAAAAATGTGGGCAAGAAATTATGTCTATCAATCTGTTGCAATATTTTAAAAATGTGCTTATTTGATATCTCAGCAGCAGTGTTGACTCAACATTCCAGAGAGTAGGTTTAGGGTAGTTTTCATAGTTGAAAACGCAAATTCTGAATAGCTTAACTATTCATTTTTTAAAGGTTGGGTTTTGTATTTCCAGAATTGAGTGTAACATTTTTCAAATTGTCCTTATATGTATATACCATTTTTTCCCTGTAAACCAAGAAGAAACAGGAACATGGAGAAGTTATGGGGCCTCCCTTCAGAGTGAGTCAGAGAGAAAAAAAATATAAAACACAGACCTCTTTTCTTTAAGTTTTAGGTGTTATTCACTGAAGGATGTTATATAACTTCTGTCATTATTGGTATTTCGTACACATACCAAGACAAATTTGGTCTCACAAGTATTACCACATAGAATCACTAGAAAGGTGTATAAATAGCAACAAAGCTATTTTTTTTGCTTAGCATGAGACAATTCAACTTTTGCTGTTAAGAAACTACTATAATTTGAGTAGTCACAAGTATTATTATTACTCAGTTTTGAATAATGCTGTGCATTTTTTCTTTTGAGAGACATTTTGAGTGTCAAAATTTTAGTTGTTTGCATTAATAAGTTTTGAAAAGCTTAGTCTAATTAGTGCAATTGATTATAAACAATGAATTCTTAATGCAAAATCTATTTTTAGGAGTCAAGACTATTGAATGATTTGTCATATTGAGTTTAAGTTGTGATACATTCCAAACAAGCTCTTGCGTATACAATTATTTTCCATCAGCTGCTTCTTAAAAGCATAAAGCCAATTGTGCATTTAAGCTAGAAAATGAACCTCAGGGCATGCCCATCTGTCTAAACATATAAGCACATTTCCAACAGAGTTATAAGGACAGATTGTTCTTTAACTGAGGTGATGGATGTGAATGGTTAAGAAAATATGAATTATGAAGACCACACAGTTTTAATGCATTGTTCTCCATTTTTACAATTATATTTTGAAGAGATATTGTCAACTTTGGGTAATTATTACTATTATTATCAAAGCGACATTGGCATTAAGGTGTTTACAGATTAGAAAAGGTAACTACAATCACAAAAAGTGCATTAAAGAGACAACTAAACATTGAAGAAATAAAGATATATACATGGCTGACAAAGTCATATGCTTATCTCTTGTAAATTACAACAAAATTAAGGTGCATGAATTCTGTTTTATATAAAATGTATATGTCAAAACAGCATCATTGCTGTGTCTAATGCAATTAAATACAGTAATGAGTCATTCTTACAATGACATTTTTACCTCACTAGTAGCCCATGATACTCATAAAATGAGAAATAACATGGGCTACTATGAAAACCTATAAGGTAGTTACCTTATAATCTCACTCATATGTGGAATCTTAGAAAAGATGGTCTCATGGAAGTATAGAGTAGAATAGTAGTTACCAAGGGCTAGGAAGTGTAAGGGGGAGAAGGCAATAGGCAAAGGTTCTTCAGCAGATACAAAATTATAGTTAGGTAGGAGGAATATGTTCTAGTGTTCCATGACATAGAAAGGTGACTATAGTTAATAATATCATGTATTTTAAAACAACTAAATGAGACATTTTTAATGTTCTCACTACAAATAAATGATAAATGGATAAATATTTGAGGTGATGGAGATGCTAATTACCTTAATTTGATCATTGTACATTGTATATATATATATATATATATCAAAACATCACACTGAGTCCCATAAATATGCATATTATGCACCATTTCAAATAAAATAATACTTTAAAAATACAATTTATATGTATAATAATGCAGAATAAAAGAAATTATCTCTACAACTAAATTAGTCAGTTAAAGGGTTTTTCTAAATTGTGAGGAGCATCTTCATCACAGCCTCTTACTCAGAAAATAATAAGTTTCTGTGAGTAGAGTAAATGTGAACTAAGAGAGAAAAATGTTCAAAGTTTATGTTAAACAATCACTTGCCTTCTGCTTTGTGAGGAAATAAAAAGCTTTCTCTACTATGAATTTTCTTTTGAAATACAAAGGTCAGTATTTGAAATAAAAGAATAGGGAATTGTTAAAAACTGTACAGCTTTCAAGTGAGGGTAAAAATTGGAAGGGGTAGGTATGTTAATGACAGCAAGAATTAGTCCAGAAAAATGTGAGCATACAAAGTATTTTTTTTCTTAATGTTTGGAAAACTGGTTCATGAAATTAGGAGTAATCATTTAGGTTCATGGAGTGGTACCCAAAGACTTGCAATGATTTCCAGTAAGAGCAAGTGATTTATATATACTTCTTAAAATTATCCTGTTTCTTTGCATATGCAATTTTGTGCACGCCAAATCCTCATTTTGACCTAAAAATTTCCTTCTGGAAACAAACAAACGAATATCTCCATGTGTTTACAAAGTCACGGTCCTCTAGTTATGGATTGAAAACATAGGCTTTTAATTGTTTTATTATCTACTTTGTATTATTGTAATTTAGAATCTTTACTAGAATAGAATAAAGATTGCCTTGTTGGTTGGACTGATTTTTAATTTTATAGAAAATCAAATAACAGTTTGTACTCTCTTCAGTGAGCTTTTCCTATTTAATATTATACATGTGGGATTTATCCATATTGCAGAAAATTATTTTAAATATTAATTATATATTTTTATTTATATATTGTTATAGTTAGAAATACATGTTAAAGAAATATTAGCTATCATTAGCAGCATTTCTATCCTCCTCTCTCTCTTCTTTTCTTTCCACATTCTTCTCATCCTCCTTCCCATTGCTTTCTCATTCATAGAGCAGGATGTTCCCTCTTTTCTTGGCTTACACTTGTTTGGGGGAATAATATTCCCCAGCTAATTCATAGAATTGGAGCCATGGGAATTATTTCTTGAAGCTGTTGTCCATCAGAAAATGAATTTATTCTGTAATCTCACGTGATTAAAATAGAAAGTCAACAAGAACATGTACTGGGGGAAGGATACCCTTTTCAATAAATGGTGTTGGAAAAATTGATTGCCATATGCAGAAGAATGAAACTGAACCCCTATATCTCACCATATATAAATTCAACACAAGATGGATTAAAGACTCAAATTCAAGACCCCAAACTATAAAAATACTAGAAGAAAACCTAGGGAAACTCTCCTGGACAATGGTCTAGGCAAATAATTCATGAGTAAGACCTCAAAAGCAGCACAGGCAACAAAATCAAAAATAGATAAATGGGACTTAGTTAAACTAAAATGTTTCTGCACAGCAAAAATAATGATCAACAGAATGAACAGACGACTTGCAGAATGAGAGACAATATTTGCAAACTATACATCCAACAGGGAACTAATATCCAGAATTTCCAAGGAACAAAAACAAGTCAACAAGAACAACAAAAATAACCCCAAATAATGTTACTGAACACTGTGCAAAGGACATGAGTATACATTTTTCAAAAGAAGATATACAAATAGCCCAAAAGCATATGGAAAAATGCTCATTTTCACTAATAATGAGAGGAATGCAAATCAAAACAACAGTGGGATATCTTATACCAGTCAAAATGGCTATTGCTAAAAAGACAAAAAAAAAAGATGTTTGTGAAGATGTGGAAAAAAGAGAACACACTCATACACTGTTGGTGGGAATGTAATTCAGTACAACCTCTATGGAAAACAGTACGGAAATTTCTCAAACAATTACAAATATAACTACCATTTGATCCAGCAATCCCACTACTGGGTATCTACCCAATAGAAAAGAAATTATTATACCCAAAATATATGACCTGCACCCATATATTTATTGCAGCACTATTTACATTAGCGAAGATAAGAAATCAACCTAAGTGTCAATCCATGGAAATTTTGATTTCTTTAATGTGGTATATACACACAATAGGATACTATTTATCCATAGAAAATAATAAAATTGTGCTTTTTCCAGCAACATGGATGGAACTGGAGGCCATTATCTTAAGTAAAACAACTGAGACACAGAAAGATATACCAAATATCCTCACAACTACCACATATTCTCACTTATAAGTGGGAACTAAATAATGTGCACACGTGGATGTAGAGGGTGGAATGATAGACAATGGAAATTTGAACCGGTGGGGAGTGGGAGGAGGGTTAATGATGAGAAATTACTTAATGGGTAAAATGTACATTTTTCAGGTCATGGATACACTGAAAGCCCTGACTACAACACTATGTAATATATCCATGTAACAAAAGTACACTTGTACCCCAAATTTATATAAATACAAATTTTAAAAAAGAAATCTACACTATACATTGTTTTCACTAAGAATTTTGAAGCTGTGGCTCCTTTGTCTTCTCTCTTTTCATGTTTGAATTAAGATGTTTCATTTTTCCTGTGTACTATTTCTTTCATGCTGGAAGGATTTAAAACCTTTATTTTATTCCAGGTGTTTTGAAAATTCACATTGTTATATGCTTCCAACTGGCTTTTTCTTTTGTTTACCTCCAGGGTTTTACCTGGGTCCTTTCACTTTTGGGATTTATCACTTATAGTCTGAAAATATTTTCTTGTATCATTCTTTGAATATTTTCTCTTTTGTTTTATACATTCTTTTTCAGAATATGTCATTAGTTTGATGTCAAATCTCTTGAATTTTATCTATTTTTTCTCTTTTCTATGTCTCAAATTTCCTATTTTCAGTGATGTCATCATTCAATGTTCCAATACTTCTATTAAATTATTTACTTTGACCGTAATAGTTTTTTTTCTCACATTCAATGTTTTTGTTTTTGTTTTTGTTGTTGTTGTTGTTTGGCAATCTGTTTTTTGGGGGATCATAGACCCAATAACTTTTCTCTCTGAAGACAGTAATCATAGTTAAAATTTTTGACACTTTATTTTACAGTTTTTACTGTCTTTTCTGCTCTATATTAATATTTTTGTTTTGGTTTGGTTTCAGCTTTGTCTTTCCTGATGGAGTTTTTCAATAAATTCTACTGATTCTTTTTGCCATTTAATATGTAAGAGTTAAGTACTAAAAAAGATGACTGGCAAGGACAGGTTTCCTTGTCTGATGAAATTAGGTGTAGGATTTTCAGGGAGTGAGAAACTTTTTGTGGAGTTCTCCTAAATGCCAGTACCCGTAGGCTTACTCTCTTGAGACTTTAATTTTTCCAGATAACAATCATCTGACGGACTACAGGAAATCAATCCTGTCAGGTTCTCGCTATTTAGCTAATTTTTATTTACTAGCTTGCTTTCTCTCTCATAGTTTAATTCTGCCCTTTACTTTGCCTCTCAGTTCAGATATGTTTGCTTCAATTTCTCCAATTTATGTACTTCCCTATCCTAGAATGAAGTGTTTAGAGAACTTATCTGGGTTTTAGAATTGTTTTGGCTTTCTGGCAGTTTAACTGTTCTTTGTATCTAGTCTTTAGAACAGCCTCCTGCCTTTGTGCCGGTTCTCATCCCTTTACTCCACAGTTCCTCATATCACTGCTTTCTACGTATTTCAAGAGTTCCTCAGGGAAAACTCTTGTCTCTAATTAGCCTCCCTCTCTGCAGGTTACTACCATTTCATTCTACTACCACTTAACTATATGCAGTGAAGTCATTTCCAAATCTCTCTCCAGTTCCAACTACTATGTCTTAAAGTTACTGTTCTTGTATAGTCTCATGAAATATAAGTTTTTTCTGTATTTGTTTTTAATGATTTTCAAATAAAGGAATGAACACATATTCTTTACACTGACACCTTAAAATTGCATAATTTTTCATCAAATAATTTTGATAGTTTGATAATTTCTGATATTTACAGAAATATTTTACATACTTTAGTCTTCTTTTTGTTCATTTTCATTAAATTTATATTGCCAATATTCATTCAGGTATTCCATGATTGTTGGAGAATCACAGTACAACTGAGTGATATGAAATTGTATTGCAAAATATATACATTTGTCTGTTATGCTTTTAACATAAACTTTCAATATCTGAGTACAGATACATGCATGCTTTTCTTCTTATCTGTTTACATACCTGATAACAGTTTATTACAAATTAAATTGAAAAATATTATTAAAATGTCAAAATTACTAGCAAGTATAGTGGTAATAAGCCTCTTAAATTGCACATCATGTCCCATTAGCCTAAAGTTATAAGCACCTACTAGTTATTCTAAATTAAAAGCACTTTGGACAAAATCACTCATAAAATAGACATAAGAATATTGGTCAACTGCACTTATGCAAAATTTTTGCACCTGAATTTATTGACTTGAATTACATATTTTAAAACTTGGTTTGTAAATATGGCCCAAGATTGAAATTTGGGGTAATTTTTCAAAATCTTTTATTTGCTATACATATCATCTCCATCCATGTATTTTTTCCAGCTTTTTCTATTATGGGTACTATTATGGGTCCTTGAGCTCAGAGGGTAGAAGTATTCCTTAAACTCACCTGCATTCATACATATTCTTCTGTTAGATGTTACCAATATCGCATAAATTGTTCTATGTCTCATCAGTGCTTAATCAACAAATTTTATGTTTTCATGCTATCTAATCACAGTTGAGTGCGTTACACAGAGGCAGAGGAAAAATATACAGACATTCTAAAATGCACTGAATAATTCTGCCTTATTGTTATGTTTCAGCTTTTTCCAACACAGACCACTCTGAAAAAAATGTAATGCTTTGTTTCAGTTATTTCTGAAGAGCAGCAAGAATTTTATGTTTAACTAGCTTGTCATTTAAATGTACTTTTACTTTTTTAATACTAAACCAATAGTTAAAAATTCCTGCAAAATCCCATCATTTTACAAAAATGCCCATACTGACAAACTAGATAGAAATACATCTTAATAAATATTTATATTTGAGAGTTAATTTTTCACATTTTGAATCATTTTATATCATTACATAACAAATATTTCACTGAGCACTCCTGAAATCTCAATTTTCTGAACCATTGCTCATGATATAATTCTTAAAATGTAACAAAATTAATTATTGTATTTGGATGTTTTTAATTGAAATGCATTGCCATAAGGACATTTCTTTATATAATATATTTTAGGAAGATTTGTGCAATCATAGGAGTGTATAAATATTTTCCTAATTGAAATATAACTAAATTATAATCCTAACTTTATTCCATATTGAAAAATCCCATCTTCTTTAGGAGCAAATCCTCATTAGAGATGTAACAATTTAATCAAAAGAATTAAATCTATCAACATGACCAAACGTCATTAATGTATAGTCAGCTAGAATATATAATTTGATGTAATGTAAACAATACTCCAGGGGAGCAGGAAAATAATTCAGTTAACCGTCTCTTCATACTTAGGGTCACATCTAAAACTGATTATTTTTTATAGCCGAAGAACAGCTTGTTGTTGCAATTCACACCATTTCAAAATTTGTACCCAAAGCAAATTTTTATAGTACAATTATCGAGAAGATACAAAGGAGTTAGTAACAAAAAATGCTGACACATCCCTAACTAGGCTCCTGCAACCAGGCTTTGCTATAATAAAGCACAGTTTTATTAAGCACTTACTTAATTGCCACATTAAAATGATAGGGGCCCAACTCATAAAAATGACTTAGGAGAATGCAGGCTCCTTTTTCTGTGTTAACTGAAAATGCAAACTGTACACACCATTTAATTAAGAAAAATGTAATCAAGCAGCAGATAGTGTGGATGTTTAGCTTGGAAGCAAAACTTGCAGGTGTGAGAAAATAAAGAAATGGGATGATGACATCATTAGTTGAGAGTAGCATTCACTGGAAGTGGCTTGTAAGCTAAAGTTTCATAAGCATACCAAACTGAAATCAATAGAAATGCTCAAAGATTTGATGTTGCAGATTTACTCATTTTTATTTTTCAGTTTAGAGTTGCCTCTAAGACATGTATACAGCAAACCTAAATTCAGATCACAGGCTCAGTGTCATTCGAGGCAATTATTTCAAAGGCAGCTTAATAATAAGAAATATTTATCTTCTTATTCTATTTCAGATATCATACAAAGGGTTTTATACGGATTAAATTTGTATTTCTCTCAACAATCTTTTCATATTCATTCCAGTTTTGCAAATGGAGGCTTAGGGACATTAATAACTTTTCTAAAGCTACAAAACATGTAGTGGGAGAGACAAATTCCTAACAGAGCCACTATGCATGACTGCACAGCCTGTGCTGTCAAACTTTATGCTCACCGCCACTGTTTTTAATTTAAATGTCACCTTTAAGATAATGGTCATTTCCAAGATCTATTATATAAGATCTGGGCCAGAGCCTTGTGTATAAATTACCCTAATTATTCTAAATTGCTGTCTGGGGAAAAAAAAAAGAAGAATTGTTCATATCTGTTCCGATACTTTGGGTCTGATTGGAGAAACGACAGGAAATGTGTTTTTCTCTGGTGGTTAATCTGGAAAACAAATAAAATTATCCTTTTAAAAGTTGGCCAAATTTCAAAGCTTATCCTTGTGTATTTTTGAAAATGCTGGATACTATCTACTATGCTGTTTATATTAATAAAATCAAAGCTATAGTTTCTTTTCCTAAAGAAATAAGATTCTTTCACTGACCTTCCCAGAGAGCTATTCATTTCCATCATTAAATTATACTAAAGTGGGTCATCTTATCCACATAAAATGTTGTAAAGCAGAAGTGAGAAAAGACAGATATTATTATGGGATTTGACATCATAGCTAATCCACTGGGTTCTTAAAAATTTTTATTGATGGTGATCTCAAAAAGTTCTAGCATATTTTAGTCATTTAATCATCATACAGATTTCTTACTAATTTTCACCTTTTTTTCTTATTTACCAGGAAAGCATGCCTACTTTTTAGCTCTAACATATCTGTGAAGTTTGATTAATATAATACTGTAGTAAGATAATTTAATTATGTTTTGCAGAATATTATTTCCCAAATGCAAAAAATATTTTATATTGTAATACAGTGCTAGATAAAATAATATTTAATGTTAAAATGGCATATTGTTAATCAAGTAGTTTTTTGATATAAACTTTTTTATTTACTGAGTACAACAATAAAACTTTAAAATTAACATTACAACTGTTATTTGTTCTTATGTCTTAAACACCAAATAATTAACTTTTTTTCATAAGATATAGCTAGATATTTGAAATAGGGTACTATCTAGATAATTTTGACTACATTAACTATCAATATACCAGATAACTGAACAATAAAGGTTTTCAAAAAGAAAATTACAAAACATTTAAAAATGTGTGATGTAACATACTAGAAACGTAATGAGGAGCAACTTGAGAGCCATAACATAAGAAGTCAAGCAAAATAAAATTCAAGAACAAAATTAACATTTTTCCAAGAAGGAAATTTTAATGAGAAATTTACAATGGAATTTATTGTAAATAAAAATTTACAAAAAAAAAAAAACTCTGAAAGTTAGTTTACCTGATATTCAATAAAGCATCTGTCCACAGATGATCTAAATGAAACACTGTAAAACTGCCATTTGATTTTAGGCGCCTCAAGAATAGGTCAGGTGTGATGACTCACACTTACAATCCCAGCACTTTGGAAGGCCAAGGCAGGAAGATCACCTGAGGTCAGCTTTCTATTGCTTATAATTCACACATGTTTTTGCACTTGTGACCAATTCCTGTTTCAAAACTAAAGGTGCAGGAGGGTGAGCTCTCTTTCCCAGAAGTTGAGACACTTATCCCTTCCAAATTTGATTGAGTAGTCAAGGTGGTAAGATACTTTATGGAGGTATCAGCATGTTTATCCATGACGTGTGTAAGTCTCATAGAGCCTCTCCACAAGAACACCTGCAGAGACTTTTAGCTCAGCTTGAAGGTGCACATCAGGGTTGGCACCTTGAGCACCCTGCTGCTGCAAGGCATTTAGAGATTCTAAGACATATAAGAGAGTGATTCATGATTCAGATGACACCATGTCAGGTGACACTCACAGGCAGCACACTTTGACCCAAAACATATTTGCAGCCTTGGTCACTTTCAAAAAGTTCCTAAATTAGGGGAAATCAAGTTTCAGAATCCAAACATTCTTCTAAGGGACAACCTCCTTTAGAAACATCAGCTGTTGTACAAAACATCCTTTTGTGCAACACATAAGGAGCTTCCTCTTGTAAATACTTATGAAAATGTGCTCACATACCCCAGGATAGTCATAGCAGCAATGGTTGAAATGAGAGTCCTTTAAAATGGCTAAAATTACTTGTGTGCACAATTGGAAATTTTCTGGTTTTAGAAACAGACAAATTGAATGGGATACTTACAGCCACCTAAAAGTCTCTAAAAGAAGTTCTGAGAAAATTGCCTTCTTTCAAGAAGTAAACAAAAATATATCTGAAACTATATCCAAATTTCAAAGGCATCAGAAGCCTCCACTCTTCCTTCTCCAACTATTCCTCCTCCTACACTATGCATTTATATCCTCTCTTATCTGGACTTTCCTGCTCTGATTTGCCTTCCCTTCTACAACTACCACCATCACCTAAGAAAACCATAGATTTCTGACACTCCTCCCTGAAACTCCTGTTTTGGCAGCTCCTTTCAAGATAAAACTCACAAAAAGAGATGAGCCTGCTATTGTGTATAGACCTTAGACAAAGAAAAAACAAGAATATCATAAAAGACTTCCCACACCTGCTCCAAAATCCCATAGGGTTTGCAAAAGAGTTTAATTTAATTGTCTGGACTTACAAGCCTGGATATTATCATGTTTATCAGTTAGTTTATATGCTGGTATGAGAAGGTAGGGCCACTGAATGGTTCAAAAAGGAAAGCTGGTATAATCTGTTGGTAGATTTTCAAAAACAGACAACCAACCATGAAATGGTCTGCACTTTAGCCAAGGCTTTTTATGATGCTATTCCATAGGTCTTTTCTAAAAAATGTAGATTGGAAGATAGTTCAACAATATACTCAAACGCCAGACAAATCTGTGCTTGATTATTTTTAATGATTTGAAACAAATCTTTAAATGATATTCTGGAATGGCTAAGGCTAGCATCATCCATCATCAGAGTGATTCCCTTTTAAATTCTACATGCCCCAGTGGCTTAAATGAGGACTTAATTACCTCAGTTAAAAGACACCAGCTTACGGGCATGGTGGCACATTCCTGTAATCCCAGCTACTAGGGAGACTGAGGCAGGAGAAGCACTTGAACCTGGGAGGCGGAGGTTGCGGTGAGCCGAGATCGTGCCATTGCACTCCAGCCTGGGCAACAGGAGCGAAACTCCGCCTCAAAAAAAAAAAAAAAAAAAAAAAAAGACACCTGCTTAATTGGGCAAACATATAAACCCACAAATTAGTAACCATGGCAGATCAACTTTATAAAACTGTTCAGAAAGAAGTAAAAACTAAGGCCTCAAAAGTTATAAATGTACAACTACAACTGACTAGTAAAATCAAGCCTTTTAAGAAAAGACAGGCGCCTCATTTTAACTATTGAATGGATGTTTGCTTCTATTGTAAAAAGCCTGGCCATTTCAAACAGGACTGTAGAAAACATAAAAGACAGCAGGACCAATAAAAAGATAGGATGCCACGAGATGAATAGGATTGCTCATAGGATTAAAAGGAGGCTTTACCCTTTCTCCTGACTAATGCCTTAAGAGAAATAGAAATTTCCATAAATGGAAAACAGATATATTCCCTAAGAGACACCGGGGCTGCTCTTTCTGTCCTCAACCCTACCAAATTAACTTGTTCCCTTCCTGAGAGTAGTGATTGTGTACAAATGGAAGGAATATATAATTGACCTATGACTGTATACAAGTTCAAACCCTTAGAATTCCAGGTAAGCTCACTCAGTGGCCTTCATTCTCTTCTGCTGATTCCCTCAGTTCCCATACATTTCTTAGGCACAATGTACACATTTTCTTCTTTCTAAATGGAGAAATGTGTTAAATTTGTAACAAAAGGAGCAAACAGAGCAACTACAGACAGGAACAAAACTATTAAAACTATGAAAATACAGACTCTACAAATTTTTTTTCTAAACTAGGTTTAATGAGTGACATTGATGGCTTTGTCTCACTTAGGGTCTCAATTTTCCACTGACATTGGTAAAATACATTCAGTCACCCCATTTAAGTGGAAATAAACCTGATTAAATCTTTATCAGTAATATTCCCTAATGCCTAAAGAAATGGAAGGAATCAGACCCACAATAAAATACTATATCTAAAAGGGTCTAATTATTTATTGCTCTAGCCCGTATGGTACTCTGATCATTTCCATAAGAAAATCAAATGACATTTCTTACAAGATTTGAGAGCTATCAACATTTTGGTCCCAAGACATCTGGTGTTACCAAACCTCCTTACTCTTGACAGCAGTCACCACTTAAAGTAAGATATTTACTGTGGTTAATGTATGCAGTGCTTTTAAAATATTCTAGTACACCCAGTGAGTAAATACTTATTTGCCTTAACTTGGGTGACCCTCTGAATACCTGGACCATCATACCCCAAGGTAACACTGAGAGTCCTACATATTTTTATCATATATTGAAATATGACTGGGCTGATAATACATTTCTCAGAGGGACCTATGTTCATCTAATATGTGGATGAGCTCCTTTGTCGCCTGACTATGCAAATCTCAAAGGATGAGAGCATGAAACTCTGAAAACAATTGGCATTTCGGGGATATTAAGTTTCTAGAGACAAACTCCATTTTTGCCAGATGCAGGTAAAATGCTTAAGACGTTTAACTTCTAAGAAAGGATTGTTTATAAATGCAGAAAGTATTAAAGGCATTCTAGTATTCCCTAAGCCCTTGACAAAGAAGCAATTTTAAAGATTTCTGGAAATGGTTGGATACTGACAGAATTGGATACTTAATTTTTCTTTAATAACTCAGCCTTTATATACCCTACTGAAAGTGGACAGCCTGATCTTATTGTTTGGACTCTAGAGGGACTCAAGATAACCCTATAAGTTACCAAGAAAAATTTTACAATTGCCCCTGCCTTAGGGAATCCCAATTACAGCCTTCTGTTTTCCCCGTACATTCATGAAGACCAGGGAAATGGCTTGGGAGTCCTAACTCAGAAAAAATTATATTACAGCCAGAAACTTGATGCAGCCAATAGAAGAATGCTACTGTGCTTAAAAGAGCAACCTCTGGCACCACCTTGTTCTTTAAAACCATTGAAAACATAGTTATGGGATCCCATCTTACCATCTATTTTTCCCACTCAGTGAAAACCCTTCTGAACTCACATCATACCCAACATTACTCTGTTAATAGACTTATTTCCTATGAAGTTCGTCTTCTGTCGTCACACAGTTTTATTATTTCTTGCTGTAATAACCTTAACCCACCCATTCCTTTGCTTTTTGTCTACTGATGAGATGCCATATGACGGCATCAGTCTGACCAACAAACTTCTCACACCTAGATAGGACCTACAAGAGACATCCACAGATAATGCTGATGTAATTTGATTCACTCATGGTTTCTATTTGAAAGATCTGTTTGTGAGTTATCAGGCTGGTTATGGCATAGTGCTTCTAAATGAGAATAAAGAATAATACTTTTCCAGATATAAAATAAGTTAAGCAGGCAGAATTTGTTGCTGTGACTTGAGCTTGTCAACTAGCAAAGGAAAGATTGGCTAACATTCATAATAATAATATACATGCATTTAGAGTATCCCATGATTTTGGCATGCTTTGGAAGCAACACAGTTTTGGACCTCATCAGGTTAACCCACCAAAAATGGTCAAAAACTCTCTGACCACTTGAAAGCACTTTCCAAACCCAAATTTATTGCTATCTTCAAAATCTGTGGTCACTCAAAACTAGATATTTCAGTGAATAAGGACAACTATTTCACTGGTGTCATAGCATAGAATATATCCCAGAAGGTTACATCATAGAATAAATGTCTTGAAATGTCTCCACAGATTTATTGCTCGTTCAGAACTTCATTAAAAGAGGCATAAACAGGAGTTCCCAAGAAGGAAATAGACCTCTAGAAAGATAAAGGAGGTAAGTTTTCTCCAGAAATAGGCTTATGTTTTGAACCAATAGTCTGATCTTTCCTTACAGCTTCAGTTACAGTTTTTGCAATATGTTCATGAGCTGACTCACTGGAATTCAGATAAAATGGTAGTATGGAGAAAGCAATATTATTGAAAATCATTCTCTACTGCTGCACAAAGTTTTATTCTCACTGTACTCTTTGTTCCAAACACAATTCTGAACAATCCCTTTATAGTTCACACGGACATTTTCCTTTACTTTCAGGACCTTCTGAGATATGGCAATTGGATTTTATCCAGCTGTCTCCATCTCAGAGTTACAGATATATTCTGGTGCTAATTTGTATGATCTCATTGGGTTGAAACATTTCCTTGCTGAAGATCTATGGTCCAAATATTAGACAAATTATTATTAGAAAAGATAATTCCTTCATGGGGAGTTCCATCTGATCTCCATAGCAACTGAGGAACACATTTTACTTGTCTATTAAGTTGATCCATTTGCAACATTTGGCCTAACTTCCAATATTTCTATGGTGCCTATCACCCCCAGTCCTCTGGACTGGCAGAATGCACCAATGGTTTAATAAAAACTCAATTGGCAAAAGTAACTGAAGTTTTTAAATCTTCTCTGGTCAAATGTTCTCTCTTTGGTTCTGCCCAACCTGTGATCTACTAAATTTGGAAAATACCAGCTTTATCCCTTTGAAATAATAACAGAAATGCCCATGTGACTAGATAAAGGAGCTTCTGAAGCTGCACTTGTTAAAGGTATATTCTTCATTGTTGCCAAAACCTCCAAAAACTTCTCTCTAGGAACTCCAAGTGGATAAAGGATTCCTTTCATAGCAAGCTCCAAGGAGATGAAAACATCAAAGATTATGGCCTACAACATGAAGACTGTGTTTACTAGGAAAAACATCAAATAAAAGATTAACTCCAACTTCCTTAAAAGGGACCACATCAGATATTGTTGATCAATCTCCACGCTGCAAACTTAAGGGCATTTACTCATAGATTCACGTTTCTCATTTAAAAAAGACATCCCAACCAAAGTGGAAATCTTGCATCACTGAGACCTTCACTTGAACCTGACCCTCAGTCTTCTTGACCACGATGTCAAGTAGGTGAAATCCGTTTAACTCTAATTTCACCCAAGACACAAGACCAGGCCTGTAAATTCAGTTCTGAATGACTCTAATGCTTATTGCACCTAAAATATTTGGTCCTTTTTTTCCTTCTTCACTGGAGTATTTATGCCTTTAGGCCTCCTTCATACTGTGAGGATCCTCTCTTTGTTGTTTTGGTAAAATCGTTTCATATATAATATACTCTCTTACGTGATATTAGTCTTATTCATATATGTTAAAGTACATATACATATGCAATTTAACAAAATGCCTATAGTCAGGTTTCTCTTTTTGCTCTTCTTGATACATTTGACTGTAACTTGGAGAGATAATTCTCTGATCATAATCTCATAGATCATTGCCACTTCCAGAAATTGACAAGATGTTGGCTTGCCACCCTAAACTGACAAACACTTTTGACAACAGTGATATGTTGATACATCCTGGTTTAAATTTCACAGGTATTCTTAACTGTACTTGCAGCACAACTTAGGGATCACAGAAAACAAAACCTCTTTATGGGATCTGCCTGACTCATCCTAATCTGCTTGCACCATCTTTCAGTTTTCCTCATCAGAGTCCTATTGTCAAAATGATTGCAGCTTTATATAGAAATGATAATGCTAAAATGCATGATGCTGTTGGAAGTTAAAAGAAAGATAGTCTTTCCTGTCATTAGAATCCAACCTGCCCTCTTGCTTTAATGTGTCTGAGCCGTTGTTTAATAGTGTCCCAAAATGGATGAACTCAAATTATAATACATTTACCTGTGCTCTAATAGGATTTATTTTTGTCTGTAAAGAAGTTTACCATCCATAAGCCTATAAATATCTAAGAGCATGGAATGAGGAAGAGCAATGTCTCAGGATATTTGATCATTCCTCTATCTATATATAGCTTTAAAGAAATCTCAAACTGGACTAGTTCCATGAAACTTTTCTCTAGACCAGCCTATTGCTCTCTATATCTATTGGTCAATAGATCTATTGCTCTATTGGTGATTTCTGATCTAGTTTACCCAAAGAATTCGTTTGGGAAAAACCTGCCCATTATCTGTGCAGCCATCAAGAACATAACTCCATGCACTTTATTAGGAGAGCACTTTTGCTTTGGTGAGGTGTCACTTCCCATGAACACATGATCAGAAGACTTTCTATAACCTTAGAAAATATTGCTAATAAAACTACTGCCTCCATCACAGCTCAAAAAAAGCCATTGATTCACTGGCTAAGGTTGTAGTAGGCAATCACATCACTTTAGTTTGTATATTAGCTGAGCAAAGAGGTGTATGTATGGTGGCAAATACCTCCTGTTGTGTATACATAAAACTTCCCATGAAGTAGAAACTCATCTAGCACAAATTAGAAAAGAAGCCTTTTGGTTATAACAAGTCTCTAAAGAAGAATCTGGATTTATTTTAAATTGGCACCCTAATGGAATAGATTCCTTTTTAAATTCTGGCATAGAGATTCTTTTTGATTATCCTCATATGCATTATATTTCCACTCTTCAAATTATTAATGCTATGCATCCCTTGTTGTTTTCTTCCTTCCAAGCAAACTAAAAACCTGGTATTGTGAAGAATAGAGATGATTCAACAAATGACAACAGCTGCATAAATCAATGACTTGATTATAATCCCATTTTTATCACTCTGTGATGTCATTCCAATTTGGCTTTCGAGCACTATTAAACTTTCTCACAGAGATGTCTCCTCTTTTCCTCCAATGTGGAACAGGACTATCTGGGAATGAGCCTTCCTGGCAACAAGGAACACTCAGACTTTGATCATCAATACTTTTAAGAAGAAAGATTTTGATCAAGAGGGGAAAATGAGAAAGAAAACAACTTTTATCTGAGGAATACAAACATCCTTTAAATTATCAGGCCTGGAGACATATAGGAATGAGACAGTCATCACGTCTCATCTTCCCTTTTGAGCTAAGTAATCATCCTTAAAGCCGCTTATTATTGCTGCAAGTAGATGCAGATTAACCTAACAATGCTACATGCCACACACCATAGCCCATACCTTATAGCTCACTCATGTATAGCCAAGCACTAATCAATGTTATTTCTATAAACCAATGAGAATTTCTAACAAACAATTTTGCATCAAGCCACTTGTCTGACTTTTTGTCTTTAAAAACTTGCATGTAACAAAGGCTGAATGGAGCTCATATCTAAGGTTACTTAGGTCTGAGTCTTCCAGGCAGCCATTCTTATTATGACTTAAGTGAACTCTTTAAAACTTTATTTTGTGCCTGTTTCTTCGTTTAGTTCTACATTTCCTTCCTTCCTTCCTTCCTTCCTTCCTTCCTTCCTTCCTTCCTTCCTTCCTTCCTTCCTTCCTTCCTTCCTCCCTCCCTTCCTTCATCCCTCCCTCCCTTCCTTCTTCCCTCCCTTCCTTCTTTTCATACTTCCATCTTTCTATTTTTTTATTTTATTGTTTACGATATAAACAACAATAAAAGTTATTTCTAGCTAAAAAGGCATAAAACAAGCAACTTCTATTGGCCATATCTGGCCCACAAACTAAACTTCCTGAATCCTAGTCTATACAAAAATCACTTCTTCAGTATGAATATATGTTTAATTAAATTAATGAATGCATACTTTCTTATTTCAATTATTTTTAGCAGGAGTTAGCACATTTTTAAAAGAAACAACAGACAGAAAATATTTTAAACTTGGAAGTCATACAATTATTGCAATTATTCAATTATGAAATAGGCAGAATTGCAACATGCAAGCCGCCAAAGATAATAGGTAAATTGGCTGTGGCTGTTTCCTAAAAACACCTTATTCACAAAAACCTGTGGTTGTTTGGACAGAAACATAAAATTAATGTTCACAGCAGCTTTATATGTAATAGCCAATAACTGGAAACTTCCCAAATGTTGTTCAACAGGTGAATGGTTAAGCAAACTGCTGTAAATTTATCTTTGGGCTACTACACAGAAATATAAAAGACAAACTACTGGTACATACAACCTAGATGAATCTAAAGAGAATTTTGTTTAGTGACAAAATGTCAGTCTCAAAAGGCTAAATATTGTATGATTCAGTTTCTATTGCATTCTTCCAATGACAAAATTATAGGGATGGAGAATATAGTGATAGCCAGGGGCATGGATTTGAAGTATGTTTCACTTTATGGAGGTAGTATGTGGCACCTATTATAAAGTTAAAATACTAGAATAAGAATAAAATAGAGAACTCTAATTATAATAATAGATGATTCCAAAGCAAAATTCAAGTACAGACTTTACCAGTCACCTGTGTATTATTGGAAAACTTGTAAAAATAACAACAACAAAAAAGAAACTACAGATTTTTCCTTGTGTATTATTTCTATTTGCAATCTATATTTTCCCACATTTTCTTAAGGCCATGTTTCAGTAATAATTTTTAAATGAATCCAGTAAAAAATATCCTAGAAATACGTTTACTTCTGAAAATACTTAACTAGTTTTGGGTCAGTATCTAAAAGTTTCTATATTGCACATGTGATTTAGAAACTACTATGATTTAGGAACCACTGTTTTCTTTGATTCTCTGACGATGTTTTATTTTAATGAGACAAAAATTCTGAAGCAATAAGTGATGTAGACTGATTTTTATCTGACACAAAACTTTTTTAAAAACCTCAAGTGAAATAGAAAGTGCTAATTTGGCCAACATTTCCAGCTTTAGGGCAAAGATAGAGTTTGTCAATTGAAAAATTCTGAGCTTCAGAGTAAGAAAAACTATATTGTTCACAGTGGCACAAAATTAGCAATCTGTTTTCAATCTGGAGTCAAGTTTCCACAGGTAAAACAGGACAACTACTTCATTAAATGGAAATAAATGTTGGCCTTATTTACTCTTTGTCCAAAGACATTCCAAAGCAATTTTCTTTTTCCAGTATATGGAATGTAATACATAAGGTTTTTTTCTTTATCATTATTAAGGAATTATTTCATAGAATCAAATTCATCCAGTTTAAATGTATAGTTGGATAAAGTTGATAATTGCATACAATTGCAGAAACAGTACCAAAATCAGAACTAGGACAGTTCCCACCTCTAAAATGTTTTCTACCACTTTGTAACCCCCTCCACCTTTCGCCTGAAAGCCCAGGCAGCTACTACTCTGCTTTATTTAACTAGAATTTTTCATTAGTACAATTTAACAGGAATAAAATCATACAAGGTTTTTTGAATTTTACTTTTATTACTTAGTTTGATGTTGTGTGATCTACCCATATATTGCACATTGATATTATGTGTTTTGTTACTTCTGAGTGGTAGAACATATTATGGTAATACCATCAGTTTATCATTTTCACAATTAGTGAATATTTTGCTTCCACTTTTAAATAAATAATGTTGCTAATCAAGAGTGTGTTTGTGTGTATGCACGTTTGTATGGGCCTGTGTGTTAATTTCCATTGGGTAATGACTTAGGAGAGCAATTGTTGGGTCTTGAGGTACAGTTTAAATTTACAAGATGCTTCTATACTATTTTTCAAAATGGGTGGACCATTTTTTAATCTCACCAATGACACGTGAGAGTTCCACTTGTTCAAACTCCTCGTAAAAATTTTATATTGTGGGTCTTTTTAACTTCAGTCATTTTTAATGGGTTGAAAGTAAAATATAATTATGGATTAATTTTAATTTTCCTCATGATTAATAATACTAAACATATTTTTGTGCTTATTCACCATTTGTAAGTCACCTTTTATGAAATAACTATTCCAGGTTGTTTTCTATTATCATATGGGATATAAGACATTATCAAGTTATAATATAATACAAAGACGGTGATAAATTAAAAAAATGTAACTAGCATGGAATCATAATACCCATAGAAGAAAGAGTTAATGGAGAAGAAATACTTGATATAATAATGACCAACAGCTTTTCAAAATTAGTGACAAACACCAAAACACAGATGCAGCTAACAAAAAGCACAACTAATACCTTAAGAATCATATATTGCCATATCATATTGAAACTTTAGAAAATCTTAAGATAACAAAAAAAAATTAAAGAAGCCAGTGTATGGTAGGGAGAAACACCTTACCTACTGAAAAACAAGAGAAAGTATTACAAAGTGTGTCTCATAAGAATCCATGCAAGCAAGAAAAGAGTAGAGCTACAAAGTCTTGAAAGGGAAAAACAAATCACTATTAAACTAGATTTCCATATATAGCAAATTTATCTTTCAGAAGTAGAGAAGAGGGCTGGGTGTGGTGGCTCATGCCTGTAATCCCAGAACTTTGAGAGGCTGAGGCAGTTGGATCACTTGACCTCAGGAGTTTGAGAGCAGCCTGGGCAACATGGCAAAACCCCATATCTGAAAAAAATAAATAAATAATAAGAAAAAAGAAAGAAAAAGAAACAACAACAAGAAAATTAAAGGAGAAATAAAAGAAATAAAGACATTCTTAGTCAAAAATATCTGAGGAAATTAATAAGACTTTCATCAGACAGAAGAAAAATAATACCAGGCAGAGACTTGAATCTATGTAAATAAAGGAAGAGTATCAGAGGAGGAATAAGAAACTCAATAAAATATTTTATTTTTTTCAGTTTTAATTTATCTAAAAGACAACTGTTCAAAATAATAATGGTAGCAATATTATGTTATTATAGCACATGGATAAGTGAAATAAATCAAAGTAATGTCACACAAAATGGAGGGAATAATTGAAAATAGTGGCTTAAAAGGAATCTGCACTAAACTTACAGTAAAACTGGTTTCAACTAAAAATGAACTAAAATCAGTCAGACATAAATATTTTTAATTCTAGGAACAAAAATTAAAGATGTAACCACAGTTGATACATTAAAAGATGAGATTAGATGTATATATATATATATATTTTTTTTAATCATACCAGAGATGATAGAAAAAGAAGACTCTGGCAACAAATAAAAACAGTTCCTAACATGGTAGCTATCAATCCAACTATCTGTATCAATAATAACTTTAAATATGAATAGTCTACACTCACCATTTAAAAGATAAGGATGGACAGAGTGGCTTATAAAAAGGCTTACCTAGGCCAGGCCTGCCAGCTCATGTCTGTAGCCCCAGCACATTAGAAAGCCAAGGTGAGAGAATAGTTTGAAGCCAAGATTTTGAGACCAGACTGGGCAATATAGAGAGACCCATCTCTACAAAAAATAATTTAAAATAATTAGCCAGATATGATGTTGTATGCATGTAGTCCTAGGTACTCAGGAGGCTGAAGTATGAGGACTCCTTGAGCCCAGGAACTGAATGCTGCAGTGAGTTATGACTGTACTACTGCATGCCAGCCTGGGCAACAGAGCAAGACCCTATCACACAAAAGAAAAAAGAAAGAAGCCCCAGCGATATGTTGTCTAAAAGAAACCCACTTTAAATATAAAGACTCTGAAGTAAAAAGATGTAACATTTTAGTGCTAATCAAAACAAAGCTGGAGGAGTTATATTAATTTCATAAAAAGCACACTTTGCATTAAAAAGTTATCACAGTAAAGAGGGTCATTACACTATGATTAGACAATCAAATCTCCAATACTACATGACAATCCTAAGCCTGTATGTATCTAACAACAAAATGTCAAAATATATGAGGTGAAAACAAGTAAAACTGAGCAGAGAAGTAAATAAATCCACTATTAGAGTTGGAAAGTTCAACAACATTCCCCATCAGTTACTGATAGATCAACAGGGCAGAAAATCAATAAGAATATAGTTGATCTAAATAGCACTGTAAATCAGCTTGATCAAATTGAGGTTCATGGAAAACTTCATTCCCTCCTCAGGAAGATCTTATTGTTTTCTAGCTTGCATAGAACTTTCTCCAAAATAAACCACATTCTGGGGCATAAAACATATATTAACAACTTTAAAAGAATAGAAATTATGTAAAGCTTGTTATCAGACTCCATTTGAATTAAATTAGAAGTGTATAATAGAAAAATAGTTGAAAATTTCTTTTTTTAATCAACTTTTTTATTTCAATTTCAACTTATATTTTTCTTACATGGGAGTATTGCCTGAGGTTTGGGGTATATATCCTATTACACAGGTAGTAAGCATAGTACCGGATAGGTAGATTTTTCAACCCGCTTCCCTCCTCTGTCCACAGTTTCTATTGTTCCCATATTTATGTCCATGTTTGCTCAGTGTTTAGCTCGTACTTATAAGTGAGAACATGTGGTATTTGGTTTTCTGTTCATTCCTATATTAAGTAGCATGTGTGCTCAATGTTTAGCTCCTACTTATAGGTGAGAACATGTGGTATTTGGTTTTCTGTTCTTTCCTATATTAAGTAGCTTAGGATCATAGTCTCCAACTCCTTCCATGTTGCTGCAAAGAATGTGATTTCATTCCTTTTTATGGCTACTCAGTATTCTATGGTGTATATGCACTAAATTTTCTTTATCAAATTTACCATTGATGAGCACTTGGGTTGATTCCATGTCTTTGCTATAGTGAATAGCACAGCAATAAATACCCATGTGCATGTGTCACTCTTCTTGGTAGAGTGATTTTTTTTTCCTTGGGGTATAAACCCAGGAATGAGTTGATAGGTCAAATGGTACTCGTTTTAAGTTCTTTGAAAAATCCCCAAGCTTCTTTCCACATTTTTTAGTAATAGACATTCTGACTGGTGTTAGAATGTATCTCATTGTGGTTTTGATTTATATTTCTCTGTTGATTACTGATACTGGTCATTATTTCATGTTTGTTGACTGCTTATATGTCTCCTTTTAGGAAATATCTTTTCAAGTCCTTTGTTCATTTTTTAATGGGGTTGTTTTTAGCTTGTTGATATATTTATGCTCCCTATAGATTCTGGATATTAGACCTTTGTTGGGTGAACACTGACATTTAGGCAGAAATTTAAAAATTATTGAAAATTAATGAAAATAGGAACACAACTTACCAAATCTCTGAGATGCAGCCAAAGTAGTCTTAAGAGGAAAGTTTATAGCCCTAAGTGTCTTCATGGATAAGTCAGACAGGTCTCAAATGAGCAATCTAACTTTGCACCTAATGGACATAGAAAAGAAAGAACAAACCAATCTCAAAGCTAGCAGAAGAAAATAAACAACTAAAATTAGAAAAGAAATTAATAAAATTGAGACGCAAAAAGCCATACAAAAGATCAATGAAAGCAGGAGTTCTTTTTTTGAAAAAAATAAATAAGATTGACAGACTGCTAGCTAGATTAACAAAGAAAAAGAAGGAGAAGATCTAAATAAGCACAATCAGCAGTGACAAAGGTGATATTACCACTGACCCACAGAAATACAAAAGATCCTCAGAGACTACTATGAACAATTCTATGCACAGAAACTGGAAAATCTAGAGAAAATGGATAAAGTCCTGGAAAGACACCATCTCCCTAGATCTAATCAAGAATTGATAGAAGTGCTGAATAGAACAATTTAAACTTCTAAAATTGAATCAGTGATAAGTAACTTACCAATTTAAAAAGGCCTGGGCCAGATGGATTAACAGTCAAATTCTACCAAATGTACAAAAACTGATACCAATCCTCCTGAAACTTCTGAAAAACTGAGGAGGAACTCCTTCCTAACTCATTCTATTAAGCCACGATCAGCCTGACACCAAAATCTGACAGAGACACAAGGGAAAAGAAAAATCTTGAGGCTGATATTTCTCATAAATGTAGACAAAAAATCTTCAACCAAATATTAGCAAACCAAATCCAGCGGCACATCTAAGCCAAATTCTTAAATACTTGGAAATGAAATAAAACATTTCCAAATAATACAAAATGTAAACATAAAATCTCTAGAGAGATTTTTAAATATTATGAACTAAATGAAGGTGAAAACACAACTTATTAAAATGCGTGAGATGTAGTGAAAAGAGTGCTTAGAAAAAAATTTAAGATAAATGCATATATTAGAAAAAAAGAAAAATCTGAAATTCATAATCTAATCTTTCATTAGGAAACTAGAGAAAGGAGAACAAGTTAAGTCTTAAGTAAGCAGAAGAACATAAATAATAAACATTATAGCATAAATCAATAAAATTAAAAATGGGGAAGCAGTAGGGAATTTCAACCAAACCGAAAGCAATTACTTTCCAAACAAATGTTTAAGTTTCTACACAGGATAACAAAGATACAAAGAGAAAATACACAAAGGACGAACTTCAGAAATGAGACACTACTTAAAGAAATTAAAAGGATAACAATTAATATTACAAACACCTCTGTACTTATTTGGTAAATTAAAAGAAAATAAACAAAAATCTCAAGACAAAAATGAGCCCAGGAGTTTTAGAGCAGCCTAGGCAATGTAGGGAGACCTTGACTCCACAAAATATAGAAAAATTAGCTGGGCATGGTGGCATGTGACTGTGATCCCAGCTACTCAGGAGACTGAAGTGAGAAGATCCATTAGCCTAGGAGATTAAGGCTGCAGTGAGCTGTGACCACACCACTGCACTACAGCCTGGGAGACAGAGGGAGACCCTGTCTCAAAACAAAAATGAAACAAGAACAGAAAACATATGGAATGCTTCAATAAAGGCACCTTCATCTTAATACCAAAACCAGATAAAGATGTGACTAAAAAGGAAAACTGCTGACTAATATCTTTCATGAACACAGACACAAACATCCTCAACAAAATTTTAGTCAAATACAGCAATAAATTAAAGTAATTATAAACCTTGGCCAAGTGAGATTTGTTCCTGTGTTGTGTAATACTGGAATTGGCTCTCAAATACAAAAAAATGGTTCAACATTTGAAGAATAATCAATCTAATCCACCACATCAACAGACTAAGAAGAAAATATATATGTTCTTAAGAATTGATGTAAGAAAGCATTTGGAGAAATTCAAGAATCATTCGTGAAAAAACTTACCAGAAACCCAGGCATCAAAGGGATCTTTCTCAGTTTTATTTAAAAAGAAATCTATAAAGAAGCCCTTCAGCTGCCAGTAAACTTAAAGTAAAGACACTGATCACCTTCTTCATACTATTGAAAAGATAAGGATGTCTTCTCTCACAAATCCTATTAAATATCATAATCAAATTCCTAATTAGCACAATTAGAAACTCCTAGAACAAATAAGTTATTCAAAGTTACAAGGTACAAGGATAATATATGGATGTCAGTCGTTGTCCTACATAGTAGCTGTAAACCACTAGAATTTTTAATTTAAAATATTTATAGTCACACCCCAAAACCAAAATACTCATGCATTTTGACTGTGACAAACATAGATTCACTACAAAAAAAAGTTGACTACAAAGATAGTCAACTGATATTTGACAATATATCAAAGGAAAACAAAAAAAAGATAATCTTTTTAACCCAAAGTGCTAGAGCCATACCAATTGGGCAAGAAATTTAACATACATTTAATTTAACAGAGACATTACATATTACATGAAACATTACTCAAAAGTAATCATAGACCTAAATGCTAAACACAATGCTACGAAACTGCTGAAGATAACAAAAAAACCTACATGAACTTGGATTTGGTAATGAATTTTTATATACAACACCAAAACAATGCCCATTAAAGAAAAAAAAAGTTAGACCATATTAAAATTAAGTCTAACTTAATTAAATTAATGACTTTCTCTCTGACAGTCATTGTGAATGGGATGACATTGGAAATCATCATTCTCAGTAAACGATCTCAAGGACAAAAAACCAAACACCACATGTTCTCACTCATAGATAGGAATTGAACAATGAGAACACATGGACACAGGAAGGGGAACATCACACTCTGGGGACTGTTGTGGGGTGGGGGGAGTGGGGAGGGATAGCATTAGGAGATACACCTAATGCTAAATGATGAGTTAACGGGTGCAGCACACCAGCATGGCACATGTATACATATGTAACTAACCTGCACATTGTGCACATGTACCCTAAAACTGAAAGTATAATAATAATAAAAAAAGGAATAACAATATTAATCACAGACTGGGAGAAAATATTTGCAAAATATGTATCGGATATAAGACTGATATCTAAACTATACAAATACCCTTAAAACTCAATAATAAAAAAAAAGCAAAACTTTTTTTAAAAAAGCAACTATCTGAACAGACATCTCACCAAAAATTACATACAGATGAACAATTAGCCTAAATAAAAATATTCAAATTATTTGGCTTTAAGGAATTAAATATTAAAACAGCAATGAGTTACAATGACACACCTTTTACAATGGCTAAAATGGAAAACAAATCATCGCAAAAACTAACAATGCACACTGAGAATGGAGAGCCACAGGAAGTCTCATCAGTTTCTGGTAGGAATGAAAACTGGTAAAGCCACTTGGGAAGACAGTTTGGCAGTTTATTACAAAAATGAAACAGTCTTACCATATGATCTACTAATTTCTGAATTTGTACACTGATTTGAAAACTTACATCAACAACAACAACAAAAAAACTGCATGTGAATGGTTTTAGCAGCTTTATTAACAATTGCCAATAAATGGAAGCAATGAAAATACGTTTCAACCGGGGAGTAAACAAACTGCAGTATATCTGTACAATGAAATGTTATTCAGTGATAAAATATTAAATGATGAAAATACATAGACAAATCTTAGATTCTTATTTCTAGTGTAAAAGAAAAGCTAGACTAATAAAGATGAATACTCTATGATTCCAATTATATGTCATTATGGAAACCTACAGAGACAGTAAACAAATCAGTGATTGCCAGGAACCTGGGTGGTAAGAATTGATAGATGAAGCACAGGAAATATTTTAGGGCACTGATGCTATTCTGTATTACACTGTAATGGTGAATATAAGAGATTAAGCATTTGTTAAAACCTATGGAACTTTATAGAACAGAAATTAAATCTCATTATATATAATTTTAAAAAATGCATGTAGGAGGACAGGGATTTCCTGAGTGGAATACAAATATGATACAGAATCTAAATACATTACAAATGTATAAAACAACCTCACTGAAAGGTGGGGGAATAAGGGATTAATGAGTAATTTTGGAAATAAGTGAGGTCTATAAGAGTAAAGGCAAAAGAAACTATACTTAATACTGTACTGCAGTATTAAGTCATTCTCATGATGGTATGAGGTTACATGTTAATCATTCCGAAACTATTATACATGTATACTCTAACTGAACATTTACATAAACTGATGGCATATTTTTAGAACCAGGTTTCTCATTGTTAGACTGGGAATTTATGAATAAACAAGGGGAGAAACCTAGAAAGATCCATGGGGTAATAGATTCGAGTTTGAGATATCAATATTAATTTATGTTCCATTTACTATAGATACAGCTGCCGACCCATGGAAATGTTTAGAAATATGTGTACTCATACACATTTTTTGTTGCTATGTCAGCTAGCAGAACCTAGATGCATCTCAGAAGCAACAAGCACACCTAGCTCCCAAATCTTGGTTTCTAACATAATTTGCCGATAAAAGAAACCACGGCTTATTGGAGAAATGACTAAGATTGGGGGTGGGGGCGTAAAATATACAAAATGAACACGAAACATCTTGTGTTGGCAGATAGGATGAAAATACTGATGAAAAAGCAGAAAAAGACAAAGACAAAGAAAATCCAGAAAAATAGACGTATATATCTAAGGAACACAGAAAGCAACTGAAATCGCTCCCATTTGACCAAGCTGCAATAATTTAGCAACAAAATAAATAAGGTATTATGGAATCATAATGCAAAGTATTAAAAAACAATGAGTCTGTACTGATACTAATAAACGGTTTAATAAATAAATAAATCTCTTAAAAAATACGGATAATACATGTTGATATTTCACCTTTAAGGAGGGGATCATGACTCCTATTCATTAAGCGTGGGCCATGTACAGTGATTTCGTTTTAAAGAATAAATGAGAAAGGGATAAGAAATAGTAAGTTTATGGTGGCAAAACCTAACAAACATTAGTTTAAGCTATATGATTAATGCTAGTGTCAACAGTGATAAGTCATGTTGATAGTGTTTACTCTTAACTAACGTGATTAGAATATCACTTTTTACCTTTAAAACTTTTTCCAAACGTACATGACCCCAGTGTAATCATTAGAAAAGCATCAGACAAATCCCAGTGGATGACAATCTATAAAATATCTGGCCAGAATTCATCAAAGGTTTTAAGGTCATCAAAACGTGAAAAGTCTGAAAAACTGTTACAACCAAGAGGAGCCAAAAGAGACAGAACTACTAAATGTAATGTGGGATTCTGGAATCGAAAATGAATATTTGAAGAAACAACAAGGAAATCTGAATAAATATGGGCACTAGTTAATAATAATATTTTAATATTTGTTAATTAATTTGACATATATCATACAAATGTAAGATGCTAATAAAAAAGAAATTAAGGCCGAGCGTGGTGGCTCACGCCTGTAATCCCCAGCACTTTGGGAAGCTTAGGTGGGCGGATCACCTGAGGTCAGGAGTTCAAGACAAGCCAACATCATGAAACCACATCTCTACTAAGAATACAAAAATTAGTCAGGCGTGGTGGTGGGCATCTGTAATCCCAGCTACTCAGGAGGCTGAGGCAGGAGAATCGCTTGAACCTGGGAGGTGGAGGTTTCAGTGAGCAGAGATCGCATCATTGCACTCCAGCCTGGGCAACAAGAGCGAAGCTCCGTCTCAAAAAAAAAAAAAAAAAAAAAAAAAAAAGGAAATTAAGTGTGGTATATTAGATAATTCTTTATACTAGTTCTTTTAAACAGCTTTTGTAAGATATAATTCATATACCACATTATTCAACAAATTAAAATGTCATTCAATGATTATTAGTATATCCACAGATATGTATGTGCAAAGCACCCACAATTTTAGAACAGCCTCATCACCTCAAAATCAGTCTCACACCCTTAAGCTCTGACCCACTATGCTCCCATCCTCCTTCCCTAGCCATAAGCAGCTACTTCTGTCTCTACGGCTTTCTCCATTCTGGACATTTCATTTAAATGGAATCATACTTTATGTGGTCTTCTGTGACTGCCTTTTTTTTTTAACCCAGAATACAAGTTTAAAGTTTCATCCATATTGTGGCTTATATTCGTACTTCATCTTTTTGTGGTAGAAAAATATTCTATTGTATGGGTATGTCATATTTTATTTATTCATTCATCAGTTGATGACCATTTCTGTTGTTTCTGTCTTTAAGCTATTATGAGTGATGCTACTATACACATTTTCATGTGGACATAGTTTTCAAGAGGTTTCTAGTTTATTTTCTTCATTTCGATATCCTTGTAATTCTTTTGATAACTAATTATGTTATAGGCTGTATGTTTTTATTATATAAATGATGTATATATTAACAGAATGACCACAATACAGTAAACTTTTTAATATATTGAGCAATATTTTAAAATACAACTTACATCATGGCATATGCAACTTTTGTATTGTACGGAATGCATAAAATGTGATACATAATTGCCTTACCTATGTTAGTAAGAGCTGAGAAACCCCAGATATAATTGATTAGATATCTATATGCAAATGAGATTCATAAATTTTAAGGCAGAGCTTTTGGAAATATCTGTCATATCTGCTTCCTTCTAGTGTTATCCTAATTATAAGTATTTGAAATGAAGATTTTGTATCATATGATTCATATTCCCATCAGAAATGTTAATTTCCTTTTTCATGATTCTGACATATGTGCTATACAGTTCAGGATGATACTGATGAAAATGTTAAAAATGTATAAGTTGCCCTTTCCCTTCTTTTTTAAATTAAATAACACCACTCAAATGTAATAATGCCTAGAGCCAAAAGAATTCCATTTAAACCTGTAGCAGTCCTCAAATTCCTATAAATAACAACACACATTATTAATGAACAAAACCGTCCAATTAATATTGATGCCTAAAAACCAAGTAAAGTTGTGTCTTAAATCCTTAGAAAGTAGGACGTTTTGACACCCTGTGGACTACAAATTCCAGGAAATAAATTTAAAAGCAGAATTTTTAGTTTCTTTACATTTCTTAGTCATTCCTATCATTTATATATATTCCCAGAAGATAGTGCTTCCTTTATTATAAACTTCACATACTTCCCCAATCAGTGTAGCTGAATGATTATATGATCACAGATATAATATAATAAATGAAGATCAGTTTTTTATTTTATAAAACAAAAAAGCTGCTTAAAAAATCTATGTCAATATTCAACACAAATTTGAGTTGAAGATAGCTATAGTGTAATTTAGATCAAAGACATTTTGATTTCAAATGAGTTAAAATATTTTAAACTACCTCCTCATTTGTTATACCATTGCTTCTTAATAGGCAATATATACCAGAATGTTCTCTATTGCTGTTGTAGTTTTACCAAATGTAATTTTTAGTAAATTTGTTTAGGCAAAAAAAAATTGCTGTTATATTGGGTGCCTTCCTTTCCTTAAACTGGAGCTCTTCTTCCTCTATTGTTATATTGGCCATGAATTAGCAGTTGGCTACTTTAATTCACTAATTCATCCATTTATTTGTCCACAGCACATATGAAACATCTGTTAGGTAGCCGACACTGAGTTTCGTTAAGCCATTTTTTTAAATCACAGAAAATGAAGGCTCACAACACTGATATCCTTGGTGCATCCTAGAAGCCTCTCCTGTTAACCTTTTTAAAATCATTTTAAAGTAAATACAAAGTAAAAACTATTACATAAAGTATTTTATGAATTTTAGGAAATAGAAATAACAAAACTAAAATATTCGAGAGAAAAAATATATGACACTTTTCACAAATAAACAAGATAATGTTGACTGGCTATCAGGCTCAAACCTAATGCTGGATCTCCTCTTCCTTTTCTACTTTTTTCTTCTCTTCTCAAACAAAACATTTATATTTTTTCAATAATAACTTCCTCAACCATATCATTGATTTTTAACAGAATACTTGATAAATCAAATGCCTATTTATGACTCAGCTATTTTGTGACAGCCATTGTATAATTAGAAAAAAAGGGAGTAAAATTTCTCATAAACTATTGGATGACAAGAATGTATGTAAAATTATGGCACATTAATACAGTACATAAATTCTATTAAACTATATGGTGCCCCCCAAAAAGATATGCCCATATCGTATTCCTGGAACCTATGAATATTAACTTCTATGGTAAAGGGTGATTGTAACATAATGGCAAAATATGTGAACCATCAAGGATTTTGGAAGGAAGTGCTTACACTGGATCATCCAAGTAAACCCTAAATCCAAGGATCAAGAACCTTACAACAGTGAGGCAGAGGGAAATTTTACACAGGAGAACACAAGGTAATGGAACCACAGAGGTAGAGACGGAAGTGATGCAGCTAAATATCAAGAAACATCTTGGGCCATCAGAAGATGAGATGCAAAGAATGAGTTCTCCCACAGAAAACTCAAATAGAGAATGGCCTTGCCAGATTTTGGCCTCTAGAACTGTAAGATAACTTTCTACTATTTTAAGCCAGCAAGTTTGTGGTAATTTGTTTATGCAGCCTCAAGTGTGTAATAATTATATACATATATGATTACACACACACAAACACAATAGCAACCAAGACACAGAGGGACGTACAAGAAAAGATTGGCTTCCACGGAATCGTTTAGATTTCAACTCAGTTTTAACCTCTCCTATCTGCTTCCTTTCACTCTCCTTTATATTTCCTAGTTTACTAATACACCTGTCAATTATTACCTTTGAATATCACTTGTTCTATTTATCTGTTTCTCTTTTTTGTTTGTACATTTTGTTTCTCACCAAGAGAAACTAAGCATCATACGGGCAACAAGCGTATCTTTGACGCAGAGATTGTTAAATAAATGCTGAGTAAATAAAATAAATGAGGCTTAAAACCTTGTATTGGTTTTTCTGAAGACAAACATATGAAGATAATATTCTTAGTATACCCATTATATTAATTTGAATCATGTATTTTAAGAACACATACTAAAATGATTATGTATTGTCAAACTACCCCTTCCTACCAAAAACTACTTCTTTCTCACACTTTTATCTGCAAGCATCTATTTTTACCTACGTAGGCCAAAAATTCCTATTATTCTTAATCTATTTTCTTCTCTCAAGTCATCTTTATCAAATCCATTACCAAGCTCTAATGAAGTCATCTAAAACATTGATGTATATAGTATAATTCTCTATTGAAAAAAGACAAATAATCCTCAATATATGGACACAAATGTCTTTATATCTTTACTTATATAGAAATAATAGAATATAAAGTTTTACACTAGGTGGTCAAAAATTGATTACCTCGAGGATATGAGACAGTGTCAAGTGTCTATCTGTGTGTATGTGTGTGTTTGAGGAAGAAACAAGGTAGAAAATTAACTTCACATCTCTACATTCTGTGTTAAATTTTAATTGTTAAAATATGCATGAATTAGTTTTCTAATTTTAAATAAAGTGAAGAAAATTTAAAGATAAAATCTTTTGAATTTTTTAAAATCTCATTTTCATTTTTTACCACCATTTTAATGCAGTATAGAGTTCCCTCATTCTTGAACTAATATGTTTTATTTTCTATCCATGAGTATCCTATCATTTTAGTCCATCTTACACACTTCCCAGATTTATCTTTATATAACTCAATTTTAAAACTTATACTCACTCTATGGCCCATAAAATTATTAACAAAGATGAACATAATACCCATAATGTTATAAATGAAGCCCTAAATATTCCAACATACCATTATATTATTTTCCTTTCCTTTATCGAAGAACTAAACTCTCGGTGTCCAAAATAAAACTTGGGAATTTGTTTTTCCAATCAAGGTTGTATCTCCTATGCTGTCTCTAGTAATAGATACATCACTATTTTTAACCATATGTAATTATCTAAGTCGACATAACCTTTCTGATACTAACACAAAATTACATCTCTATCTTTAAAAACATATGATTTTAATATATTCAAGATATGTGTAAACTTGCCTTTTTAAAATAAATAGTAATGCTTGAATTCCAACAGTGGATTGATCAACCAGGCAGAAAATATTGGACTTGAACCACACTTTAGACTAAATAGACTTAACACACACACATATATATATATATATAATATTTAATCTAATAGCAGGAGAATACACATTCTTCTCTAATGCATATGAAATATTCTTCAACATAGTTCATATATTAGGCCACAAAACAAGTCTTAACATATTTGAGAAAATCGGAATCATATCATGCATTGTTTTCAACCACAATGTTATAAAACTAGAAATTAATAACAGGAGAAATTTTGGAAAATTAACAACTATGTGGAAATTAAACAACATGTACACAAACGACCAATGGGTCAAAGGAGAAATCAAAAGAGAAATAAAAAATGTTTTGAGACAAATGACAATGAAAACAAAATATGCCAAAACCTGTGAGATATAGCAAAAGGAATTTTAAGAGGGAAATTTACAGCAATACCCTTTAAAAACTTAAAAAAGAAGAAAGATCTCAAGTAGCCCAATATCACACATTCAAGAACTTAGTAAAGAAAAACTAAGTAAAGCCAAAGTTAGCAGAAGGAGGGAAATAACAAAGATCAGAACAGAAATAAATAAAAAATAGAAAAACTTTAGGGCAAAAAAATCAATAAAACTAAAATTGTTTTTCTAAATAAACAAAATGACAAATCATAAGCTAGACTAAGTAAAACTGAGAGGAGACTAAAACAAATAAAACAGAAAATGTAAGTGGAGACATTGCAATGGATGCCTAAGAAATAAAAATGATCATAAGGGACTATCACAAACAGTTACATGACAACAAATTGAATAAACTAGATAAAATTAATAAATTCTTAGAAAAATACAAACTCATTGAGATTGCCTCAGGAAGAAATAGAAAGCCTGAAGAGACCAACAACAAACACAGAGATTGCACTCGTCATTAGAAACCTCTCAACAAAGAAAAGCACATGACCATATACTTTTACCACTAAATTTCACCAAACATTCAGAAAAGAATTGATACCAATCCTTTTTAAACTCTTCTAAAACATAGAGCTAGAGAAAATAATTCTAACCACATTTGATGAGGCCAGCATTGCATTAATACAACACCAAAGCCAGACAAAGACATTGCAAGATATGAAAATTATAGGCCAGTATTTCCGATGAACACAGGTGCAAATATCCTCAATAAAGTACAAGCAAACCAAATTCAACAATACGTCAAAATAATTCTACAGTATGACCAAGTGGAATTTATCCCAGGCATGCAGAGCTGATTTAACATATGCAAATAAACAATGTGATACATCACATTAACAAAATGAAAGAGAAAAATTACATGATAATCTAAATGCAGAGAAGGCATTTGATAAAGTGCAGCACTGTTTCTTTACAAAAACTATCAATATTTAGGTACAGAAGGAAATGTTCCCAACATAATAAAGACCACTTACGAAAATCTTACAGCTAACATCAAAATCAATGAGGAAAAACTAAAAGCTTTTCTTCTACAATCCAGTACAAGGCAAGGACACCCACTCTCATCACTTTTATTCAACACAGTACTGGAAGTACAAGCAAGAGCCATCAAACAAATAAACAAACAAAAAAGAAGGCGAACAAATATAAAATTATCTTTACTTGCTGATGACATAATTCCATATATAGAAAACTCCAGGCTGGGCACAGTGGTTCATGCCTGTAATCCAACAACTTTGGGAGGCCAAGGCAGGCAGATCACAAGGTCAAGAGATCAAGACCATCCTGGCCAACATGGTGAAACCCTATCTCTACTAAAAATACAAAAATGAGCTGGGCATGGTGGTGTCCACCTGTAGTCCCAGCTATTTGGGAGGCTGAGGCAGGAGAATTGCTTGAACCCGGGAGGCAGAGGCTGCAGTGAGCCAAGATGGCGCCACTGCACTCCAGCCTGGTAACAGAGTGAGACTCCATTAAAAAAAAAAAAGAAGAAAAAAAGAGAAAACTGCAAACAGTTCATAGCAAAACTGTTAGAACCAACAAGTAAATTCAGTAAAGTTGCAGGATCAACTTACAAAAATTAATGGCATTTTTTTGCATAAATAAGGACTTACTCAAAAAATAATAATAAAGCAAACTCATTTACAATAGATGAAAAATACTTATAATTTAACTGAACTGAAAAATCTATAAATCTATACACTGAAAACTATACAGTTAGAATGAAAATAATTGAAGACACAAATAAATAAAATTTCCCATGTTTACGAATTGAAAAAAAGATGTTAAATTGTTTATACTACCCAAAGCAATAACAAAATTCAATTCAATTCTCACCAAAATTACAACAGCATTCTTCGTAAAAATAGTAAAGAAAATCTAAAATTTCTGTGGAACCACAAAAGACCCTGATAGACAGAGTGATTCTGAGGAAAATAAAACAAAATTGTGGGCATCACACTTTCTGATTTCAAATTATGTTACAAAGCTATTGTAATCAAAAGAGTATTTTGCTGTCATAAAAATAGGCACAAAGACCAATGGAATAGAATACTGTGATCAGACATAAACTGAAGCAAATATGAACAACTAACGATTGACAATTAGAAGACACAATGAAGAAAGGAGAGCCTCTCTTGAATAAATGACACTGAGAAAAATGGATTTATATATGCAAAACAATTAAATTGGACCCATATCTTACATCATACACAAAAATCAAATCGAATTTAATACGAGACCTAACTGTAAGACCTGAAGCTATACAACTCTTAGAAGAAAATATAGGAGAAAAGTTCTTTGACATTGGCCTTGGCAATGGTTTTTTTAGATATTGCACCAACGGCTCATACTACAAAGCCAAAAATAAATGAATGAGACTTCATCAAACTAAGGAGGCTTCTGGACAACGAAGCAAACAATCATCAGAGTGAAAAGGCAGCTTACAGATTGCAAGAAAATTCTTGCAAACAATATATTTGATAAAGAGTTAAAATTATAAGGAACTCTTACGGCTCAGTAAAGAAAAAACACAGTACACCAACTTTTAAGATGTGCAAAGAATTTGAATGGACATTTCTCCAAAGACATATAATTGGCTCACAGGTATATAAAAAGATGTTCAATATCACTAATCACCAGGGAAATGCAAGTCATAACCACAGTCACATATCACCTCATACCTGTGAAGGAAAGCTATTATCAAAAACACAAAATAAGTGTTGGCAAGCTTATGGAGAAATTGGAACTCTACAAAGTTGGTGGAAATGTGAAATGGTGCCGTTATTATAGAAGCAGCATTGAGTTTCCTCTAAAAGTACAAATCAAACTGCTATATGATTCAGCAGTCCACTTCTGGGTATATACCCAAAGGAAATGAAATCACCACCTCCTGAAGATATTTGCAGTCCCCTGTTTATTGCAGCACTATTTGCATTAGCCAAGCTATGGAAACAACTGACTAAAAGTGTTTGTTGATGGATGAATGCACAAAGAAACTGTGGTACATATATGCAAAAGAATATTACTCTGCCTGAAAAAGGACAGCATGCCATTTTAAAAAAAATACAGATGAATCTGGAAGACATGTTAAATGAGGCACAGAAAGAAAAATAATGCATGATCTCACTTATAAGTGGAATGTTTTTTAAAAAAGAAAAAGATAAAAAGGAGAAATTCACAGAGATAGAAAATGAAATGTTTGTTATTAGGGGTGGGAAAATGAAAGATGAAATGAGGATATTTTTGCTCAAGGGTAAAAAGTTTCAGATATGTAGGATAAATAACCTTAGGAATCTAATGTACAACGTGAATACTATAGTTAATAATATTGATTGTATTCCAAATTTTTGCTGAAAGAGTAGATATTTTGTGCTCTTGACACAAAAAGAAGTGAGGTAACTGCATGACATAATGGTCATATTAATTTTCATAACTATAGGAATCATTTCACTATGTAGATGCATATTTTAAAAACATTTTATTTCACTATGTATATGCATATTTATAAACATGTTTTTCACTTTAAATATATAATAAAACATAAAAATCTTAATATTCTATGGAAATAAAAAATACAGTAGTTATATTTTGCTAGTACTTTACACACTTTCTCCCTATATGAGCTCATTTGATCCTGACTATAGCTGTGGTAGGGAGATTTTATTTTTCTCATTATATAACTGAAAAACCTGAAGCTCATAAACATTAAATTAATTTGACCAAAATCATACAGCTAGTAAGTTGCACAACGGGCACTTGAATTTGGTTTTCTGACTATAAAATATATACTCCCTTTTTTTTCCATTATACCATGATGCATCTCTTCCTACCTAATTTATTCAACTTCTCTGCAAAACACTCTGATTAAAAACCAACCAACCAGACAAACAAACAGACAAACAAAAAACAAAAACAAACCTCCTGGCATTATTTGTCAATTTGTCATTGTATCCTCAAAATCAATGGCAAAATACTTTCAAATAGAATGTCAACAAACAGTTTTGAAATAAATGGTTTACATTTCAGACAAACTGATAATATTTTCATGACATTTTAAAAACATGACTAGAATATATGGCCACAATATTTACATGGGCTTTTAATCAATTGAATAAACATACAATAGGAGATATAAGTTTTTGTTCTAAAAAGTTTTTGGTATGCTGATACAATGGGCTAAGATTTCACAGAAATAATGTCAAGTTATTATACTTTGTTCCGAAACAGCAATCACTGAAAAAAAGGAGGTAAAATAATGTGTGATAATTGTTTAAGAATGTTATTTCCTATATGTATGCGTGTGTGTGTATATATATATATACACACACATACAAATATAATAGTTTATTCTAGGTAAGAGAGCTGAAACAAAAAGACAGGACATCATCTTGTTCAGCCTCAAATGCAAACCTGAATATTGGATGATGCAAATTTTCACTTCTCTGCTCAAGTCCATAAATGACATGAAGTGAAAGCACCATGAGTATTGACTTTGGGGTCACAAATACACTTTAAATAGCAAATATGGAATTTCCCAATAATTAGGATTAGCTGTATATGTACAAATAATTTTTAAATTCTAATTTCCTTTAAAAATGTTATGTTGATAACGTAGGATTTATGAAAGCAAATATGTTCATAGTTACCTTTCTTTTTGACTATTTGAGTATCTAAAAGCTAGTGATTACTTTCTTGATAATTGGGCAGATTTGATGAGCTTATGAAGTTTTGGAGCCTGATTCAAGTTACCTATTTTTCCCCGGAAGAAATGTTCATGAATATACTAGCTTGTATATAATTTCAGGTAGTTCACGGAGAATTAAGCAACATAAATCACACCATTGTATGTTTCCTTGTCCTACAAAACTGAATTCAGTTCTGGTAAGCAATTCTAAAAGGCCATAAAATTACAAAGTGAGATAAAACAAAACTAAAATGAAAACCAAGAGCTATATAGCATGGTTCAAAGACACAGAGATGGTAAAACTAAGGATTTTTGATAGTAGTCTACATTTATACTAAAGGCTATCATATGGAAGGCACTTTATTAATTTTTTTTGGTAAGGATTCAGAGGCTAGAACACGAATTAATGGAGGAAAGCTACAAGAGACTCAAGAGTAACCTTTTGTCCAACAGAATTGTTCAAACATCAGCAAACTTCCTGAGAATATAGGTTAGATACTTGTCCCTGTAGATCTAATCAAATTAAGAATGATTATTTGTGGATATAATAAATATATTCAAATATTATACAGTATTTAGATGGGATACTTGAAGATAAATATGTAGAATGTAAAATTCCAAACTTTATGAATATTCAATTTTATTCTTTTCTTTAAGTCAAATACTAACAAGTAAAAGGAAATCTTTCTTTTTATTTTTATTTGAGATGGAGTTTCGCTCTTGTTGCCCAGGCTGGAGAGCAATGGAGTAATCTCAGCTCACCTTCACCTCTGCCTCCCGGATTCAAGCTATTCTCCTGCCTCAGCCTCCTGAGTAGCTGGGATTACAGGCATATGCCACCACGCCCGGCTAACTTTGTATTTTTTAGTAGAGACGGGGTTTCTCCATGTTGCTCAGGCTGTTCTCGAACTCCCGACCTCAGGTGATCCACCCACTTCAGCCTCCCAAAGTGCTGGGATTACAGGTGTGAGCCACTGCGCCCAGCCCAGAAATCTTTCTTAAGGAAAAAGAAGTCTTCCCCATATTAAAATGAAAACTGTTTTTAAAAAGTTTATATTGTATGTTTCATTTGAGTAGAAGCTTATTTAGAGGTATAACATTTCTAAGCATAGTTCAAGTAAAAACTCCTTTTTAATATAAAAAGTTTCATCTAAGTAAACTCTTCTTGTTTTTTAAATGTAAGTGATTTTAAACACCTTATATTTACTAATAGTTTGTCCGGAATTGGTGGGTTCTTGGTCTTGCTGACTTCAAGAATGAAGCCGCCGACCCTCGCGGTGAGTGTTACAGTTCTTAAAGACACTGTGGCCAGAGTTTGTTCCTTTAGATATTCAGATGTGTCCAGAGTTTCTTCCTTCCGGTGGGTTCGTCATCTCACTGACTTCAAGAGTGAAGCTTCAGACCTTCACAGTGAGTGTTACAGCTCATGAAAGTAGTGCAAACCCAAACAGTGAGCAGCACCAAGATTCACTAAGAAGAGCTAAAGAACAAAACTTCCGCAACACGGAAAGCAACCCAAGCAGGTTGCCACTGCTTTTATTCCCTTATCTGGCCCCACCTACATCCTGCTGATTGGTCCATTTTACAGAGAGCTGATTGGTCCATTTTACAGAGACCTGATTGGTCCGTTTTGACAGGGTGCTGATTGGTGCATTTACAATCCCTGAGCTAGACACAGAGTGTTGATTGGTGCATTTACAATCCTCTAGCCAGACACAAAAGTTTGCCAAGTCCCCACTAGATTAGCTAGACACAGAGCACTGATTGGTGCTTTTACAAACCTTTAGCTAGACACAGAGTGCTGATTGGTGCATTTACAATCCTTTAGCTAGACCCAAAAGTTCTCCAAGTCCCCTCTAGATTAGCTAGACACAGAGCACTGATTGGTGCATTTACAAACCTTGAGCTAGACACAAGGTACTGACTGGTGTGTTTACGAACCTTGAGCTAGACACAGAGTGCTGATTGGTGCATTTACAATCCTTTAGCTAGACATAAAAGTTCTCCAAGTCCTCACCAGACTAGCTAGATACAGAGTGCTGATTGGTGCATCCACAAACCCCGACCTAGATACAGAGTGCTGATTAGTGCATTTGCAATCCTCTAGCTAGGCATAAAAGTTCTTCAAGTCCCCACCAGATTAGCTAGACACAGAGTGCTGATTGGTGCAGCCACAAACCCGGAGCTAGACACAGAGTGCTGATTGGAGCATATACGATCCCCCAGCTATTCATAAATGTTCTCCAAGGCCCCACCCGACTCAGGAGCCCAGCTGGCTTTGCCTAGTGGATCCTGCAGGGGGATCGCGGGCGGAGCTTCCCGCCAGTCCCGCGCCGCGAGCCGCACTCCTCAGCCCTTGGGCGGTCAATGGGGCCCAGCGCTGTGAAGCAGGGGGCGGCGCCCGTCAGGGAGGCTCCGGCGGCGCGGGAGGGAATGGGGGTTTGCTCAGGCATGGCTGGCTGCAGGTCCCAAGCCCGTCCCGCGGGGAAGCAGCTGAGGCCGGGCGAGAATTAGAGCGCTGCGCCGGCAGGCCGGAAGTGCTGGGGGACCCAGCGCACCCTCCGCAGCTCCTGGCCCAGGTGCTAAGCTACTCACTGCCTGGGGCCAGCATTGTCAGCTGCCTGCTCCGAATGCGGGGCCAGCCGAGCCCGCACCCACCGGGAACTCGTGCTGGCCAGCGAGCGCCAGCGCGCGGCCCAGGTTCCACCGCGCCTGTCTCTCCAAACCTCCCGGCAAGCAGAGGGAGCCGGCTCCGGCCTCGGCCAGCCCAGAGAGGGGCTTCCAAAGTGCAGCGGCCGGCTGAAGGGCTCCTGAAGAGTGGCCAGAGTGGACACTGCAGCCTGAGGAGGTGCAGAGAGGGAGCGAGGGCTGCTAGCACGTTGTCACCTCTCAATAGCAAGACCAAAGCTTACAGATGTCCATTATGTAAATAGGTAAGAAATATCTGGTTCTTTTCTTTGTTGATAAGCTTCTCAGCATTTTTTTGTGTTTTAAAAGTATTTTGTAGTTTATTTGCTATATGGAATCAACTTTAATTTTCTTACTTCTTATTCAGGCTTTTTTATAAGTCACTATAGGAAAAAAGTCTTAAAATCCTAGATTCAGAAATCAATGTAAGCTCAACAAATGGAGGGTATCTAACTTCTATTGAAAACAGCACTGATAAATTAACCTATTTGGGTTGATTTCCTCATTGATTGGCAGTTGTAAAATTGGGAGTAAGAAAAGCTCTCTGAGCAACTGTTCTGCGGATTGTCAGTCAGAGAAAAAATATCAATGTCCTTTGATAACTTTGTCTAAATATTTTTCTTAGAAAATAAAATCAGTTTGGCTTAAAGATATTCAAACAATGAAATAAAAAGTTGATTTTAGGCAGTATAAAAATATAGAGTGTAAAAGTAAAATAGTGATTAAAATATATTTCAAAGTTATTTCGTATTAATGCTAGGTCATTTCAAGTCTGATAGGATAGGAGTTTGGGAGTATTAAAAATCTGTTGTATAACTATATAGTAATATTTTATGTATTTTAAAATCCTACCATCCTTTGTTTACACACATATACAAAAAAGCTTTCACCATCAGAGGCAATTGTGGGAAGATTCTTTATAATTTATGTCTTGCATTTGTAGAATGAATCCCTTTTAACAAAGTAAAATCATATAAAAACCATTGTGGATTTTTTTCCTTCTATTTTATCAGTGGCTGTGTGGAGAGAGGGTGACAGTTTTGCAGAAGTTGTCATTCAAACTAACAACTGAACATTATATCATTATATAAGTGTGTCTTCTATGTAAAAGCATCAAGAGAAATTATAATGATACTATATCCTAATACACTCCAATTGAGATGGAAAGATTAGACATTAGTTACCTCTAAAAAATAAAATAACAATTTTATTAATAAAATTTGATGATTGGAAGGAGTACGTTATAATTTCTAGAACAGTGTTTCTCAAACTTGAATAATGTACAGATTTATTTTAAACTATTTTTAAGAACCCTCGTGTGTATAGATCTATAGATCTTACAGATGCATAGATCTTTAAAATGCTGCAGTCAAATTCAAGAAAACACTGCTATGTTTATTTCAGCATTTTTCACAATAGCCAAGATATGGAAACCAAAATGAACATCAGTGAGTAAACAGATAAAGAAAATGTATATATACACACAACTTTTAAAAAATAAATTCTGTCATTCCAACAACATGGGTGAACTCGAAAGACATTCTCGTATGTGAAATAAGCCAGGCGCAGAAAGACAAATCCTGCATGATTTTGCTCAAAATGTTGAACTCATAAAAGCAGAAAATAGAGTATGGTGACCAGAGACTAGGTGGGCAGGGAGTAGGGAAAGAGGAGATGCTGGTCAAAAGGCACAAAGTTCTACTAGGTAGAAAAATACATTTTAGAGTACAGCATGATTACCATAATTAGCAATATATTTTATATTTCAAAATTGCTACACGTAGATTTCTACCATACTCACCACAAAACATAATATGTAGGTGAGGTGATGGATATGTTAATTAGCTTGATTTGCTCTTGCTGCAATGTGTATGTATATCAATACATCATAATTATGTACAACTATTATTTTTCAATTAAAATAATGTATTTAAATACTTTTAAAGATCAAGCAAAGAAACAAAACCAAATAAACAAAATTCAATATCATATCAGTTGATCACATGACATCAAAGGGATGAAAACAAACCTCCAATAGATGTATTTAAAATTGTATATCATGTCCATTAAATTCTTACCCCGTTGATCTAGAATATGCTCATATTTACTTGTAGTTATAATACAAAATCAATTGAAACATTTCCATCCAAGTTGCATGCATAGAAAATATGTGTGTAGGCGCTCACCTAACTTGTAAAACAGATTGAGAAATCAATAAAGAACAACATGAGGAGAACATTTATATACCTCTGTTGTGAATTTCAACAAGAACTCTCAGACTCTCATATGTTTATAATATAACCTAGGTATTGATTAAAATTAAAAATAAATCTAATGTTACTCACTAACTATATCCTAAGTTACCTGGTTAGTTCTTCAACATACTTAAGTTATTCAGAGTATAATCTTTTCTTTTTACATAATATTGTTTGCTCTTTCTGGGGGCTGAAATGTGATATATAATAAAGCAGTAAGTACAAAAATGGTGAGTCCTCAGTATGGGGCACATTAGCATTAGCATTTTTTAATGCTTCCTTAAAAATCTTATTAATTATATTTCTTGTCTTGCAGGGCTTGTTGAAAGTACTCTGTTGGCCCTTTCCTCTGAATTAGAAATCATATTAGAAACACGTATCAAAATGAGATAAAGGTCAATAAATATGTCCATTTAATGACTAGCAAAGGTAGTTTGGAGAATGTGGTTTTGAACAGGATAACTAATCCCTCCATCACATTCTAAACTGAACTTATCACTGATCTTCCCAAGGTAATGAAGTCTGACTCTACCTACAGAGTCTGTCCTAGTAGGCACAAAAATAACAGTAATAACAACAAAACCTTCAAAAGCATTGATTTTGTTTTTTAGGTAGACATTTGAAACAGGCTGAAATAATTAAATCATATATGTTCAGGTCCTTTCTTTCAAATTCATCGGTTACATAACAAGTAATTACTCCTCATATAAGAAAGAAACAAATGCCGCTTGATAAAAATGTGAATGTTACCTATAGTCAAAATGATGAAATTGCTATTTACAAGCCATCAGGAACATAGTAAAAGGAGAAACATGATGTGGTTTCATTTTCTTTGTATTAACATTTTGCCCCATATTGAGGACTCACCATTTTTGTACTTATCACTTTATTATATATCACACTTTTTGCCCCGATAAACAGCAAGCAATACTATGTAAAAGAAAAAAAAATTATACTCTGAATAAATAAGCAAGTGGTGAAAAATAAACACTTTCTCAAAAAGCCAGTGACTTATTTGAAACTTATGGTTAATTAAATAAAAATACTAAACCCCAAGAAAAACATATAGTTCACTAGATCATGACCTTTTGCAAGGATGATGTATCTGTATTATCAGTACATAACTTTGTCTGTCAAATTAGCAAGTTTTGAACATATGCTATTATTGAACATTCTTCATTTATTTTAATTCATTTTTGTTTAATTTCCAAAAGAAGCTGTAAAGAACATGCAAGGTTGTACATACTTATTTTGTTATGATACAATTGACTTCCACCTAATAGGTATTTGCACATATTCCTTATTTTTAAGAATAAAGATACAAAAATTCTCTTGTAAATGATTAGTATATTTAAATCCCAATGGATAAAACAGGACTTTTACTTACCATTTGTCCATTCATTTATTCAAAATAAAATGCATGTCTGTGTTGTGCAAAATTAGAATTATATATTATGGCTACAACAAAATTAACAAGAATTTTTTCTCCGTGCATGGAGATGATTTTCTAGTGAATGAAATACTTATGTTAAAAATAATATAATGGATATTAATCAGAGATATACTAGAGATGGGCAACACCCTATGAAAACACAGAAGTCCACAGCTAAGATATTTTGGGGATGTTGTATAAATACATCCCAGAAGATGATATTTTAAGTGTATATTAAAAATGAGTGAATACACATGATTTTCCAAAAAAAAAAAAGTAACATACTGGGGAAAGAATTTTCAAACAATATAGCTAGAATGTATGTATATTATTAAGGAAAAACATGAAACTTGACCCCTACCTCATTCTAAACATAAAAATTAGCTCAAGATGGATCATAAACTTAAACATAGAAATAAAACTATAAAGATATAAAAAAATAGGAAAATATGTTGTGACTTAGGAGAAGGCAGTATTTTCTTCAGACACAGAAAACAACAATAAAAAAGCGAAATTTGTTTTCATTAAAACTAAAAATATCTGTACATCAGAAAACACCATTAAAATAATGTAAAGTAAAACACTGAAAGAAGGCATTTATAGAATATGCATCTGACAGAGAGCTATGTAAAGGCTGTATAATGTACTTCTGCAACTGAATTTAAAAGAAATAAAAAGGCAGAAGTTTTAAACAGATGTTTCAAATAGTAAAATATATGAACATCCAATAAACATATTAAACAACTATATTAATACTAGAGAAATACATATTAAAACCACCATGAGATACCCTCCCCAAAAGAATAACTTAAAAAAAATGGTAATACAAAATGTTTGCTAAAATAGGAGGATGTGAAGCAACTGTAACATTGATAATTTCATCTGGAGACTGTAAAATGGGGCAAACTTAGGAAAAGATGTAACCTTTCTAATAAACTAAATATATACCTACTCTATGACCTAGCACGATCGTAGCTGTGTATTTACCCAAGAAAAAATGAAATCTCCACAAAAATACTTTCACATGAGTTTTCATAGGAGATATATTCATAATGAGCAAAACCCAGTTCAAGACAAGTGTAATTGATAAATTGGATAATTGGTAAACTGTAGTATATACATAAAATGATATATCACTCAAGATGAAAATAAATAAATTGCTTATGTACACAGTAACTTAGATGAATTTCAAAGTCATTATGCTAAGTAAAAGAAGTAACAGAAAAGAGTACAGGTTGTGTTATATTTGTATGAAGGTGTAGCACAAGCAAAACTAGTGTATGGTAGAAAAAATTATAAAGCAATGTTTGCTTCCAGGGTAAGGGGAGGGAACTGACTGAAAAAAGATATAGAAAAACATTTTAGTGTGTTGGCAGTATTATATAAATAAATATATATATATATTTGTTTGTTTGTTTGTTTGTTTTGAGACGGAGTCTTGGTCTGTCGCCCAGGCTGGAGTGCAGAGGCACGATCTTGGCTCACTGCAAGCTCCGCCTCCCGGGTTCAAGCCATTCTCCTGCCTCAGCCTCCTGAGTAGCTGGGACTACAGGCGCCTGCCACCACGCCCAGCTAATTCTTTATATTTTTAGTAGAGACGGGGTTTCACTGTTTTAGCCAGGATGGTCTCAATCTCCTGACCTTGTGATCTGCCCACCTCAGCCTCCCAAAGTGCTGGGATTACAGGCGTGAGCCACTGCACCTGGCTGGCAGTATTTTATATTTTAATAGTATTTTAATATGCATTTAAGTGAATATTTTAATACACATTTTATTGTATATATGTTTTTCCTCAAAAGTACTGACTAAACAAAGAGTGGTAACACAAATTAATTACATTCACACTGACATATTCAGCAGAAACTATCCCAATGCCTGTAGTTTATTTGCAATGTATCAAAAATAATATGGATTCAGGGGGTAAATGGCAGGTGTGGATACATGGATAGATTTGAAAAATTAACAGTAGGATCTAAGTGTTGGTTGTATGAGTATGCACTATAAAATACTTTCAACCTTTCCTTGCGTTTGATAATGTTTACAATAAGATATCAGAAAAAAAAAATCAAAGCACAAAACTAACGAATTTCATTCAGAAAGGATAGCATTCCCGAAAAAGGAACTGACAAAGAGTGGCAAGTACATTTGAGAAGAAATGGTCTTTTTTGGAAGTATTTCTTTAAAACTAAATTATTGGAGTCTTACTACTGAACACTGTTGCTTGTCTCTATATCAAAAATTTGTTTAATCTGTAATTTGTTGTTAGGACATTCACAGGGGATGAAGTTGGTTAAGATGTGGCTATTACCCTAAATATCTTACAGATGGATGTAGGAGAAAGATGTGTAAACTATTTGTATACAGTAGAATTAGTGCTATAACAAAGAATTTGCCTGTGCTGTCAACACAGAACATGAATTTTTCAGTAGGTCTGGGTAGTCAGAGAAGTATTCTCAGAAATAGAAGGCTTGTGGTACATATTGGACACTAAATAGAAGTTAACCATTTTGATAAAGGCATAGTGTTTTTCTAAAAGCTTTTCTAAAACAAAATATATGAAAGCACAGAGGCATGAAATAACTTTGCTTTCTGATAATTGAAAATACTTCAAAATTAATATAGCAAATTTGGAAACAGAGGTGGAGGAAAATTCATTCTTGACTGCTAAGCCAAAAAATTTGAAAGGAAACTGAAAGTTATGGGAAAATGACAAACTATTTCCTTCATTGAATTATTCTGTCCCTACATTTATTAGTTATTAATTGCTATTTAAAGTATAACCACAAACTTAACAGCTTAAAACAAAGTACATTTACTATCGTATAGTTTCTGTGGTCAGGAATCCTGAGATTGTTTAGATGGGTAGGTGTCCTGCTTCAGGCTCTCTCATCAGTTATGATCATTGTTTTGGTCAAGGTTAGGGTTTCAGGCAGGCTCCGTTGGGAAACTGACTTCTGTGGTATACTTGTATAATCAAGGTAGTCTACTTATCTGAAAGCCCATAATTAAATCACATTTGTAAAGTCCCTTTGCCATGCAAAGTAACATATTAACAGGCTCCTGAATTAGGACATGGGTATTTTTCCATGAGTCATCTTTCAGCCTACCGTATCATCTAAGAGAGAGAGAAAACCTGGAGGAAAATTTGTCCCTGATAGTATTAAAGTTGCGTTATAAATAAATGCTGTAAATACTGTTTTGGCAATGTATAAGATATCTATATATAATAGTTTTATGAAACATTAATTTGTATTAACATTCATTATAGTTTTTTTAAGACGTGTTAAAGAGAGAAGAGTATTCAATGATGAGTATTCTGAGGAACTTAGTTTAGCGGCGTATAAAGTTTCAAGAATTATAAAATCGAAGGGGATATACGAACGTCCCAGTTAACAGAAGATCTGTGGTAGATACATTAGGAATTAAGCCTGCAGAGAACAAAAAGAAAAAAAAGGGGGCCTAGAGGAAGTTATTAGAAACAGGAGTATGGAGCAAGTCTTCAAGATTGTGGGAAGATGAAAGTTTCAGGGAGCAACAAATTGGTCACAAGAATAATAAAGTAGAGAAATGGGCTAGGAGTAAGTTGGGAACTGACCTTATTATTCCTAAGGGTCTTTAAATGGTACTTCAATATGTAGAGGGCTAGCACAAACAGCAAATAAAGAAGTCTGAGCTCAACTTCCCCATTATTTTACAATATTGAGGACACATACTGTCATTGGATGTCATCCAACAAGCCAAATATGTTACTAGAAGTAATTATTCATTCAAATCATCCTAGAGACTTGTATGCTAAGTACATTAATTTATCAAGTAGTACACATTTGGATATGAGAAATTTGATTATTTACTGTGGTATTTGATATTTAAAATTTTGATGTTAGAGTGAAGAGAAGTTCGGACACTGAGTTAACATTGGATGTATACAGATTCCATAACTTCTCACTTTGTGAAGAAAGATCTAATATATTTTCCTAAATTCCTAAAATAGGACCAGCCGTGGTATGGAGAGATACTCACTTCCATATTTACAGCTATTTTAGCACCATCACATAGCAATATTCAGTGGCCCATGACAGAAGGAGTATTTCCCCTTCCCTTTTCAAAACAGCAATAAAAATTGATGAATTCTCACTATTTTTCTTCCCTGACATTGGCTAATTATTAACTCTGCAGAAAAAAATAAATTTTAATTTTGATGTCATTGTAAAAGACCAGGAACTGTCTCAGAATGATAAGATGTCATAAAGGTTTAAGTTGTTCTTGTAAGTTGGCCACATGTTCAAATGTTAAAAATTTACACACTTTCTCCAGCTTTACGTGTGCCCATTCCTTATGCTAATATATTGTATAATAGTCACTATGTTAATATGATTTGAAATAGTACCTCTTTAAGATGTCTGCCGAACAATAGTTTAAACTGCAAATCTTACTGAAATCTTTCCAATTTTTTTGTATTATTCTATGTGATACTTTATGAAAAGTACCAACAAGTGATTAAAATTTATTGAAAGGAAATAGCCTAGAATTGGCATAATTTAAATATAAAAATATGCTGTAAACTCTGGGTTGTAATTAACATCAACATATAAAGCGACAGCAGATAAAGCACATCGTCGGTTAACCACATGCCTCATAATAAACTTTTGACCAAATACTTTGTGAATTTATTTAACCTAATAATGGTCTCCATTTAAAAAAAAAGATGGCTAGTTGGATAGTTAGGGAGTGTTTTAAGTAACTATTTTCATAAAAACAACCAGGTTACAAAACCACTCATATTCTATCTCAAGTCAAATGTGTATGTTATTATTAAAGATTTCCAATGTTTAATTGAACCAGAAGAAAGACATTACAGCCACAGACATCATTTTTATAAATGTATGCATTTAGGTATGAGAAAATATAATTACAAATGGGTTCTAGTTTAAAGATAGACACTTTTCTTATGAGATGCTGTTTTAATATTTAACACTTTTAAAAATTTATTATATGTAAACTATTTATAGAGGATTCATGAGACAATACAAAGAAAACAAGACAAATCCTCTGCTGTCACGTAGCTTATGATTTCAATGAGGTTTTACTTCATGGATATAGAAAAAGTTATATCGCTACATTTGTTTTGAAAACAGGCCCTCTGCAAAAGAAATTGTCATTTTATGGAAAGTAAACCACATCAAGAAATAGAGTCAAGTTTGATGATGAGGATGAGGAAAACCTCCTGGGATTAAGGGAATGTTAATAAAAGGATAAAGGTTTTATGTTAGGTTCTAACATTAATTATTTAATTCAGCAACTATTTATTAAGTCTCCCACGTATCAGGAAATTTTCTTCACACTAGAGATGTAACAATGAACAAGGCCGACCCAGACTATGCCCTTATTGAATTTAGAATACTAAACTGTTGTAAATGCAGTGATAGGAGAAGTAAAAGGCACTATTAAAATCACCTAAGCAGGGAAATTTCCCAAGCCAGACAGTAACAAAAACTTTTAAGAAATAGTTATAATAATATAAAACCACAATAATGGCAATAATATCACTTAAGCACATGCTCTGTATGAGATATTTTTGTATGTACTTTGAAGGTATCAAGGCATTTAAACCTTCTAACATTTTAAGGCAGCTAAGGTCATGTCCTTTGCAGGGTCATGGTTAGAGCTGGAGGCCATTATCCATAGCAAACTAACAGGAACAGAAAACCAAATACTGCATGTTCTCACTTGTAAGTGGGAGCTAAATGATGAGAACACATGGACACACAGAGGGGAACAAGACACACTGGGGAGTTTGGGAGGGTGGAGGGTAGGAAGAGGGAGAGGATAAGAAAAAATAACTAATGGGTACTAGGTTTAATACCTGGGTGATGAAATAATCTGTACAACAAACCCCCATGACACAAGTTTACCTATATAACAAACCTGCACATGTACCCCAGAAATTAAAATAATAGTTGAAAAAAAGGCAGCTAAGTCAGGGATTGGTAGCATCATGATTTTACTGATAAGGAGACCAAGAAATATTTAGGTTAAGTTAATCGCTGAAGATCCTGTGACAAGTAAGTGCCATAGCTAGTTCTCAAGCCCAAGCTCTCTTTCTCCAGAGCCAGTGTTCCTAGCCTTCTTATTCAGTGAGGATTTTCTCCAGTCAGAGGGATGTCAGTTGTGAACTGATTGGAATGGGAGAGGAACATGTCAGTTGATGCAACATTTTACAGATTTTAGTGTGTATTTGAAATTCATTTCCGCAGATTTTTTGCTCCTTTCACTACTTGTACATGTCTGATCACATAATATAAATATACCATAATTTTTCTATTATTGTAGCATTAAAAATTCTCTCTACAAAAGTTAATTTTAAAAAATTAAAGATATTTATTTGGTAGATATACCTTAGTTTTAATAACCAGTTTAATGTAAGGTGACAATAAAAATGATTCTAAATCTCTACTTCATATTATTTTAGATTTAATATCTTTCTTTTTTAAATGCTATTCCTGAATTCCAGGTTATTTTCTAGTAATAAAAAGTATTGTGTCACATTTGCTCCGTTTTTTTTTGAAAAGGGACTGTAATAATTTGTACTCTCTTTCACATGGTATGACAAGGCCCATTTCTTTGAATATTTTATTTTTAATATTATAATTTTTAAAATGTTTATTTTAATTGGCAAATGTTTAATATTATAATTTTAAAGTGTTATTTTAATTGGCAAAATGTTATATGTTTATAATATTATTTATATGTTGTTTTATTTATGTTACTTTGGTGAGCTGGAACGGGTTTCTAAGTTTCTGTTTGCTATTTTTTCAGTCTGTATTCTTTTTCTGGAAACTGTCAACATTCTTGGCCCATTTTTTAAATTGAGATTTTGATTTTTTTTTCACAATTACTGAGTGCTCTGCATTGGTCACTGTTAATATATAAGCATTGTCTCTAACTGTGGAGGGGAGGTCAACAGGTAATTAAAAGCAATCACAGAGTACTGTGATTGAGTGCTGAATATGATAAGAGCAAAGAGAGAGTCAGATATCTCACTTCTCAGAGGCCTGGATGAAGTTGTTTCAAAACTGCTTGGTGAAGGGATGGAACTTAGTGGTGAGGTAGGATTGTTTTTGCACTCAATTTCAAAAGTAATGTGTTCAGCTCCAGAGGATCAGGAACATGGTGCTTCCAAGGAATCATGCATGTCTAACACAGAGCATGAGAAGGAGGATGTGAGGAAGGATGAGGATTGAGAGGTGAGCAGGGACCATAAGGTGAAGGCTGTGCATTTTAGGCTAAAGCATACCTCAGGGATGTCTTGGCTGCTTTTTTCATGTTTATATTTTAAATGTTGTAATGACTTCATATACTTTCCCAATATGTTTGCTTCTGTTTTCAATGTGTTAAGCATGTATTTTTTTGTCAGAAAATCTGTCCACTTTTTCTCTATAATTTCTTTCATTTTTCTACATTATTTTAACATAGTTTTAAAAGGTAAATGGATAAGACCATCCTGCACTGATTACACTTATTTATTTGTCCTTGAATTAACTCATATTTCAAAAGAAATGCACTTATAAGGAAAACTACATATTTGATGAAATAGAATAGCAATGATTGTATTTATTTTAGTAATGATGTGTGGCCATATCTAGAATAGTAATTTCAAGAAATAGCCATTGTTTCCAGCAGTATCTTATGAATATTTCATCAGCTATTGGAAATGTAATTCTATAAGACTTCACAGGTGGTTTGGAAGCCTCTCTAAATGGATAGGTCTTCACAGTAGAATTACAGCCAGTTGCTGATGCAGCCAGCCTCTTCCCAAGTTGAACCAGCTGCTTTATGGGGGAGTTTCGAGGGTTTCCACAGCATAGGGCCATTTAAAGCTGTTTATGCTACCGCCAATTCTCTTTATAATAAATGCACTTCTTGGTACAATACTTTCATCTAGATCCAAGTTGTCTTTGACACAAAGCACAGAATGTAATTGATGGGTTCACGTGAGACAATCATTCACTTATATTACAGTTAGAGATTATTATACTTACCAAAAATTTTCAAAAAATATGTTGATATGCCTAACCCCCAATATTGAAAAATGCAAAAATAACTGAAGTAGTTATATTTAAAGTGAAAATAATTTATTCTAGGAAAACCCTATACATTCAATCTTGTTGCTCAGGAATATACCTTTCTTTTTCTTTTCTCTCTTTTTTTTTATTTTTGACTTACTAGTGGCATTTGCTGGCACTAAACTAGAAAAGTAGAGGATGCACTACTGGTGATCATTTCTTGTTTTCAAAACTTTTATTTTTTAAGACAAGGGGAATTAGATGAAAAGAAACATTTATTGATTGCCAATACCTATAATGATAATAATTTGTGTTTCCTGATTATGACTATGTTTTGGACACTATTTTAAGCATTTTACTTGTATTAACTCAGTTAATGTTATCACAACTCCAGAAAGTATGTACAATTATTATCCTCATTTTATATGTAAGGAAACTGAGGCAGAGGCATATTTTTCAACTGTTGCAAAGCTATGAAAAATCTATGTCAGAATGAGGACTCAAATGCAGGTACTGTCTCTTACCTGTTATAATACAGGACAGAAACCATTCGCTAGGTATGTTACACACAAGAAGTTATTTACTTCTTACAAAAGTATTGTGAAATCATTTTTACACTTATGTGACAAATAAGGCCACTGAGAGTTCAGAAAATTTAGTAACACTGTAAATTGAACACAGTGGATTGCAGAGCAAGCACCTGTCTATCATGACTGTAATGGCCCCTTTTACCCTGTGCTACACTCCCATAAAGAGAATTGCTCACTCCAAAAACTATAGTAATTTTGATACCTAAAAAAAATGAAAAAATTGAAAGGATTGTTGAAGTCATTAAATCCTAATTTTATCTAATTCTTTTATTATTGACCTCATAAAACTTTTACTAGAACAATAATAAAGTTTACCTTTGTGCCTTAGCTCTTTTTCATTTTTAAGAAAATCATCAGACAGACATGATAATTATTAGGGACGTTTCGCCACAAAAAAGAAGCAGGAGAACAAAGGGCTTGAATAATTCAGAAATGATAATTAAATACAAAGTGATAAGGATTTGCCCTTCCATGAACTATGACTGGCTTGAAATCGATATTAATTTTATCCTGTTAAATATATACTGAGTTAGAAAAGCACCCACAATTACATAAGTACCCGGGTTTGAATGGCATTTTTACCTCTAGATAGTATATTTAGCATGTGATCTCTGATATGAGAAACATAAGCTAAATCAGGAGCTCTTGCTATTATTCCTCAAATTTTTGCTTACCACCCACACAGGATATAAAATTCACAACTTAGTTAATTTATCCTTGAGTAATGTAGCTGCATTGTTTCACTGCTTGAATTTTATTGTCTGATAATTAATGGAGGTCACATTTCAACCTGTACAAAGAAAGTGCTAAACACTCCTAAAGATTTTGATGAGAGTTCAGAGCTAAAAACTCTCACAGAGATTCCTTCCCCAACCCCTGTTAAAAAAAAGACTATCAAATTATTTCTTCAATTTAAAAATAAATAGAATATTTACCACTAATCTGGCAATAACTTAAAAAACATATTTAAAATCTTTGAATCATTGGCTCTAGTCAAATCATCTTATGATTCCCATTAGCAACACCATAGCCAACTTCTAACTGTAGTTAAGATTACCTGCCAGCCTTAGTGAACATTTGGATATGAAAAGATTTGCAACAATGACAAATAAAAATAGTCTCTGAAGCAAATAAAATATTGAATAATTTTTTAAGATTATAAGGGTAGAAAATCATGCCTGTAAATATTTGACTATGTACTCTCAAGAAAATGTTCTAATTTTAAAATGTAAGAATAGTTAATTTATCACTCTTAAGAAATATAACAGTAGTTTATTGATATCATTAAACATCCAGCCAGAATTCAAATTTCTCCACTTGTCTCCTAAGTGTGTTTTTACTGTTGGTTTGCTGGAATCCCTATCAAACAATGCTCATATATGTTTGTCACTCATTCCCTTTTTTAAACATATAGGTTCCCGCTACTATTTCTTTTTCCTGGAAATATATTTAATAAAGAATTCAGGATATCTGTTCTAATGAATTCTCCACATGCTGGATTTGGTTAACTGCTTCTCTATGATGTGACTTAATGCGGTCCTCTTTTCCTCATATTCCTTTTAAACTTTTAGAGCAGGAGGCTTGGTGAGATCAGTTTTGATTTATTGGCATGGCTAATTTAATGGGCAATGATGTGTACTTCTTGTTGCACTACATCAGGAGTCACAGAATGTCTCTGTCTCTCTGAATACTGTTAAGATTGACTAAGGGTTTCAGGTGTTGCCATCCTAATTTATCCAATGGTTATAGCATGCCACTTCACTTGGTAAAGTTGACCGTAGACAGACACTGACAGACTCCAGACGCCGCTTAAATTGGTTGGCGATGCACCCAGAGGCTTCAGTCCTCACACATTATGCAATGAATGATGACAAATAGAGAGACTGCATTCTCAGTTGCCTTACAAGTCCAAGATTCTGTGATTTTCTTATTTTCTGTATCCAGTTGTCTTAAAAGTGATACTTTCGTGGTTGATTTGTTTTAGTCAGAGATAATTTTGTTTCTGCTCTTCACCTTTCATATCAAAAGATTCTTAGACCCAGTAAGTAAAGAGTGCATATACGCCCATACACATATGTGATTTTTACTGTGTATTTTTTGTACGTGGTGTGCTATTTGAAGCAAGTCTAGTGTTCTTGAATATGATTTTACTGTATTTTGGGATAATTGTTTTTCCATTGGAGTACTTCACTGAAAATTACATAGAAAATGCTAATCAGCATACAACTTGTACGTTGTACACAAATTTTCAGTATTATATGCTTAAAATTAGTGAGATTTAACCAAACAGATATTTGTTGAGCACTTTTTAACTGCCAAGACTTCTGTTCAGCATAAGGATATACCATAAATTAATGGAAAACTCCCGCTCTGAAAAAGCTTATATCTCTGTTCAATTGTGGGTTACTTTATTTTGTAAAACACCCAATAATTTTATGGCATTTATATCCTATATTTTAGGTACTTAATATACAAGCATACTGATCTTGGACAACCCAATTTACCTCTATAATCTCATTCTCAGGGCTCTAAAGAAATTGAAAGCTGAGGAAAGTAGTATATTAGCATGTTTTCAATGTGGAAAAATGGCAAATCTTAGTCTGAATACATCTCAAAATCACAATATTATTTTTCCTTATGTGATATATATTTATCAAACTTTAACATATAAGTGTTTGGTTATAAATATTAAAATTCACCCTGAAAATATAATAAATTATTTATGCTTATGCTTTATTATCCTAATAGGTAGTGACTTTTTTTTTTCTTGGAGAAAATGACTGGAAAAATGTGGAAATAAAAATTAGGTAAATCGTGTTATCCTTATTATTTTCTCCCAAAAAAGAGATTAGATTTTAAAACAACATTCATATGTTTTCTTCAGGAACTAATAGAATAAACTAAACTGAGAAAAGGAAATGTAATTGTTGACCCTGCTCAAAATCTGAATTTGTATAGAGGCTGGCCCCACTCTGAGTAAAATTATCATAATTATACATTAAGATGAGAAGCAAGATTAAAAAAAAAAGTGAATAATTGGCCTGAAAAGGATACCTTTAATGTTAGCTGTGACTCTTTATAGTTGTAGGTGCCAGTAAATTATATTAAACCACTTCAGATGAGACTATTAAAGTGTAAGATCCAGTGTCCTACTCTCAAGATAATGTAAAAGAAAAGCATTATTCTAAAGAATTTTGTAATTTCACCTGCTGCTATTTCTGACCTTGACAACATTAACATTTCTTCCCAAATTGTGTATTGAATTCAGATTTATTTAAAAGGTTACATACAAAATTTTATGTAACAAATTTCAAATATCACTAACAATTCTTGAGAGGGTTAAAAATTCTGTTTGCCTCTTGGACTAAAGACGCTGATGGGCTAGTTTATTACTGAAGCATTAACTCAGTCATACTTCATTCTTCACTTGCCATATTTGCTTTCATAGATTGGTCAGAAAGAAAAAAAAATGTACTTGAAATGTCTAAGACTGTGTGACTCATGCAGCACACAGGACAATGTTTATGACAGAATTAAACAGCCAAACCTTGAGCTGAGGCAGAGTCAGTGGCAGTCATGAAATCCACATTGCACTACAAAAAAAATTTAGGTAATGAACATTTTATTGAATGTCATCCAAACTCCATATGTTCTTAATCTCTGCTTAGTATTTTTTAAAGAAAAGGTAGTTTTAATAAAACACCAGATTAAATTCAACAGACATTTATTTAGTGCCTACGTACTAGGCACTGCACTAGTCAATAGAAGAGACTGCCACAGTCTCTGTCCACAAAGAGTTTCAATACAAGAATGGAATAGTCATGTAAAACACTGTCAGCCTGGATGATGAAGATAAATACTTGTTTCGAGGAGTCGCTTAACCACAATTAGGAAGAGGGAAATAGAAGCAGAATTAAGGAACTTCTAAGAGCAGGTGAAGCTTCAAATGAGCAGAGCGCTTGTAGAGTGAGCCAGGCAGACACAATCTCTCCAAGTTTAAGTGCATCCTCCCCACCACACGATATTGTCCTTAAGGAAAACAATCATCCTCACTCAGGTTTCTCTAGGGGGATTTTTTAGCTGGAGGAATACTCCTTGCACCCTCCCTTTCTAGGCTTTTCACTTGTATCTTCCCATGGTAGAAGTAATGAGTTATCTGACTCATGAGTTTGGAAGAACACTCCCCTTTGGAGCAAGTCGGCCTTACAAACAGATGGGTGCTGGCCTGCTTTCTCAACCTGTGGTGAGCTTATTGGTCATGCTCTGATGGAGTAGCCTGCAGTTTTCCTGTTTTCCTAATGACTGGGTAAACAAGTTGGCCCAATTCTAGGAGGGGTTCTCAAGTCCATTTGGCTGTGTATCTAAGCCATGTCCTTTACCCCTTTGATTATTTTTTATCGGCACGAAAGCTGACAGTTTGGTCTCCATCTGTCTGACTTCTGTGTTTAATTCTCAATTAATTCCAAGCAAGGACAGTAAAGAGGCCTGTTATTTAGAGATTCATTAAAACTTCAACTATCAGTTCCAGTATATTCTCTTAGGTGGTTGTTTAAATACATGGTTTAATTTTGCTGATTAGTTCAGAATCCTAAAACCTAGTTCAAATTCACCCCAGGACATGGTAGCATCACTTGTCCAGAGTCAGGGCCAAGAACTACACATGTAATAGTAGTTGTAAAGTCTTGATGAATACATCCTTATAGCTTGTTTTCTTTGACAGGTCAAAAAAGTAACAATACAAATCTCTCTTCATTGAAAAATAACTGTGAGCACACAATATTGCTTATGTGTTCTTTGCATTACTGTCTCAGGCTGCTCAGGTTGCCCTAACAAATGCCATAGATGGATGATATCAACAACAAACATTTATTTTCTCATACTTTTCAATGCTGAAAGTCTGAGATCAGGATCCCAGCACAGTCAGTTTTCAGTGAGCTGCTTGTAGGCAGCTGCCATTTTGCTGTGTGCACACATGACCTACATTGTGGACACATGAAGAGAGAAGGAACAAGCTGTCTGGTATCTATTGTTATAAGGACACCAGTTCTATTATCAATATATTAGGACCCCACCATTCTGACCTCATTTAACCTTAATTATCTCCTTATAGGATATATAGACAAATACCATCCCCTTGGAGGTTAGGGCTTCAATATACACATTTTGGAAGGGGCACATCAGTATATAGCTGTTACTTTTGTAATGAAGGAGTGATGATGACTAATTCACCTTTTCTGAATGCTTTCCCTGTGCCAGTCTATGTGCTGAGTTTAAATTTAATCCTTGATTATATCGTATTATTGTTTTAAGAAATTTAAGAAAATATTTAAAGAAAATATTTAAGAAAATAAAACTAATGCTATTACTTTCCCAAGGTCACTCAGTGAAAGAATTAGAATGCACATTCTTCAATTAAATGCTGATCTATTTATTGTTGACTTGCAGGCAGTGATGATTCATATTACTTTTATACTTTTGTATGCTTGTTGCTAGAGATTTAAAGATGGGCTATGCCTATAGAAGTAGGAAGTAATGCAAACAAGCAATTGAAAATAGCATGTTGGTTAATTGTTTCAGTGGTATTAAATCCAAATGTTTCACATACATACTACTTTACTTAATTGTTTGTCCCTTTTTATAAACATAAATATTTTCTGTGATAAAGGCTAAAAAGAACCCAGGACTAGAATATTCTGACAAGAAGAAGAAGCAGATGTTTAGTGTAAACTATATAGATTCTAAACAGCAAATAGCAAGCATGTATGTAATATTTCCAGAGTGATATAGTTTTGGGCATTTGAGTAGAATATAATCTAAAAAAATGCACATAAGTTATGGAATTGAATTAAAATTATATATGCAGTATAAAAATTAGAATCTTGAAGAGATTCATTCACTTTTTCAAATTCTAGGTCACCATAACATATTAAAGCCATGTGCATGTCTGAAGAAATTAATAAATTAATTTGTTTGCACATTTACTTGTATATTTAATTTCCTGTGACTGATACTCCAGGCATTGTAAGAGTAAATAGATCCTACAAATTTCTGATTATGCCATGGGATTAGTTTATTTACTAAATATGTCTAATATGTTCTTGCTTTGAGGCTGTAACACTGATTTCACATAAAGACAACACTGAAATATTCCTTTTGTTTCCTATTAGCTTATTTTTATTTCCTCCTAATAGTGTTATATTTCACTAATTATTTTTGGATTCATTTATAATTCAATTTATCTTATTAGGTAAAATGAAATAATCTCTAGGGTTATTTTCATTAATATTTCAACAAACATCTGTCTTACTGATGGAGACCTTTACATGACCCAGGAAAAACAATATGCTATCAACTAGAATTAATATCATTCCAATAGGTTGTATAGAGGCAACAGCAAGAAACTAAAGAATAGATAAAATTATTTCCAAGCTGGTACTGATAAGAGCTAAGAAAAAAATAAAACAGATGTTTTGCATTCTTTTTAGTGTTCTTCTCAATGTGAAGTAAATAGCCCCATAGAATATGCTATGCTGTTTTGACAATACTGATAGAAATTTTCTTTAAAAGTTGGCATCTGAGGAAGTAAGCTAGGAGATTTTATAATAAATTATTTTATTGTTTTCTTCTTGGAAAAACAGTACTACAGTGAAAATTGGTATACTCTTTCATTGTATCTCTTACCAGAATGCTTTCAAGAGTTGCTTTTGGTTTATCAGCAGCAGTGTGCTCTTGGCCCTACTCCCCTCTGTTTCCCCTTTAGCAGAGCACGAGTTTGGTTCATAGATCTTCAACCAGAACAAAAGCCTACATTAAAATGGCTTGGGTATAACTCAGACAGTAAAGCCAGAAAGTACTGTGAACTTTTAAAGCATTTTCACAACAAAATGCACATTTCAAATTGGAAATTTCTGTAAGATAAGATAAAGCTCACAGTGTTCTTTTATTGATGCACTATGCAATGCAATTTTTATACTCTCATATCTCCTGTAATAGAAAATATGACCTGAAGCTACACATAACACCAGTATTTGGAAGCATTACAGGCCTTAGTAAAGTGTATTATGCCTTGGTGATACATTCAGAAGAAATCCAAAAGCATATAAATCTAACTATTGCCCTTAAACTACACCTTTGGGTGAGATTTCAAGTTTTCAGAATCTGAATGCTTCATAGCAGGTTAGAAATTTAGAACCATTGGCTATTTCTCAAACGAATGCTGGACCTCTTCCCAGATGGGAATTAGAAGGGATAAGAGGATAGCATAAAGACGCAAAAGCTATTTTTATAATAGAGACATCATAGTAATATTAAATAATATATCATCTCTACATATATAAACACACACACACATTCGTAAGGCACATATGTAAAAGCCTTTTATCAAGCTTTCTCCCTTTGTCCTGATTCACTTTTCTAAACATCACCCTTTACCACTTGATATATTGAATATGTATACATTTGTTTTCTATCTTATTTATCTATCAATAATGAAAAAGTGAATACAGAAGGAAACTACATGGTACTTTCCCTTATTCCATGACTATGGCTCTCAAAATACAGGCTCAATATCAATTTATTTTATTTTAAAGCGTTTGTGCACCTACTATATATGTAACACCTACTTCGTACTTGTGAGGCTATAATAAGAATAAGATGAGGAACTGTCAAACATATGGTTTTCTGAAATCGCTTTTCTGTGGCAGAGAATGAAATGTCTCTTGTCATTTCATCTGTTGTTAGTGGAGAAATAATTACCATTACCACAGTGTTACATAATAAACAGAATTTTCTTCCTTTTTAAGGAAGATAAAAAATATCTTTAAATAACCAATTGGTTAGTTTTTTCAAGAACATAAATACATGTAAGTACATTTATATAAATTATAAGTAATGAAACATTTATATAAATTTTTAATTGATATACATTATAAGTAATGAAAAATTTATTATATATTAGAAATACATGCAAAGAATCAGAATTAGTGTGAAGATGTGATAACTATAGTATAATATGATATGATATAATATAATAAACACGTTAAGGTTTCAATCAATTCAATTTCTAGATTAGGAACACAAATCTAAAACCTTTTTACATCAATGTTTAAGATATGGAAATTAAAAGTCTAAGTATAACTTAAAATGAGAAATATGTAAAATTAGAAAGGTGATTTTCTGTCTTGGATGAAACAGTACACTTACGACTAAAGGTAGAAACTAATTTTTTGAAGAAGAAGAAGATTAAGAAAATGTTTTAAAAATTCTTCCATACAATGATTTATTTGTATATTAAAATTTTTTGAAAATATTTATATATAATGCTATTTATTATGTAGATATATTTGTGTATTTCTAAAAATATACTGCTAGCACGTAGATGTATAGTGTTAACAGCTTGATTTATTTCTATGATTTATGCTATATTGAAATTTATGCTGCTATATGAGTTATAAATATTTAACTGATTTCTAGAGGTTTTTAAAACAAGAAAAACATATTTAGTAATAATGCATTAATATAATGATACAGAAGATTATTTGATTACAAAAAACTTATTTAGTTAAAATAGATGCTGGATTTTTGCACAATTCAGGACTAAAACTCATCATTACAATATACTTCCCAGCTTTTTCCTTCACTTTTTCCTAACATATGATGCTTGTGTTTTGAAGTAAATATTTGAGTAGTGAAATATTTTAATAGTATCTTTATATTTATTTTTAAAATAAGAAAAAATTACTTCAAAAACATTCTAAAAATCTTAATGATATTAATACAAATAGTCAGTTTTCAAAAATATGACTGAAGTTGTCTGGGCACGGTGGCTCATGCCTGTAATCCCAGCACTTTGGGAGGCTGAGGCAGGCCAATCACGAGATCAAGAGGATGTACACCATTATAGCCAACATGGTGAAACCCCGTCTCTACTAAAAATATGAAAATTAGCCAGGCATGGTGGCAGGCGCCTATAGTCACAGCTACTCGGGAGGGTGAGGCAGGAGAATGGCTCGAACCTGGGTTGCAGATGTTAGAGTGAGCCGAGATCGCGCCACTGCACTCCAGCCTGGCAACAGTGCAAGACTCTGTCTCAAAAAAATAAAATAAAACAAAATTGACTGAAGTTATTTTAATAGTGATAAAAATAAAAAAGTAACCCCCAAAATAGAAAAGTTCCAAGGATTGAATTTTAAACAAATAAATCATAAAACTACATGTCTTCTAAGACATGCTCGTAATTGCCCCTTCAGCATCAATTATATTTTAAGCATGTCACTAAAAAATGTGGGTGTAGTAATTAATTATTTATTAATTACCCAATATAAGAACCAGGAGATCACTATATGCATGGTTAAGAATTGCAAAGCATGATGCTGTGGATGACGAAGTTTTGCATTGAACAGGTGAAGACCTGTGAAAGGTTCCAAGTACAAAAGTCATTTGTGTGTGCTTTCTTAACTCTAAAACATAGGTTAAAAAAAAAAGAGAATGTGGGGGTTCAAAGAAAAGTCACACAAAGTTTGCCATGCATCGAATTAAAATAGTCAAGAAAATTTATTTACGGCAAACAGTGGAAGCTACAATTCAATTTCTATATTTTTACAAGCAAATGAATCATTGAAGATTTCCAGTGTTTCTAACATTTCATCTTCAAAGCCATGTTGATTGAGTTATTTTCTGCAAACATTTCAAATATATTAACCTATTGTTTCTCTGAGCCAAAGTACAGTCCTCAAGAAGCCCATTTTCAACCTAATTTCTCTTCCTCTTCCTCCTGTTTCCCCACTTCTTTCTCCTTTTTCTTCTTCTCTCTCCTTTTCTCTTTTTCTGTTCTCCTCACTCTCTGTCTCTCCCTCTCATTTAATCTCTCTAACCCCTAACCCCCAATCAGAGTTGTTTCCAAATCCCTTAGCTGTCTTTGTTATTTAGCAATATCAAAAGTATGGAGCATGGGACAAATCTAGATTCCCTTTGTGGACAGTGGAGGAAAGAAAAAAGAATAAGACAATTATTCAAAATATGATATCTACCAAAGGAAAATGAGAGTTTTCAAAGCCTTATAAATATAATTAGCTCAGTGTTCTAAAAGTAAAAATATACAGGAAAAGTATAGAAAAAAAGTAAGTATAAAAAAAATTTCAAATTATTTTTTAAAAGTACAGGAAAAATGTACCAAAAATATAGAAAAGAATTGACTGGGAAAGTGTGTAACTATGCTTACAAACTACTTCAAGTAGAGAGATCATCATGAGTAATTATTTTCCTCTGTATTATTTTCTACTGTTTCAAAAGACTCAATGCACATAGATTTATTTTTTTAACTTAGAAAAATATTGGGTTATTGTGTAAATAAGTATTAACAAATATCTCCATTGTATTACTTTTTAAATGTCTTTCAGGGTTAAAAAATGGTCCTTACACTTTTCTTTAGAAATCATTTTTGTTACAAGAATATAGTTATTCTCAATTGTGAGAAGTCAAAAATTAAACTACAAACTTAAATATAAGAATTTTTGTATTTGTATTACCAAACAATTCAGTGTTTTTTAAAGAAATCAATGAAAGGCAAATTAAAGTAGAAATGCCGCTTAGAAATTTAGAATACCATTACACATTTTTAAAGGTAATTTACACACCCCTTCAAAATTAGTCTGTTTTCAAGAGGAAGGCATGTGTGTGGCCTGGCACCCATGTTTTAGGAACTCTATGGAGGGAAAATAGTGGTATTCAACAATAGCTCAAATAAAGTGACCTATGGAGTAGAAAAAAAGAAAGACTCAAGCAAATGTAAATAATTGTTCATTACATTTGCAAGGAAAGAATAAAGTATATTAATAAATTAAGAGACAATGTACTCATTGTTATGATAACATATGATTCAAAATAAAAAGAAGCAAAGTAAAAACTATATTAATATAGAAAAAAATGCTTCCTCCCTTAGATATTAAGAAAAAATATTTAAAACAATTTTCTAAATTATTTAGGTATTAGCTCTGTTGGTAAGTGACAGTTGCTTGATTGTTTAGTTGGAAATATTTTTAATGTGAAAAGAATACCCAAGATAAACATTCAGAATATAGAAAAAAATAAGAAAGAATCATGATAAACCACAGCACCCACAAATTATTACTCACACTTTGGTGAGTGACATGCAATATACACCAGAGGTGGTGAACTAGAGAAATAACTGCTCTTTGGGCAAACACATCTCTCCATTTTCTTTTAAAAAGTTCTTCAATCAGAGATATAAATTTTATTTACATAGGCAGAGAAGTTTCCTTCCTAATATTCTCATATTGATATATTTATTTCTATAAATCAATTTTTTATATTACCTAATTGGTTATTGTGATAGTGACAGGAGGCAGAGAAATTCTAGGCAGACAGGGTCGGGTCTCTGGCAAAACCCCATCTTCAAGCAGAAAAGCCTGAAACCCATGGTCCAAAGCGAGAACTTCTATCCCTGTTTTCCTGCTCAAGTATTGTCTTTTCCTAAACTACACATGGTCTGCCCCATCCTTCATCCTGTGCCTATAAAGACCCCAGACTCAGTTGGAGAGAAGCAGAGAAGCAGCTGGACATTAGAAAGAAGTAACTTGACTTCAGAGGGATGGCTTGATAGAGAAGTGTCTAGCCAGAGACTGCTAGACTTGGGAAGATTACCTGCCTGTCCCATCCCCTTTTTAGCTCCCCTACCCACGGAGAGCCACTTTCATAGTTCAATAAAATCCTCCACATTCGCCATCCTTCAATTTGTTCGTGCAAACTCATTTTTCCTAGACGCAGGACAAGAGGTAGAGAGCCCTGAGTGCTGATACCCAAAAGAAGGCTTTCACATTGGCTCTTTGCCCTCCCACTGAGCTATTAACACTTAAGCCATCTGCGGAGGGCAGAGCAGAAAGATCATTGTAACGTGACTTCTGTGGCTTCAGGGGTTGCAGGAACCCCCACAAGGTCATTGCCGCGTGGCCCACACCGAGTTTGCACCTGCCAGCGCCCAAAAATGGTCAGTCAGATCGCACACTCCCTCACTTATGTGCTCCCTCCAACAAGGGGTTGAGCTTGGCGAGCTGAGTAAATGGGGTTTGTTCCTGCCAATTCCCCAAAGCACTCGCTCAGGTTACTGCACTCATTTGCTCGCAGGCTCCCTGCTGCAAGGGGTAGACAGGGGCAGGCTGAGTAAATGAGGTACCTCTGTCACGAGTCCCAAGAAAAGGTAAAGAAAATATCCTGCATCAATTCTATGTTGAAGAAAATTATTTATTAACCTATTATTTATTGTTTGTTAAGATTATTAAGATATTGTTTAATAATTGATTTAGTCTTATAAAATGTTTTATTTCATCAAATATTCAAATCTATTAAACTACATTGTAATGTGCAATATACTTAAGTTATTTTTACTTTCTGCTATGTGTGGTTTACGTTTTTATTTAAGCTTTAACGTGTTTATGTTTCATTTTGTTTTGTTTTGCTTTATTAAGCTAGTGATTTCTAAATTCGTATTTTTAAAGAGCATATATTGATAATCTAGAATTGTTTTACATGGTGTATTTATTTACTTGTGTTTTTTGTGGGAATGTCAACAAAGTGAAACCCTGTCTCTACTAAAAATACAAAAAATTAGCTGGGCGTGGTGGCGGGTGCCTGTAATCCCAGCTATTTGGTAGGTTGAGGCAGGAGAATTGCTTGAACCTGGGAGGCGGAGGTGGCAGTAAGCCGAGATCGTGCCACTGCACTCCAGCCTGGGCAACAGTGTGTGACTCCATCTCAAAAAAAAAAAAAAAAAAAAAAAAACCTTCCTAGCATAGAATCGCAAAAGTGGTGGTATATAGACACACACACACATATATATATACACACATACATACATATACACATATATGCATGTATATTTAAAAGTTTTAAATATAGGACTGAGATGATAAGAAATTGAGAGAAATTACAAAGTAATTACAATTTGTGCTATTGGGTAGCACTAATTCAGAGAAACAAATAAGCATTTGCCTTAGAGACATCTGCCAATTCCTGTGTTTTAGGGCACGCATTTCTAAGGACTACGTGGCAAATTACAGGACACAAAGCTTGAACCTCAAAAAGTGTAAAGCCCTATGGATTTTCATATTAAAAACCAAGACCCCTAACTTAATATCCCAAGTGATTAAAATACAGGCAAATGAGACTCTTCAGTCTGGTTACCTGCAGATAGAGCAGAAAATAGAAATTAAATGTTTCTTCTGAGAATTACTAATGATTGTGTGTGTAACAGGCCCAGTATTCATTCTGCATCTCTAGCACTGAAATCCATATGCCAATAATTTAGTTTGTCTTCAGGAACATAGCAGAAGTAAGCAAATCGAATCTAGAAGAATACCCTTTAGGCCAGGCCACAAAAATAAAATTGCAAGATATAGCACATAATAAAAAATCCCAAATTCATGAAGAAGTAAATCAGCATGAACAAGAATTGACAAAAAAGAGAACTACAGAATCAAATCCATAAACACAGTCTATATTAGAATATTGGGGAAATTCTAAAATGAAGAACAAAAGGCCCTCCTAGAACTGAAACGTATAATAATTAATATTAGTTGCTCAATAGGAGGGTTAATGACAATTATAGACAATGGAGAAAATGAATAATTGGAAAACAGAATTCAGGAAAGCTTCCATACTACAGCATAGAGATACAATAATATAAAAATATAAAAGAGTATAAGAAGCATCAAGGATAGGGTGGTTACTTTTAAAACTGGGAATTACAAAATAAAAAGAATGGTAAGCAATATTAGGTGAGATTTTTCTGAAACTGAAATTTCTAGAACCAATTCTCAGTTTCAAAGCCCAAAATATCTAAAGTAGAAGTAAATAAAAATAAATATATCTATAGATACTATATTGAAACTGAGGTTCAACAAAGAAAAAAACTAAAAGATGATATATGAAGAAGACAGATTACCAATTGAGGAGAACAATAGAAGTCAATATAAGTTTGTTGAATTGTCAACAAAACAATGGAAACAGTTAGGATACATCCAAAGTTCAGATAAGTTGTATACTAATTAAAATTACCTTTCAAGAATAAGAAAAACTAAACTCATTTTGCAACAAACAAAAAGTGAGGTCATACATTACATGCAAAACCTTAGTGATAGCATTTCTCAAAGAAAAAGAATAATGCCAGAGAGAATCTACAGAAAAGAAATGTATGAATAAATTTAAAACATTGTCCTTAAAAAATAATGACAAAAACAATATTTAGTAAGTAGGACAAAAAAGAGAAATATAGCTAAAATGCTGCACAATAATAGCAAATATGTGAAGAGAAAGCTTTTGAAGCAGTCCCATAAACTCTAGTAGTAATTTAAGAATAGGGTGATTATTGATTAATTTTAGACTTTGATAAATTTAATAGTCATCTTAAAATCTCCAAAGGACTAAAACGACAGAAATTCAGGATATAATCTCCAAAAGAATAGAGAGAAAAAAATAAAATGAAGACAACAATATATCTCAATCAGTATGAAATAAGGCAAGAAAGGCAAGAAAAAGAAGCAAAATATCAAGACTTACAGAAAGCAGAAATAATATTGTAGAAATAACCCAATTTTATGACTAGTTACAATAAATAAAAAGGAGCAAATAAAACCAACAAAATAAAGTCTGCAAGATTACCTATAAGAAATACAGTTATTTACATGAGATTCATATAAAGCTCACACATACAAGGAAGGATTAGAAGTAAAATTTTAGATAAATACAAACAAAAAAACTGAAGTGGTCATATTAATATTAGGAAAATAGATACTTAACATGAAAAATTATTACCAGGTATAAGTACGTAACTTCAAGTGGAAAAAAAGAGAAATACCATGATTTTAAACTTGTGTACATGTAAAAACACAGTTTTGATGTGTTTTTTTTTTTTTACTAAAAGGAAAATAAAAGAAGCTGGTAGAACCATAAGAAAAGATTTCCAAATAAACAAAACAGAAAATTTTAACTGAATTCTTTCAAAATTTTTAATATCAGAGAAAAGTAGAAAACATTCAAAAGTCTTGAACAGAAAAATTCACAAGCTTGATCTTATCAATATATTTAGAATAGCATGAAGCAACTTCAGAATACACATACTTTTTAAATACAAAAGAATCCTTGAATAAAATTGGTCATATGTTAGGCAATCAAACATGTCACAACAAATATCAAAAAGGCAGGCTTTTAAGGACCATATTTTATTACCACAACTTAAAAGGGAGAAAGATAATATATTAATACTACAAATGTTAATATTTCAGGAGACTTGCAGTCCCATAATTTTTTCTGGAAACTCTTAGATGTGTCCCATAAATAGCAAGCTTACGCTCTGAAATAACATGAGGCCCCCCAGCCCTGAATTTAAAGAGTTCCTGGCCCAGTCCCATCTCGCAGCAGCCTGCCTCCCCTTTCCTTTCAACATGACAGATGACGCTGTGTCCTTCAACAGCGACTTCTGGCAGGTGGGGTGGTCACAGCCATCTCTAAGGCAGCAGGAGCACCCATCGAGTGGCTCAAGCTGCTGCTGCAGGTGCAGCATGCCACCAAGGAAATTACCACAGATAAGCAGTACAAGCACATTATAGACTGTGTGGTCTGTATTCCCAAGGAGGAGAGAGTCCTGTCCTTCTGGCATGGTAACCTGGCCAATGTCATCAGATACTTCCCCACCCAGGGGCTCTCAACTTCGCCTTCAAAATGAGTACTAGCAGATCTTCCTGGGTAGCGTGGACAAGAGGACCCACTTTCGGCACTATGTTGCAAGGAACCTGGCATCAGGCAGTGCGCTGGGGCCACATCCTTGTGTTTTGTGTACCCTCTTGATTTTGTCTGTACCAATCTACCAGCGGATGTGGGTAAAGCTGGAGCTGAAAGGGAATTCAGAAGCCTTGGTGACTGTCTGGTTAAGATCTACAAATCTAATAGGATTAAAGGCCTGCACCAAGGCTTTACCATGTCTGTGCAGGGTATTAGCATCTACCCAGCTGCCTACTTCAGTATCTGTGACACTGCAAAGGGAATGCTTCCAGATTCCAAGAGTACTACATCATCATCAGCTGAATGATTACACACAGCCTGTCATTGTCATTGCAGGGTTGAATTCCTATCCATTTGACACTGTTCACTGCTAAATGTCGATGCAGTCAGGCTTTTTTTTTTTTTTTTTTTTTTAGATGGAGTCCAAAAACAAAGAACAAAAAAAAAGGCTTTTTTTTTTTTTTTTTTTTTTTTTTAGATGGAGTCTCTGTCGCCCAGGCTGGAGTGCAGTGGCACGATCTCAGCTTACTGCAACTTCCACCTCCCAGCTTCAGGCGATTCTCTTGCCTCAGCCTCCTGAGTAGCTGGGATTACAGGCGTGAGCCACCAAGGCCAGCTAATTTTGTATTTTCAGTAAAGACAGGGTTTCACCATGTTGGCCAGACTGGTCTTGAGTACACAGGCATTTTTGACTGCTGAAGGAACATTGCTCGTGATGAAGGAGGCAAAGATTTTTCAAGGGTTCATGGTCCATTGTTTTCAGTGGCATGAGTGGTGCTTTTGTGCTTGTCTTGTATCATGAAATCAAGAAGTACACATACGTTGTTTCCTATAATTTTCCCCCGTGAACAGTCATGTTGTAGTATATAATATATCAAGAGGATTCTTGATAGACTCATGGCTGTCAATTTATCAGTGGCAACTATTTACTGGTTGAAAATAGGAAGCAATAATATTCATCTAACTAGTTTTCTCTTCTTTGTTTGTTGTTTGTTTGTCACCCAGGCCGGAGTGCAGTGGTGAGATCGCAGCTTACTGTAACCTCCACCTCCTGGGTTCAAGCAATTCTCCTGTCTCAGCCTCCTGTGTAGCTAGGACTACAGGTGGCTGCCACCACGCTGAGCTATTTTTTTTTGTATTTTTAGTAGAGACAGGGTTTCTACATGTTGGCCAGGCTGGTCTTGAACTCCAGACCTCAAGTGATCTGCCCATCTCAGCCTTCTAAAGTGATGGGATTACAGGCATGAGCCACTGTGCCCAGCTACTAGTTTTCTCTTAAAGCCATTTTCATGATATGATGATGGGACTCAATTATATTTTTTATTTCATGGATGGGAAGAATCAATATCATGAAAATGGCCATACTGCCCAAAGTAATTTATAGATTCAACGCTATTCCCATTAAACTACCAATGACATTCTTCACAGAATTAGAAAAAAAAAACTACTTTAAAATTCATATGGAACCAAAAAAGAGCCTGAATAGCCAGGACAATCCTAAGCAAAAGGAACCACACTGGAGAAGTCATGCTCCCTGACTTCAATCTGTACTACAAGGCTACAGTAACCAAAACAGCATGATACTGGTATGAAAACAAACGCATAGCCCAACGGAAGAGAATAGTGAACTCAGAAATAAGACTGTACCTACAACCATCTGTTCTTTGACAAACCTGACAAAAACAAGCAATGAGGAAAAGACTCCCTATTTAATAAATGGTGCTGGGAGAACTGGTTAGCCATATGCAGAAAATAAAACCTGGACTCCTTCCTTATACCTTATACAAAAATTAACTCAAGATAGATTAAAGACTTAAATGTAAAATCCAAAACTATAAAAACCCTAGAAGAAAATCTAGGCAATACCATTCAGGACATAGACATTGGCAGAGATTTCATTACTAAAATACCAAAAGGTATTGTAACAAAAGCAAAAATGTAACCAATTGGGTCTAAATAAACTAAAAGGCTTCTGCACAGCAAAAGAAACTATCATCAGAGTGAACAGAAAAGCTGCAGAATGGGAGAAAATTTTTGCAATCTATCTGACAAAGTTCTAATATCCAGAGTCTACGGGGAACTTAACCAAATTTACAAGGAAAAAACTAACAACCCCATTAAAAAGTGGGCAAAGGATATGCACAGACACTTTTCGAAAGAAGACATTCACGTGGCTAAGAAACATATGAAAAAACTCAAAATCACTGCTTATTGGAGAAATCCAAGTCAAAACGACAATGGGATACCACCTCATGCCAGTCAGAATGGTGATTATTAAAAAGTCAGGAAACAATAGATGCTGGTGAGGTTGCAGAGAAAAAGGTATGCTTCTGCATTGTTGGTGGGAATGTAAATTAGTTCAACCATTGTGGAAGACAGTATGGGAATTACTCAAAGATCTAGAAGCAGAAATACCACTTGACCCAGCAATGCCATTACTGGCTATATACCCAAAGGAATATAAATCATTCTGTTATAAAGATACATCCATGCATAAGTTCATGGCTCCACTATTCACAATAGCAAAGACATGGAATCGACCTAAATGCCCATCAGTGATAGACTGGATAAAGAAAATGTGGTACATATACACCATGGAATACTATGTATCCATAAAAAGGAACATGATCATGTCTTTGCAGGGACATGGATGGAGCTGGAAGCCATTATTCTTAGCAAACTAATGCAGAAACAGAAAACCAAACACGGCATGTTCTCACTTACAAGTGGGAGCTGAAGGATGAGAACACATGGACACATGGCAGGGGAACAACACACACTGGGGCCTGTCAGGGGAAAGGGAGGGAGTGCATCAGGAAAAACAGCTAATAGGTGCTGGGCTTAAAACTGCGTGATGAGTTGATCTGTGCTGCAGACCACCATGGCATATGTTTACCTATGTAACAAACCTGCACATGTACCCCAGAACTTAAAATAATAGTTGATTTAAAATAAATAAATAAAAGAATAAAAAGCTAAAAAATAAACATAAGCATATACTGGATAATTTACAAGTCAGAAATTTGCTCAGTTCTTTTTGCTCAGTTCACTTTAAATCACATTTATGAAGTAATTTCCGTTATTACTTTTCATCATTCACAAGCAGAAACTAAGATTTGAAAGTTTCAATCAATAACCAGCCAATTATCACACAACTGGAAAGATGGAGAGCTAACAATAAAAATTAGAAAGTTTGAAAAACTTTTATACAGTATTGCGAAGTAAATTATAGCATTTCCGCAAATATTTTTCTCCGTTATAAACTGTGTAGACCTTTTGTTATTTTCAAATGTCCTTTTTGAAACATTTCTGCACGTGTTTGCCAAATACATAATCATTACTTTATTATTTCAGAAGAAGAGAGGAGGCATAGATAGATATTATTTTGTCATTACATTTTTAGTCTTCAGTGGCTACACTTGTTTTTAGATGGTGTTGCAAAACTCTTAAAGCTTTTCAGTGACATATTTGAAGAATAATTTGTTCATTTCAAAGTTATTTATGTTAAATTGTCTTGAATAGATATTAAAAAATAGTATCTCTCAGAGAACCTGATGAACTTGTGAAAGGGTGATCTAAAATTAAGCAAGCATTCTAAGTGCATGTGTATGTACGCACATGCACACACACACATATGCACACACACATATTTGTTTCATATCTTACCTTCATTATAGAAGAGCCTGATTATTCACATTCACAGATAACACTTGATCATCTTAAGTCCCATTCTGTATAAAAGGATTTGCTGAAAAAAGAGACTGTATAAAAGTCCTGTACTGTATGAAAGAAGTATTATCAGATATTATTTTATATAATTCACTTTGCAATTTTGCCCAGAAAAACATAATTTTTTCTATTATATATTACAAAAAAGGCAAAAATATTATTAGAAAAAAATAGAAATTTTCAAAACTAACCCTTGTAACTACATAAGTATGGTTTTGTTTTACAAAAAGGTAAAATATAAAGTGTACAAATCTCATAAATTTGTGTTCATAACAATTAGTTATGTGTTTTTTAAAAAATAACAAAATAAATCCAAAACTGAAAGTTTATGAATGGAAGAATTTTGTCACTTAGGTGAAAAGGTTGATCCATTGCTTATTTCCCAAAAAACTATATAATCCTAGACCACAAACAGGCCAATATTTATCAATAGGGGTCTGAAAAATTAATGTGAATTGCAAATACATAGATCTGATATGTTAAAGTTTCTAAGTGTTTACCAGAGGCTGGAGGGGTATGGGGGAAAGGGAAGATAAGGGTCAAAAGGCCCAAAGCCTCAATTAGACTGAAAGAAATAAGGACTTTTTTCTGTGAGATCTATTGTACCACATGGAGAATGTGGTAGATAACAACATATTGTACATTTCAAAATTGCTAAGAGAGTAAATTTCAAATTTTGTCACAACAAAAAGTCATAAATATTTAAGGTGGTGGATATGTTAATCAGTTTCATTTAATGATTTGAGATTGTATTAATAAATCAAAACATTATTTTGTACCCCTTAAAACATAAAATTAAAAAAAATACTCATGGAGATCAAAAGCAAGAACAATGGGGACAAGAACAACAGTGAGAAAATGAGATTGGATGAGCAGGCACCAATATTATAAATAAATAGGAAAGAGTAGAATATAAAATATAGAAGAGTAATTGATTATTGCATTATTTATTAGCTTCATATTTGATACTACATATTTAGATCATAAGTCACATATTTTACTTTCTGTACTAGAAAAGAAAGCTTTGAGGAAACAAATGTCAAAATATTTATTCTATTCTCACTGTCTACACTTAATTTCAGGATCCTACTGAATTTTATTTATTTATTTATTTCTCTTCTGAGCCAGTTATAAGCAGATTCTGCCTAGTTGGAACTTTCCCTCAAATATATTTCCTTTTATTTTAATTAAGATAGAATATCAATCTTTAAATGTTATCACAATACATGCTGAGAAATAGGAGAAGAGCCTGCCTACAGATAAGCAGCTCAAATAAGGGTAGTGATTGTAAATGTACTGTGATAGTGTCTGTGGATATTGGATTAGGGCAATAGCTAGTCTAGTAGCTCATCCAATAATTTTTTTGTGTATCATTCAGAAAATACAAAAAGAGAAGAGGAGGTACCACCTTCACCTAGCATCCTGCACCAAATAACAGCAGCTCAGCTTTTTTAAGGTTAATTTTTGCCCAGAAAAACATAAGCCTTTTTCATCAGCATATGTTGGCATTTTCTTTTTTTGTTTTATTGGAGATCCTATCTGTAGATTTGGGAAATCAAACCCAAACAAAATGCAACCAAAACAAAACAAAAAGACAGAACCAGAGAGAAAATACAGGTTGGAAATGTCATTACCCATTTTCTCTATCTAGCTGCATTTGATTCACAGTAAAAATTTGTTACATTTTAAACATACGTTGACATCTGTCCTGGTTTTCAACAACATTGTGAGTTTTTGTCTGTGTTCTCTGTTTCATACCTGTAGGAAAATTGCACAGGGTCTACTGTAGCTAGCTTTCCAAATGACAACTCTGCATATCTCATCAATATTCATTGTGTGGTTCAATTAAAACTCAGATTTTTTTCCAACAAAACTTACTGGAGACTGGTGTTTCCCCAACTTTGCGCCTAAGTAGTCATGAATTTCACCAGTTAAGGTATTATGTGGGCTTAAGTGATATTGTAAAAATGAATCCAGAAGGGAGTACAGCAATTAAATGATACCAGTCTTTTGATTTGTCAGTGGGCTACTGGCAAGGAACCTCTGAAAGGTATTCTCTAGGCAGTGAATCTGACAGAATAATATTTCAATTTCAACTGTATGCTGTTAACCATTTATGAAAATATGATAGAAGATAAAATCTCAATATAAAATGGAAGATTTTATTGGTTATATTTTGGTGTTTCTCTATCCAGATACAAAGTCATCCTATCACAGACGAATATCAGTTGGGCTCATAATAAGTCTCTCTCCAATAATATGCTGCTTGCAAACTTTCTTATTCTAGGGAATCATAAATTGATAATCTGATGGCTTGTCACAGTGCCCTCTCATGTATTATATTTAAGCTGGCAAGCCAAGAATCACCAAGTGATTCCTATTCTCATTCTAATGATTTTAAAAATATGTACCTATTTGTAGACTTAAAAAAATAATATCTAGAGAACGTAAAAATAGCTAATACTAGAGTAATATTTATGTATGCACTAAATACTATTTATTTACTTTTTTTTTTTTTTAAGAGATGATGGAGTTTTGCTATGTGGCCTAGGGTGGGCTTAACCCCTTGGACTCAAGCAATGCTCTCACTTCAGCCTGCCGGGTAGCAGGGATTACCGTCTCACACCACCAAGCCTGGCTAAGACACTGTTTTTGAGCCATATATTTTATATTTAATACATATACTAATTCACTTCCATAAGAAGAAGCTAAGGCACAGAGAGGTTATGTGGTATGCCTACATTCACAAAGTTACTAAATATTGAGGACGAAATTCAGCCCAGCAATCTCCTAGGCATCATATGATACTACTCTCATTGCAGTCACACGTTGTAATAATCTGGGATGGCTGTTGACACTCAAAAGCATATGTTTCCCTTTGAATTGCTGATTTTACTAAACTAGAAAATAATAGGAGAGAAGAAAAATCCACCAGAGAAGAAATATTCAAGAAACTGTTAAAAACATGTTTGCAATATTTGTCAAAAAATTTACTATGAATAAGATTTAGTTAACTTTGCCACAAAATATACAGGATAAATGTGCCCAGTTAAATTTGGGCACAGTTAGAAAATGTTTACACTAAATAAAAATTGTTTAGCTGAAATTCCATTTTAACTGGTATCCTGTGTTTTCATTAGCTAAACATGGCAACTCTAATTTTATGAATTAATAGATATTACCGGTGAGAAAATCAAAATAATTTTAGGTGATTTAAAATGTTGATAAATTATGCTAGATAGCTTCAACTTTTATAAATTCAAATACTTATAATTTGATTTTTAATCAAATAAAAATAAATATTTAAATCTGTATTTGACTAATTTATTGAAAAAATATATACTTGATTCAACATGGCTTACAACTGAAAAATGACAGAAATATATGTATATGTAATATGAGTGTATGTATATATATGTATAAATGTATGTATATTTGTTCATGTGTATGTATATTTTTCTGTGCCCCAAACACATAACTGAGCTAAAGAAACAAAATGAATTTGTGCATAGCAGAAATGAAGAAAATATTCTAAATGTTAATGGGGCAGACATCAGTGTCATCTGTGCCTCACATCTAGAAGCTGAGTTTGGCTCTATTAATATGAGGACACTAAAAGTGCTGCACAGCAGAGAGGAAAGAGCATGAAACATAGTAAATGATGTTCTAACTCAATCAGAAAAATGCAAATTAAGACAGCAATGGAACATGATCTCTGCTCTTGATATTGGGAGAATTTTCATATCTAGCAAAATTAAGTGTTTGGAGGAATGTAGAACGAAAGCAACTCTCATATGCCAAATTAGGAAAATAAGAGCAATTTAGCAATGTCTAATTTCATCAATGAGAGACATACTCTTTCATCAGCAACCTCATTATGGCATAGCAGTACAGCTACAATATTTTTGCATAATATCTTTTCTAGGGTAAATGTTTATTTGCTATACTATTTTATAACTTTTTGAATCCCTGAATTATTCAAAAATAATTATTTAAAATTATAGAAAAGCTATTTTAAAATAACTACTGGAGAAAAAAATTCTCTAAATATAAGTAAATAAGTTTCCAGATCCAAGGAAAATGAGACAATGGAGCCATTCTGAGGTAAAAAAGTATTTCTAATTTAGAATTCTAAACGAACTTTATTCAAAAGTAGAAGTAGTAAAATATATTATTAAATATTATACTACATCATATAAAGTTTATACATTACATATAACATTTTCCAAAAATTTTTCCAGAAACAGGATGACATGAACTATTGAAATGAGGAGGTAAAAGTCAATGAAGGGCATGGAAATGAAGAAAACAGGGCATCCAACACAGGAGAGAAGTGAAGTAAACCCTGACAATGGAGAGTTAAGGAAAGTCCCACAATAAGATATGTGTGGTAGGAATACTTAGCACTGAGCCAAAGTTAGAGCAAGAATTTAGAGGCTTTGAGAGTGAGGTTTCTAGCAAAAAAAAAAAAAAAGTTAATAGATTACATGATGCAATTAACTGTTTAAAGTTTGTCAGGACATACAGAGTTCAGTTAGAGAGACAGCATAGAAAAGCAAGCCTCAGATAATTCAGAAAGATTAAAAATTTTGACAGTCATATACTATAATGGCCCAGCTGTACACAATATATACATAAATATATTGACATTGAGTATTATCCAAAAATTGTGTTAAATTTTTGTTAGAATTTAGGCATGGGTTTGCACAATAGAATAAGGAGAAATGCAGTACGTTATATTTAAAATAGGAGAGAAAAGCACAAACTAGTAGAATTTAAAATTCATTAACATTGAATAAATATTGGAAGAATAAATTTAAAATATAAAAATGTTTTCCTTAATGGAATAGAAATTATTATTAAAAAGGAATAGACAGAAAATTGTCACACTTTGTTATAAACGTGTAATGTTTACTTTTAGTTAATTTTTTTATTTCTGTGGATTTAGGGTACAAGTGCAGTTACATTACACAGATTTTTTGCATAGTGGTAAAGTCTGGGCTTTTAGTGTACCCATCACCAGAATAGTGTACATTATATCGGAAAGCTAGTATTTCATCCCTAACCTGCCTCCCACCCTTCCACTTTCTGGACTTTCTAATGTCTATTTTTCTACTCTGTATGTCCATGTGTACTCATTGTTTAGTTCCCACTTATAATTGAGAATATGCTGTTTTTGATCTTCTGTTTCTGAGTCATTTCACTGAAGATAATGGTCTCCAGTTCTATTCGTGTTGCTGCAAAAGGCATGATTTCATTCTTTGTTATGGCTGAGTAGTATCCCATGGTGTGTTTGTGTGTGTGTGTGTGTATATGTACACACACACACATATGTATATATGTATACCTATACACACACCATGTATATATATACATAGATATATATCTATGTATATATATACACACACACATATGTATATATGTATACCTATACACACACACACACACACACACACATATATATATGTTTATATTGGCAACAACAACACCTAGAAATATATTTAACCAAGGAGATATGAGACCTCTGAACACTGATGAAAGAAATCATAACTGACATAAACAAATAGAAAACATCTATGCTCATGGATCAGCAGAGTCAATATCCTTAAAATGACCATACTGCTCAAAGCATCCTACAGATTCAGTGCTATGCCCTTTCAAACTACCATCATCATTCTTTACAGAAATGAAAAAAAAAATCCTAAAATTCACCTAAAACCAAAAAAGAGCTCAAATAGTAAAAGCAATTCTGAGCAAAAGAACAAAAGCAGAGGCATTACATTGCCTGACTTCAAATTATACTACAGTGCTGCAGTAAACAAAGCAGTGTGGTACTGGTATAAAAATAAACATATGCTTTGGGGGGCCGAGGTGGGTGGATCACCTAAGATCAAGAGTTCGAGACCAGCCAGGCCAACATGGTAAAACTCCATCTCTACTGGAAATACAAAAATTATCCAGGTGTGGTGGTGTGCATCTTTAATCCCAGCTACTCAGGAGGCTGAGGCAGGAGAATTGCTTGAACCCATGAGGCAGAGGTTGCAGTGAGCTGAGATCCTGTCACTGCGCTCCAGCCTGGGCCATAGAGTAATACTCTGTTTCAAAAAAAAAAAAAAAAAAAAAAAAAGGGTCAATGGAACAGAATGGAGATCTCAGAAACAAAGTTACATACCTACAACCAACAAAGTAGGTCTGGAATATTTAAATGTAACAGTGTGCTTGTATTGCTTTGAAGAGAAGAGGCTTGAATGAATCTAGCAAAATGTTTTCAGAAATTTTACAGAGATTATCATAAAACAATAATATATGAAAGAAATGCAAATTAATGGATAGAAGGATGGTTAATGCTGATAGGCATATTTTTAAAAGTAAACACTGTAACCAAAATAAACAAAAATTATGGTTTCAACATTTATTTATAAGCCTATAAACATGATAGTTATAAAAAGCAAGGTAAAAACTTACACATGGAATATCAGACACTTGTTCAAACGTGGACAGTTATAAAAAAGTATATTTTGGCAGATGTGGACTTATATATTAGTGGCATCAAAAAATGTTTGAGAATTGTAAAGGCATACACAACATCTTGGTTAACTCTTTGTAGAATGGAAGGAAAAGCAATTCTAGGATTTTATAATTCCCGTTAATATTTATACTTGATTTTTTCTCATCAAGGTAAATACAAACGATTTTAGAAACATGTTTTTACTAAGTCTTTTTAAATAAGTTGACAGTTTTGTAGAAGTAACAATTATGTTATTCTCATACTTCATTTTAAAAATAAGATTTAGATAAATTATATCCTTTCAATAACAGAAGTAGTATAAACTAATTTGCAAACAATATTGATGATCATATAGATTAACAAGAGTATATGAACACAGTAGTTACGGGCACACTTATTGCTGCTGTTTTCTTTATCTATCTCTGAAGTCCACTTTTTAACAAACATGGTGCTTCAAAAAATTTTAATGTTTTAATGGGATAAGTTCTAAACTTTCTTATTCTGTTTAGCACAGGTAAGAGAAAACAAACGTATTGATTAAATTCACTAATTGCCAAAGAAATTTTATAAATTTGTAGTATTACTCTATCTTTCATCTTATAAAATTCTCATTTAGAGGGATTAATTTTATAAAACAGAGTTCAGTAAACAGAAAGCCATACCCATTATTTTTAGGAACAACCCTTTCGTATCATTAACAACATGCTCATATTTTACTTTTAATATTTTTCCTCTTTTCTGCGTTATTTACTTAATTATCTAACTTAAAAATTTGCTAATCATTTGTTGTAGGGATTTAAGACTCTAAGCTGTTTATAGATAGAAGGATTGGAGAGGTGAGAATTATAATATATGTGACATCAGGTAATTCAGCAGACGTTATACATCATCAGGTAAATGTGTCCATGGCTTTTGGAACTATTTTGTGTAACAACCCTTTTTAGAATCTGATAAAAACTATTAAATACCTTTCTAAATACAGATACTCATATGTACATGGTTTTGATTCAACTTCAGGAGTTGAGCAGGTTCCTGTAATGCAAATATAGAGGCACTTTCCTGGAATTTTTTTTAGTGAAATTGCTCATTGTAAAAAAAAAAAAAAAAAAAAAAAAGATTGTTGGTAGGGGTCATTTAAAGACTATTTTTCTCGCAAACAACGGCATTTCAGAATTTTCCAGAATATCCTGAAGCATCACAGAATGCAAATATTACAAAAATTTTATGATGCCCTCACACTGAAGCAGAAACTATAGTTTATACTTGGAAAAAAAAAAAGACATAAAGAAAGAATGCTTTGCCCTCAAAAGCCAGAAGACACCAATTGCAAGACAGGGTAGAAATTTATTGAATTGCTGTTAACATGGTGTAACAGAGAGAAAAAACAGGTAGGTGAAAGTATAATTTTTTGGTATAGTCTAGCAGAATGCTTGCTATTTAAACATATAACCTGATCCATAATAGAAAATGAAACTGGAACTACCAAGAGGGCTAAGATCATGCAGGGCCTCAGGCCCCACATCAGGAAGTACATATTTTATCCACCACAGAATGAATTGCCTATGGCAATAAATACTTTATTTTTATTTATTGTATAAACAGCATTGCCTGAAATAAAAATGTAAAATTAAATTTTCAGAAATAAAATAGATATTTCTGACATGTTTTCAACTCATTTTAAATGACAGAAATGATAAAATCATATTAAAATTTTATATTAAAGCTATGTTTTAATTGTTAAGTTACTTTATGCCATCAGGCTATCATTTGGTTTAGCTATTGTCTTTAGACATTTTAAGTTGGCTTATTATATTATTTAGAAGGTATTTTTATCTAAAACCATGTCATATGTTATACCTCTTTTTATACTGCTTTTTAATTATGATATTCAATTATAAACTTATTAATTTAGATTTTGCTTGTAGGTGTTAAAAGATAATTCAGTTTGGATGGTCTTGCTAGAAAATATTAAAGATTGTCTCTAAAATAATGACATCTCGGATATCTTTTTTTTTATTTTTGACCTTAAGTATTTTTAAAATATCAATATCATTTTGTCCTCTTCTACTGACAGTGTGAAATTATGTCACTAGGTATCAGCTATAGCCTTTAGCTATGTTAAGAACATAACCCCATATACTGCAGTGCATTTTCTTTCAAGTTGTAAGTCTACCTTTACAAAACCACCTTGAATATCTTCTACTTAGTGAAATACATGTGCCTTGAGCTCTAAATTCTCCAAATCCTCTCGTGATGTTAGGTGGTCACCTAACATGGATGTGTTTTGGCTTCCACATGCTGCAAGAACATGTGGATAATCAAGTTCACGTAGGAACTATAAAGAAAAGATACTAAACAATTGTATTGCAGTGTGAAAATGTAAACTATAGAAATATGACAAAACAAATGAATTACTAAGTTTTTTTATTTTGTTCTGGCTTGCTTTCTTATCAATGCATTGCTACAGCCTCAAATAGACATGACAGTATTTCTGTGGTAGCAAACACTTAAGTAAATAGCAACTTAACAGTTATTTTCCTCACAGAGGCTTAGACCAATATGAGAGGGCAGCAAATGAGAGGTTGCTAGAATGTAAATAAAAGTAAGTATTTTGTTGTATAACCAGGAGGAAACATTGTAAGTAGCTTCCCATGCCTATCCTTGCCATAAAGTAGAAAGCAAATAAAGACAGATGTACTTGTTTGTTTATTTATAAAACAATGCTCTTTTGTATACAAGAATAGGTTTTGGATTCATACCAACATAAGTTTAGAGAGCTTCTTAGTCACTCTTTGGTTTTACAAAATTGAGTAAGTTAAGCGGTCTGAGACTTGGCTTCATCATCTATTAAGTGGAGATTCAGATACTCCACTCAGATAATTGTGAGAATTCAAAATAAGAAACGTATCTAATGCAGTTATTTGCATGTTGTTGGTATCCTCTAAATGGTCGTTTTCATTATCCTTGTTTTTTGCAAACACTTGATTAAAAAATGCCACGATGGAACCTATATTAAAGCTATGAGTATTCGAGAGTGCATATACAAATATTAAAAAGTGCTTAATATATGTAGTAATCAGAGTTTTATACATTTTCTTATATCAAGTAATGAACTTTAATTTCAACATTCTATTAATTCTTCTCAACTTTCTATTATCCATCACCTTCCAAAAGACAGTGATTATCAATGCTTGTAACATCTTGCCTACACTTTTTGACTCTACCTTTGGGTGCCAAGAAAATACTGCAACAATTCCTTTAACTTCTTAAACATAAATTTGGTTAATATCAGAACCAGACTAGGAAGTTCTAACTTTAATATTTTTAACTAGTGGTTTAAAACCTGTCGTGTTAGCCCTCAATCACTTTCTTTCCAATAGTTGAAGTCCTAATAAACTGATGCCATTTGTAGAATAATTCAATGATTTTTCTCTTCTGTGACAATTGAACTTCTCCATGTTCTCAAGTTCACAAATGTTGCTCTCAAGAGCAACTAGAAGCCTAAAGAGGCTTGTAAATACTTATGGCAAATTTCAGTGACATTGGAGACGACTTCAAAAACAAATAAGCAGATTTTTCAGCTCAAGCCTCCTTCTGGACAAAATTGCCTTCTAATGAAGTTTCGCTCTGTAATCTGTTCATTCCCTCATGCAAACTGTACCATTCCCAGGATTCTTCACTCATACTTTACTTTACTCACCACTGAAGTTTTGTAAATATTCATTTAAGATATAATACAATGTGTTTTTGTTATATTTGGACCACGTGGAAGACAAACTAGATTGGAGAAGCTGTTAGACACTTTAAAAATTACAAGTTATTTTACTTAAAAAATAACTGGTTATATTTATCGATAACAAAGATTTCCAAATGAATTTTACATTTTTGTTTTAATTTTTTTAACTGGTGTTCTATTTATTTACCATTTTTCTTTTATTTATTTTTATTATTATACTTTAAGTTTTAGGGTACATGTGCACAATGTGCAGGTTAGTCACATACGTATACATGTGCCATGCTGGTGTGCTGCACCCATTAACTCGTCATTTAGCATTAGGCATATCTCCTAAAGCTATCCCTCCCCCCTCCCCCTACCCCACAACAGTCCCCAGAGTGTGATGTTCCCCTTCCTGTGTCCATGTGTTCTCATTGTTCAATTCCCACCTATGAGTAAGTATATGTGGTGTTTGGTTTTTTGTTCTTGCGATAGTTTACTGAGAATGATGATTTCCAATTTCATCCATGTCCCTACAAAGGACATGAACTCATCATTTTTTATGGCTGCATAGTATTCCATGGTGTATATGTGCCACATTTTCTTAATCCAGTCTATCATTGTTGGACATTTGGGTTGGTTCCAAGTCTTTGCTATTGTGAATAGTGCCACAGTAAACATACATGTGCATGTGTCTTTCTAGCAGCATGATTTATAGTCATTTGGGTATATACCCAGTAATGGGATGGCTGGGTCAAATGGTATTTCTAGTTCTAGATCCCTGAGGAATCGCCACACTGACTTCCACAATGGTTGAACTAGTTTACAGTCCCACCAACAGTGTAAAAGTGTTCCTATTTCTCCACATCCTCTCTAGCACCTGTTGTTTCCTGATTTTTTAATGATTGCCATTCTAACTGGTGTAAGATGGTATCTCATTGTGGTTTTGATTTGCATTTCTCTGATAGCCAGTGATGGTGAGCATTTTTTCATGTGTTTTTTGGCTGCATAAATGTCTTCTTTTGAGAAGTGTCTGTTCATGTCCTTCGCCCACTTTTTGATGGGGTTGTTTGTTTTTTTCTTGTAAATTTGTTTGAGTTCATTGTAGATTCTGGATATTAGCCCTTTGTCAGATGAGTAGGTTGCGAAAATTTTCTCCCATTTTGTAGGTTGCCTGTTCACTCTGATGGTAGTTTCTTTTGCTGTGCAGAAGCTCTTTAGTTTAATTAGTTTACACAAAATTTAAAGCAATTGTATTAGAATTATGAGATCATAATTGTGGTCAACGTGTAGATAGCTTTTGTTCTTCTAGTTGGTTTTTGTTGAACATTACCAAAAAATCAATATTCAGTGGCGATGGCACAGAGACAAATGCTTTCTGTACTTGAAATTTAGAAATTGTTTGAATCAAGATATAGAGAAATATTTTCCTTTTGTGAAACCTATATATATATATATATATATATATATTTAATCCTATAAAGTCTATGCTTTTATCCAAAAGGTACAGTTCTTACTCTGTCTTGGGAGAGAGATATCGTCTTTTTAAATTTCCTCCCAGCTTTATGAGGTATAATTGACATATACAAATTGTATTTATTTAAAGTAAACAAGGTAATGCTTTGATATACATTGTAAATGATTAATACTATCAAGCTGAATAACATATCCATCACCTCACAGTTACCACTTCTTTTGTAATGAGAGTACTTAAGATCTATTCTCTTAGAAAATTTCATGTATACAACTTTAAATTAATCTTTAGTATTTTCAGCACAAATATCTGTTTTATTCTTTCTCTCTTTGTCTCTCTCTCTTTCTGTGTCTCTGTGTCTCTCTCTGCCTCCTCTCTCATTCCCTCTTTCTCGGACATGGAGTCCTTGGTGTAATGTTTTGCTGCTGTATTTATTCAGTGTATTTTCTAAACACTCTCTTCTTTTGCTTTTTCCTTGAAAAGAAATATATTTCTTACAGCTGAGCTCTAAAGCATGCAAAAACATCATAAATACAAGGCATTCTTTGCCCTTGGAAAAGTGGAAGGGCTTATGAAGATGTGTCTGGAATAAAAACTTAACTTGAAAATTCTAAATGCTCTTTACAACAAATCTCGTAGAGTAATGCATTGCATTATATTGTACTTCCCCAGGAGAAGTAAAATTTATAAAAGTGGCTGCAGCCAGTTCTCTAGAGGATGGCTTCTGGTTCCTGGGAAACTTACCTGTAAGATCTGATAATGTAAGAAATGTAAAATACAAGAATGATTTCCAAATACTATTCTTCTTTACAAATTTTAATTCTGTAGGATGAAAGGAAAAATGCTTAGTATCTGCTTTAAATTAAGATTCAGGGCCATCTAGTGTAACATTCATGATTCATGAGATATTTAGCTTCTGCTATTGATGATACGTGCTCCATTATGAATGACAAAAGAAAAAAGTTAGCATGCATTATCACCCTTATGTCCAAGGAGTTTGCAATTTAGCTACATGTTTTAAAAGGTGAAAGATAAGGAAAGTGTTAACAAAAATTATTAACATTATACTTTTTAAAAGGCTTAATCAATAGCTGTAGAAGCACATATCTATCACCCTTAACCTGAAACTGAGTCAGGACTGGTTGTATGCCAGTTCCTCTCCAAAGCATCCTCTACACCAAAACACAGTGACTTTTAGAAAGATCCATGACTCTATTATCTACTCTCCTAATGCCTATTCTTTACAGGTTTTAGTTCCTCCAATCCCTCATCTCCACCCCTTAATTTTATTGGATTTTACTAATGTACAAATAGATTTTTCAGGGCTATGTGGAGGATTTGGAACAAGGACTAATTAAACAGAAAAAAGGACCTTTATAACAGCTTTCATCTCCCCTGAATGAGAGGATTAATTTCAACAAATTACAGTTGTCTTAAATATAATCCACATAGGATTGTTCTACAAGAGTCTTTAATGATGGAACATATTCTTTAGTAAATTTGTCCTACTTGTTATTTAGATGTATTTAAAAATTGTTAAAAAGACTCGTCATGATTCATTATGCATACATTTTAACCTCACTATAATTCAGAAAGAAATAATAGCATGTGCTCTAGCCCACAGGTCAAGAATTGGTGTCCATAAAGCAATAATAACTGTCTAGATTTTACTCTTTCTTCTCTGAAACATAATACTTTTTGACCTGTGTTAATTCTCCATTATGAATGTGAATGTCCAATTAATTCATCCTTGCTCTGCCCCATTGAAGCATCCCATTTATGCCTCTCATGCTTCCTTCAATTCTAAGTCAAGTCTTTCACCATTAAGCTTTTTAAAAATGAACTCAGCCTTCCGTTTATGGTGCATTTTGGAACAATTTGTATGTGTAACTCTGAACTAGAACCAAATATATTCTACATTTTGCTGCTGTTATTATCTTGTAAATATTAATATTATAAATAAACACATGTTGGATATTAAGGAGAATTTCCTGTTATCAGTACATGAAGTAACTATTGAGGCCCCATATGCTATCAGCAGTTTGTAAAAACCTCATCAGTAGAACGATTCAAGAAGAAGGAATAAAGAGAACAGCAAACATGATTTTAAGTTTTAAGGTTTAATTTATGTTCAAAGGTATAAGAAATTAAATATGGGAAAAATAGATGCAAGTAACTCCAAATATTTGAGCAGTATTTATAATAAAGGAGAAGAGTAATGATTCTATATTCTGTTATAAATTTGGGGAAAATGAAAATATTATTAAAATTTTCTATTTACTCATAAAACAACATTTATTAAGCATATACAGGCATTGGATTGAATACATTTAATTCTATCGAAAGGATTCATATGATTAAAAATATCTTATTGTGAAAATTGACACATGAGCAAACAATAATCTCCTTGAACTAGGCACCTTAACCTAATTTTAAAAAGAAGATAATTTGAATACAATATAGTACCACCACTAAGGAGTTGTTAATGCTTTCCTCTAATGAAGAAGGCAAAAAAGAAAAATTATATAGATAAACAATGAAAAAAATTTAGAACACAAAAGGGGACTGGGGAACAAGCAAAATGAAAGAATAGAATCATTAAGGTCAATATATTTTATTCAGTAAATATTTATTAACCATATTTCATGTGCCATGCACTATTGTAAACAATAGACATATATTATGGATTATAAGAAAAAAAATCTTTCATGTAGTCTACATTCCAGTTCCAGTAAAAAGACAGACAATAAACAAATACAGTACATAGAATGTTAAATAGTGGTACATGTTGAGAAAATAACTGAAACAGGAGAAGGGGATCGGAAGTCTGGGAGAATTAGCTGTAGTTTAAACTTGTGTCCAGGAACAGTCTAACAGATTAAGTGTCATTTGAAATTGAGAAGACCTGAAGGAGGCAAGGGAGTAAGTCATGAAGATATCTAGGATAAGAAAAGAGGAAATAGGGCCGGGCGCGGTGGCTCACGCCTGTAATCCCAGCACTTTGGGAGGCCGAGGCGGGCGGATCACGAGGTCAGGAGATCGAGACCATCCTGGCTAACATGGTGAAACCCCGTCTCTACTAAAAATACAAAAAATTAGCCGGGCGTGGTGGCGGGCGCCTGTAGTCCCAGCTACTCGGGAGGCTGAGGCAGGAGAATGGCGTGAATCCGGGAGGCGGAGCTTGCAGTGAGCTGAGATTGCGCCACTGCACTCCAGCCTGGGCGACAGAGCCAGACTCCGTCTCAAAAAAAAAAAAAAAAAAAAAAAAAAGAGGAAATAGGAAATATGAAGATCCCGAAGACAGGGGGTCATTGGACTGTTTTGGAAACAGCAAGAAAGTCAGTGTAGCTTGAAATTATACTAAGGGAAGAGTCATAAGAGAATATATGAGAAAAATTAATGTTTTTTTATCTACTTACCTGACACGATGAGATTTGATTTATTATAATGAGGAAGATTATAAAACAGAGAGGATTATTGAGAATATTAGCAATTGAGTTTGGACATGTTAGGTTTCTGCCACCTGTTCAACATGCAGTTCTTTTTGGGGGGTGAGGGGACAGACAACTTTAGAAGCAAAAAAGACTCTGAAATTTGCAGTGAGATTGCAATGAGAAAGCAGGAAAAGCACATGGCCTGTGGGCCCTGACCTGGGCCCCCTGCTGTGGGGCTACTGGATTATGTGTAGGTGTTGTGGAGGCCCAGTGCACAGATCCAACAGAGTTGAGGTCACTGGTCTGTCCTCAGCTCATCCTTCCAACAGTGGGTTCCAAGTACCCAGCATTGTAATAAGACTGGCTAGGAATCCCTGGCAGTGATTAAGAGGACCTGGTCACTCCAGTACATAGTGACTTGCTTAATCCTAATATTTGGTAAGGGGGATAAGCTTTGGAGTTATGAAATCACTTTTACATTCAGGCTTGGATATTAAATTTGTTTTCTGTTTTTTATTCATTCCCCCAAGCATTTATCTTTTGTCTTATGAACAATCAAATTACACACTTTTAGTTATTTTAAAATGTATAATTATTATTGATTAGAGTCACCCTGTTGTGCAATTAAATCGCATATATTATTCATTCTAATTTTTTATACCCATTGACTTCCCCACCTTCCCCCCCAACTTCCATCTAAAATTCCCAGCATCTGATAACTATGCTTCAACTTACTAAGTCTATGAGTTCAATTATTTTGATTTTAGATGCCACAAATAAGTGAGAACATGCCAATGTTTGTCATTCTGTGCCTGGCTTATTTCATTTAACATAATTATCTCCTGTTCCATCTATGTTGTTTCATATGACAGGATCTCATTACTTTTTATGGCTGAATAGTACTCCTTGTGTGTGTATATACATATATATACACATATATATGTATATACACATATATATACATATATATGTGTATACACATATATATGTATATACACATATATATGTGTATATACATATATATGTATATATATGTGTATATACATATATATGTATATATATGTGTATATATGTGTTAACACATATATATGTGTGTGTTTAATATATATACACACATATAATATATATGTATATATATTATATATTAATATGTGTATTAATGTATTAATATATATTAATATGTGTATATATATTAAACACACACATATATATATACACATATATATGTATATATATATATGTATATATATAACATTTTCTTTATCCTTTTATCCTTTTATCTGTTGATGGACACTTAGATTGCTTCCAAATCTTAGCTATTGTAAACAGTGCTGCAACAAACATAGGAGTACAGATCTCTTTGATATACTGCTTTCCTTTCGGGATATGTACCCAGCAGTAGGTTTGCTGGATCATATGGTAGTTCTATTTTTAGTTGTTTTGAGGAACCTCCAAACTGTTCTCCATAGCTGTTGTACTAATTTACATTCCCATCAACAGTGTACAAGGGTTCCCTTTTCTCCACATCCTTGCCAGCATTTGGTATGACTTGTCCTTTGGATATAAGCCATTATAAGTGGGGAGAGATGATATCTCATTGTAGTTTTGATTTGCATTTTTCTGATCATCAGTGCTATTGAGCACCTTTTCACATGCCTGTTTGCTATTTGTATGTCTTCTGTTGAGTAATGTCTATTCAAATCTTCTGGCCTTTTTTTTATTGGATTATTAATTGTTTACCTGTAGAGTTGTTTGGCCTCCTTATATATTCTGGTTATTAATCACTTGCCAGCAAATAGTTTGCAAATATTTTCTCCCATTCTGTGGGTTGTCTCTTCACTTCGTTGATTTTATCCTTTTCTGTGCAGAAGCTTTGTAACTTGATGTGATCCCGTTTGTTCATTTTTGCTTTGGTTGTCTGTGCTTGTGGGGTATTGCTCAATAAATTTTTGAGCAATATATATATAAAGACAAGGATACATATGACATCAAGTAGTAAAACCAATAGTTTATGGAAAATGAACCTAAAATGTATAATTGTAATATACTTTGTATTATTAAAGAATAACGCACTCACAAAAAGTGTACAAAGTAAATAGACTCGTAATCACTATCTGGATCAAGTTAACACAAAGATAGTGTCTATCTTGTCATCTAACACTCTAGGTTAGTTTTTCTAGGTTCTAAACTTCATAAAACTGAACATGACTTATGACATGTGTTACTTCTCCAATATGTACAAATAAAGTAAATCTTGGTGTTTGCATATAGCTGTGTTTTGCCCAGCATTTTATTGTGTGAATAGATCAAACTTGTATATTGTGTGAATACATCAGATTTAATGGCCACTGGGCTTGTTCCAGTTTGGAACTATTGTAAATAATGCTGCTATGGGTATTCTTCTATGTGTCTTTTTGGCCATGTAGGTATGCATTTCTAAGAGGTATGCTCCTGTTCCCAAGTTGTAGCTATTCATATGCTATCAGTTGGTTAGCCTATTATGTTTAGTAAAATTCTTTCTTGGTGAGACTAAAATTCTTAATTATTTATGTATCTTCTACTCCAGCTTTATTTTCCAAAAGTTCTGTTTATCTTTTTGAACTTTTGGCTGCAGCTTTTAGAAATTTCACTTTACTTTGAGGGTAAAGTCAAATTAATGAGTCACTCCACCGGGCTTTCCTTTTCCTTGAAGATTGAATCCTCAATTTCTCTCTGCCTTAGTATCTTTTGACATCATCACTTAGAATAATTTAAATATATTTTATCTAGCTTTTATAGTTCTCAGTGGAGAGGTTGGTTGGTGTAACTAACACTCTTCTTTCTGCGTTTGTAAGTTAAAAAAAAACTCTTTAGATTTTTAATAATGTTTTTAAATTATATAAAATATTTACATTTGTAACAGCTGAATTATAAGTATTATATAACATGTATTATATAATTTATTTAATTTATATTATATAATATAAATAAGATTTATATTATATAAAATATATATAATATAAATTATATAAAATATATATAATATAAATTATATAATATAACATCTGAATTATGTTATAATTCAGATTTTATAGCCCATCTGAATTGGGCTATAACAATTTTATTTTTTTAAATCATGACCTCCACTGACTATTGCACTCGAGAGGTGAGTGCTCAAGGAGCAGAAAATATAAACACCATTCATCACTGAGAGGATCTTGAACACAATTTCTTTGTTATTTTCTGCATGTTTGACCTATTTTCTACATTTAATCTTTTGTGTTTTAAATATTGGTGTCATCAAGAAATCCATTCTTAGCTCTTTCAATCCCACTGATAGATACTCCTTGGGTACTTTCATTTACTCTCGTGAATTTACTCTCTCTCTCTCTCTCTCTCTCTCTATTCATCCATCCATCTGTCTGCTTTGACATCTCAAATTTCAATTTCCAACCCAGATTATTTTGCTGACTCTCATCTTTGTTACCAATCTGCATGTTCCAAGCAAGTCAAACTCAGTATGTCCAAAATAGAATTAATATATTCTCCAAAAACTTTTTAATGCACTCTTAATATTTAGCAACATGAAAAGCATATTTAATCCTCTCAACCTAGCAAGAATTCTTTGCCATTGTTGTCTTCAGGTCAGTTACACTCCTTGAGTATTAGTAAATCATCCCTCTTCTTACCATGTCTACTTTCTTTTTAATCATGTGACTTATTAACATTCAACAGAATGACTTATTTTAAATTGAGATATACTCAAATACAGACTTAGAAAGTGAATGGAGAGACCCCTGTCCAATTTCAATTTGTCGTCTCTTTTGTTGTTGTTTCTTTGTAATATTTCAATATTTAAAGGGTAACATCCCAAAATGTTATGCTAGGCCTTACATGACATTGCTTCTGCTTTTATTTGCTGCTTCACCTCCTTTAATTCTAGCTCCTAAGTTACATTCTAAACCTCAGTTCTATTGAGTATCTCCAGATACCAAAATTGGCCATGGTCTTTCTCTTATTTGAGTCTGTCTTTATTCCTGCTCCCTCATCCTGCATAGTGAATCTCTAATCTGTCTTCCCAGACCTAATTCTATGCCAGGCTCTCTTTCACCTGTGTTACATGCCTCCCTGCTCCTTATTTATTTGTTTGTTTGTTTTCATTTAATGGCTGTTAAACCTATCAGAAGATCTGTGCTTTGTGCTGAAAATATGAATTAAGCTCTATAATTTCCTGTTTCTGCTCTTACACCCTTTTCGTTTTGTAAATAATATTGTTACAACATTTAATGGGATAAATACAATGATCACTGTACAAATATGATTTAACAGATGGATGAAAAGGTGTCTCTGAACCCACCATGAAAGATTTAGATAATAAATCCTGTAGAACTGCATTGTTGCCTCTGCTGAAGCTAAATGGATGAGTTGAAATAACCCAAAAGATGAATATGTAGAAAAGCACTCCTGGCAAATAAAACATCAGGATTAAAGCCAGGGGTCAAGAAGATATTTGGTGTATAACTATAAGCTATTTGGTTTTACTACAGGACAGAGTCTCTGTGTGGTATTATAATATACACTGGCTTTGTGCACAGTTCCTAGTTCATAACTCCAATAGCCCATCTTACAGTCTTTACTTAGAATGAGGGATGTTTTAGGCTTCAGGGACAGGCCTCAGGAAACAGAATCTCTCCTGCAGTCCATTCACCTGCCCTAAGGCAGGACTCTAATCTTTCCCCATCTTTCTGATTGTGGGTTCTAAGACTCTCCCCAGAAAAAGTCCTCCCTATACCCTGGAGGAAGGAATGCTGATGTCTTGAAGCTTCCATAAAAACCCAAGATTGGGTTCAGAGAGCGTCCAGATGGCTGAACAATGCAGGTTACTGGAGAGCGACTTCACTAGGGAGGGCATGGAAGCTTTGCACCTCTTCCCCCATACCTTGCCCTAAGCACCTTTTCAGCTGTATCCTTTGTAATATCCTTTATAATAAACTGGCAAACATGTCTTCCTGAGTTTTGTGAGCTGGTCAAGCAAATTAATTAAGCCCGAGGGGGCCATGGAAACTCCAACTGGAAACCAGTTGGTCAGAAGTTCCGGAGGCCTGGACTTGTCGCTGGTGTCTGAAGTGGAGCAGTGTCTGAAGTGGGAGCTCCAGCACTTTCGCCAGAATGATGGTGTCAGAGATGGATGGGAGGACATCCAGCTGATGCCTGCTGCTTGGCATGTGAGGAAAAATCCACACATGTTCGGTCATAGAAGTCTTCTGTGTTGATTGTTGTGGTGTGAGAGCAAAGGGAAGACACAATTTGCATAGAGTTTTTCTCCTAAAACACTGTGTGATTGGAAATGGCAAAATATGAGGCTGAAGAGTAAACAGACATTCATATAATTGTTAACTTTATAGTTAGGAATGTGGATTCTATAGTGTTAAATGTACAGAGAAAAAGGCTTTTTTGCAAAAAAAAAAAGGTTTTATCACGTATATCATCAAGTTTGCATTTTAAATAGACAAGAGCACAGAGGATAAATATGAAGAAACAAAAATATGTTTATATTGAAGAGTTTTAGTGGTCAAGTTGGATATTAATGTTTCTGTCGGGAGTGACTTGAAATGTGTGGAAACATTCAGTGAGTACCAAGGCATAGCTTGATGATTTTTTAAAAAAGGATATTGTAGCTTAGAGATGGTTTTTGATTTCCAGCTTCAATGATCAGATTAAAAACTTGATGCCACTGAGATAAATAATAGGGAAATAGGCTAAGATTAAGAAGGAAATATGATGAATTTGGAATATGTTGAGCTAGACAGAGATCGCTATTAGCAATACATGTAGATATTTAACTAAAGTCGTACTTAAAAATAAAATCTGAAAGAGAAGTCTGGTCAGAGGCAAAGATTTTGAATTTTTTATTATTTATGTGGAACTTGCATCCATTTGAGTAGACAAATTCACATCGTTATGGTATACAGAATTGTTAAGAACTGTGAACTCAGGATGAAACTCAGAATACCAAAATATGAGGAAAAGGCAGAGAAAAGGTGTCCTATGAAGGAGACTGAATGAGAATTTTCATACACATGAAAAGACAGCTAGGCAGGTACAATAACAGGAAGGTAACAAAGGAAAAGGTGTCTGAAAGAAGGGAATCATTAACTATGATGGAACACTGCAAAATGTCCATGAAGATAAAGGTCAAAACATGCCTATTGACTTTGGCAATTACTATGTTATTAGTGATTTTATTATTACCACTTTAAGAACAATGTAGGGGAAAAACGTCGTGTCATTGATTAAAGAGGTTATTTAACATAGAACAACCATAAGATCCAGCAATCCTATTACTGGGTATATAATCAAGGCATATGAAATCAATATTTCAAGGAGATATCTTCTCTATCATGTTCATTGCAGTATTATTCACAATAGCCAGGACAGTCAACCTGAAAGTCCAAAGTGAGAGATAACAAAGTGTAAAGTGAAGTTAAGCTAGCTCCTTCAAGACACTTAAATTAGGTTCTATAGAAAGAGAATAGACCACATAGATTGATGTACGATCAAGAAAGGGACCTTTGAGAAGGAAGCCCTTGGAACATATTCATGGACTGAATAGGACATTTTGCTTATATCTTTGTCTGACTCTCCCTCACTGAAATATAAACTCCTTGAAGTAATATATCTTATTTAATTTTTATATCATATGTGCCTACCAAAATGCCTATTAGACAATAAGGATTCAGTAAAGGTGTACCTAATAGAACTGTATTAATCATCAATGTCTATTAAGAAATATGTGACATTTTAAAGAGTAAATTATAACAGAAATAAGTCCATGCACTTACAGCCAACTGATCTTCAACAAAGGTGCCAAAAACACACACTGGGAATAAAAAAGAGTCTCTTTAATAAATGACTATGGGAAACTCAGTATCCACATGCAGAAGAATGAAACTACACCTTGATCTCTCTCCAGTTGCAAAAATCAACTCAAAATGACTCAAAATGGATTAGGCTTAAATGTGAAACTTGAAACTATAAAACCACTAAAAGAAAATGTAGGGGAATCTCTTCATGGCATTGGTCTGGGTAAGGAATTTTTGGATAAAACATCAAAAGCATAGGCAACAAAAACAAACAAATGGGACTACATCAAACTAAAAAGCTTCCGCATAGCAAAGGAAGCAATCAACATAGCAAAGAGACAAACTACAGAATGGGAGAAAATATTGACAAACTATGCACCTGACAAGATGTTAATGTCCAGAATATATAAAAAACTCAAACAACCCAGTAGCAATTATCATCATCATCATCATCATCATCATCATCATCATCTGTCTTAGAAATGGACCAAAGATCTAAATAGACATATCTCAAAAAAAGACATACAACCAGCCAACAAGTATATGAGAAAATGTTCTATTATCTCTAATCACAAGGAAAATGCAAATCAAAACCACAATGAACTACTGTCTCACCCCAGTTAGAATGGCTATTTTCAAACTGACAAGAAATAACAAATGCAATGCTGGTGAGAATGTGAAGAAAGAGAAAACCATACACTGTTGGGAGGGATGTAAATTAGTACAATCATTGTGGAAAATATTATGGAAGTTTCTAAAACACTTAAACCTAGAACAACCATAAGATCCAGCAATCCTGTTAGTGGGTATATAATAAAGGCATATGAAATCAATATTCAGTATTTCAAGGAGATATCTTCTCTACTGTGTTCATTGCAGTATTATTCACAATAGCCAGGATAGTCAACCTGAATGTCCATCAACAGATGAATGTATAAAGATAATGTGGTATAAGTACACATTGAAATGCCACTCAGCATTTAAAAAAAGGGATGAAATCCTGTTATTTGTGGCAACATGGATGAGCTTGGATGACTTTATGTTAAGCGAAATAAGCCAGGGACAGAAAGATAAATACTGCATGATCTCATTCATATGTGGAATCTAAAAAGGTTGATCTCCTAGAAATAGAGAATAGTACAGTGGTTACCATGTGCTGGTGAGGAAATGGGGGAGAGGAGGAATTTAGAAAGGTTTGTCATTGAGTATCAAGTCGCACTTGGGAGGAATAAGTTATAGTGTTTCATTGTGCAGTAGGGTGACTACAGTTAATAATGATATTTTGGATATTTCAAAATAGAAGATAAAATTTTGAATATTCTTATTATAAAGAAAGGATAAATATTTGAGGTGATAGATATGCAAATTACCCTAATTTGAACATTATATATCATATGCATGTATTGAAATATCACACTCTGCCCTATATGTATGTACAATTATGTACCAATTCAAAAAGGAGAAAATTTTAAAAAGTAAATTATCACAGTATGTTTTAACCACAGTAGGTTTCTTTCATAAATCCGTTTTTTGTTTTGGTACTACCAAATTTTATCTGACAAACTAAATTATAGAGGTGTGATTTTTAATATAAACTATACCAACAAAGAGATTCTTCACTTTCTAATTCACTATGGATTCTCCTATACTCCTCTTACCTATGTAAATTTGGGTGAAGACTATTTTATATATGAGGTGATTGCATACATAGCCTCTATATGTCAGGTCAATAGAAAAATCCAGACTGAAGTATTAATCAAACAGAAGGAAGGAGAGACAAAGAAGAGGAAGATGAGGAGGTGAAGGAAGAAGACAATATGTTATTAAAGCCTTTATCTGAATGACTATTCTAAGGGTATAATACAAAGCAAAAACAACGATTGGGTAGGCCAATAACCACTGCATTTGTTAGAGACACATAAAAAACAATGAAATAAAATAATTTTTTGAATATAAAAATCCACAACTATAATCTCAAACTTTTCAATAGTTACATTCAAAATTGTATTGACTGCTTTAGGGTTAGCATATATTTTGGTGAGAATAGTCTTAAAACATTAAAAAAAAAGGAAAAAATTGCAACAGTTAATGATGCCATAAGATCTAATTACCAACTGAAATAAAACACTTTAAGTGAAAATAACAAAAGAGCTAAAGTCTTTGTAAATTTATGAACTCCATAAATTCTTCTAATAATTCTTGTTAATATATCAGTACAAAACAAATACTGATAAAATAAGAATTAACTCTTGAGTAAAATTCATTAAATGGTCCATTTTATACTTTTCTTATTATTATCCGCGTTATATCTGACTTCTGACAGGCTTAAATCTTTAATTCTGTTCAGTTAGAAACACAAGGTACATAATTTTTTCTACCATTTCTTTTTGCCATTGAATTCTTGAATCTCACATTATATTAGTCGCTTCATCCTACTATCATTATCTGTGTTCTTATAAATTCTGTTTAAATACTCCAGCAATATTCAGAATGACTTCATCTTTTCTGTTCATTACATATTGTTAACTAGCTGCTAAATAGTTTTCCATGACAAATGAGAAAAAAATTGCTATGTTATTTTTAAATTCTTTCTTCTAAAGTATAAAATAGTTACTCTATAACTATACAAGATTTCATAACACATTAGTAAGTTGTAAGTGATGTATAGCAATTTTAATAATTGATTATGATTATATTCAAATGCAATGAACTTAAAATTAATTTGATTAAGAATAACAACAATGTAATATGTAGAAATTTCAGTAGATAGTAATTATCATGTGATAGCGATAAAGAAAGTCTACATAGATAATTGGCCTATAACTACATGAATTACAATAGGATAAGAGGTTTGGTAAAATTATTCTCTCTTCAATGTTTCTGAATCAGGTACTTATTAATAACCTAATAGAAGATTCTTTTTTTAGAGGGAGAGACAGAGTCTTGCTCCTTCTCCCAGGCTGGAGTGAAGTAGCGTGATGTTGGCTCACTTGTGACCGTGACCTCCCAGGCTCAGGTGATCCTCTTTTCTCAGCCTCCTTATTAGCTTGGACTACAGGTGCACACCACTGTTCCTGGCTTATTTTTTAATTCTTTGTAAATATGGGGTCTTGCCCAGGCTGATTTTGAACTCTTGGCCTCAAGTGATCCTCCTGTTTCAGCCTCCCAAACTGCTGGAATTACAGACGTGAGCCACTGTGCCCCTCCAGAAGATTCTTAAAATCCATAAAGTCCTGACCTGTAACTCTAATATATGCCTTTAAAAAGAAAATCTCATTGTGTCATTATTTCTCTTTTCAAATTTCTTTCTATCCTTGGTCCTAATATACTTGGATTTTAAAATTTTGAAGTTCAGGGAATATTTACACACCAAAGAAAAAAAAAACACCCTGCAAGCATAATTTTTTATAATGTATATAAAACATTTTTAGAAATTTTCTGCAAATCCTACTTATAAAATAAACTCTGTAGTTCTTAATATAGAATTAAATTAGTTTTTAGTGAAAGCAATCCATAAAAATACCTACATTATTTATATATTCTACTCTGATGTTGATCATGTTCTGTTTCCACCATTTATCACTGCCCCCAGAAATTCACCTTGCATCTGTTCCCACCTTTTAACCATTCTGAATTCTATAATATAACTGATGTAAAATATTACCAAGAAGCGATTTTAAGATAAACATAAGGAAAAAATGAAACATTTAAGTAATTCTGTGCAGAATGAGAAAGCGTCTATATGTTTCCTTAGAATGCATTCTCTCTTTAAGGCAAATTCATAAAGAACTGTTTTCAATATATTGGACATATATTTTGTGGCTTAAGTTTAATGTTACAACCTCACAAGGAATTTAAAAAGCCCAATCACTTATTTTGTGAGGACTTTATACTTAAAAATCAATTTTACATCATACATCAGTTTCAGCATTTAATTAATATTTAAATTTGAGTGCCTACATTGCATCGGGAACTGTGCTAGGCACAGAAGACAATTATAAGTAAAAGAAAAAAGCAAGTAACCACATCTTAGAACATTTACCATCAACAGATTCTCACTGAAAGAATTTCTAAAGCAGTGGTTCTCAAAATATGGTCTCCAAATCAACAGGATCTGCATCTCCTGGGAACTCGTTAGAAATGCAAATTAACAGACTTAACTCCAGACCTACTGAATCAGAACTGTAGGCTGGTGCCCAACAATCTGTGTTTTATTAAGCCCTCCAGTTTATTCTTATATATGGTAAATTTGAGATTAAATGTTCTAAAAGATAGTTTAGAAAAAAGCAAATTTAACATAGAAGAATTGAAACAAGAAAATATTCAATATGTGGGTGAATTTTAGGTAACATTGAATATATAAAGTAATGATATACTAATGTCTAATTTGTAGGGCTAAAATACCAAAGATATAAATAAAATGCTAGGAAAAATAGCATAACTCTCATGAGGTGAGTGAACGGATATATAACATATATCCTTTGAGAACAGTGTAGAGAAAATTATTGACTATAGAATTCTGTGTATATTAAAATTTTAAGGGTAATCATTAAAGTAATTTAAATCGAATGCATATACTCTAAACCAAAAAAATAGGATAAATAATTAAAAACCAATTCATTGCAACTCAGAGACAGAAAGAAGACATTCACAATACACATATTTGATAAACTCAGAATGAAGCTGCCTTTGCAAAAATTATGACAGTGAGAAAACATACAAAAATTATGACAGTGAAAGAGATCTGACCTAACTGACTCCATCTTGTCTTTAACTTCCAAGCTGCCCATCTTCAATCCTAGGTGTAGGCTGAGCTAACCAAAGGAAGAATTTAGTTTATAGTTTACCTCTGAAACAAAGATAACAGCCCCTTCCCTGAACAACCCCCCTCCTTGCCTGGGGACCAGAGCACTTTGTAAAGCTAGCAAATTAGCCACAAGATTAGAAATTGTAGGTCAGGAGTCGTGCAGCCAGAGGCCACAAGTTTTCTAACCTCCCCACTTGCTCTTACAGTTAACATTACTATTGTAAAACCCAAGACTGATGTTCAAGATATTTTCCAGACACTGCATTCTCATGGGCCAGCTGACATCACCCAGACCAGTAAACCGGCTCAACTAGTTCTGCAATCCCACCCAGGAACAGGAGACAGCAAAAAGACAGCTCTGATGGCCCCTATGGTTTCATCCCTCATCCAGCCAATCAGCATTTCACATTCCTTAACTCACTGCATGCCAAATTATCCTTAAAACATCCTAGTCTCTGAAATTTCAGGGAGGCTGATTTGAGTAATAATCTCTTTTCTCCCATTTAGCTGCCTCTACATTTATTAAATGTTTTCTCTATTTCAAAAACCTGCAGTTCTCAGTGCATTGGCTTTTTTGGGCAGTGGACAAGATAAATCCGTTGGATGGTTACAAGAATACATAAAACATGTCAATAAATTGATCAGAAAAAAATTACACATCCCAATAGTAGAAAGAGAAATATTTCACATTAAATATTATAAAATACTATGCAGCCATAAAAAAGAATGAAATCACATTCTTTGCAGCAACATGGATGGAGTTGAAGGCTATGACCCTAAGCAAATTAACAAAGGAATAGAAAACCAAATACAAGATGTTCTCACTCATAAGAGAGAGTTAAACAGTGACTACACATAGGCATAAAAATGGGAAAAATAGACCCTCTGGACTATTAGAGGGTGAAAGGAGGGAGGGTGTGGGTTAAAAAAACTACTTACCAGGTACTATATTCACAAGCTAGGTGACAGGATCCATACCCCAAAGCTCAGCATCATGCAATATTCCCATGCAACAAGTCTGCACATGTACCTTCTGTATCTATAAAAAGTTGAAATTTAAATAAATAAAATTTAAAAATTAAATTTAATTGTTATACTAATCTGGATAAAAGGAAATATTATTAAAATAGACAATTAATATATCTCCAAGTATTGACTTCATTAGGCATCAGCAATGCCAATTGTAACATAAATCGAAACACCAGAATGTATAAAATGTAAAAATAGATGAAAAATGTCAAATGTTAGTCAGAATATGGAGCACCTAGAATTCTGTATACTGTTTGTCATTTGTACAACCCATTTGCGTACTGTGTCTGTATGCCATTAAACATTTGTATAACCACTTTGGAAAGTTACTTGACAATACAGTAGTCTTCCTTTATCTGCAGTTTTATTTTCCAAGCTTTTAGTGACCTGCGGTCAACCACAGTCCAAATACATTCAATGGAAACTTCCAAAAGTAAATAATTTGTGTGGCAAGTTACACCCCATTCTGAGTATTGTGATGACATCTCATGATGCTCTGCTGTTTGCCAGCTGAGACGTGAATCATTCATTTGTTCAGCATATCCACATGTCCGTGTTACCCACTGGTGAATCCTGAGTCACTTAGTAGCTGTCTAATTATCAGACTAGCTTTCACAATATCACAGTGTTTGTATTCAATTACCTTTTACTTAATAATGGCCACAAAATTCAAAAGTACTGTGCTTAATAGATAAATTTTATCATAAGTAGTTACATATAGGAGAAAAAATAATATATATAGGATTAAGTACTATCCCTGGTTTCAGACATCCACTGGAGGCATCTAACATATCCCTCACAGATAAGGGGTGACCTGTGTTTCACCCCCAGATCTATCCTTATATTAAATGTGGACATAGGTTTATCAAATAATACATACTCGAGTTCATAGCAGTACTGTTCATAATAACCTCAAAGTGTTAACTACTCTAATACCTACTGTATTATTCAGGGTTCTCCAAAGAGCCTAGGACAGCTGGATGATGGATGGATGGATGGGTGGGTGGATGGATGGATGGATAGATAGATAGATAGATAGATAAGAGGAGGTTTATTAAGGAAATTAGTTCACATGATTATGGGAGCTGAGTAGTCCCACAATATGCTTCTAAAAGCTGGAGAACCAGGGAAACCTGTAGCATGGCTCAGTTCAAGTTCAAAAGCCTCAGAATCAGTGGTTTATGGTATCACTCTAAGTCCAAGGTGAAAGGCCATAGAGCAGGGTAGAAGTTGGAGGAATGTGGGGAGTGGAAGAGTGGGGCTTTGGTGTAAGTCCCAGAGTCCAAAAGCCAGAGAATCTGGAGTTCTGATACCCAAAGGCAGAAGAAGAAGGCCTTCCCAGCTCTGGAAGAGAGAGAACAAGAATTCTTCCCATCTCTGCGTTTTTGTTCAATCTGGGGTCGCAGCCAAAGCGGATCTTACCTACTCAGTCCACTGACTCACAGGCCGGTCTCTTCCAGGAACACCTTCACAGGTAAATAATGCTTTACTAGCTCTCTAGACATTTCTTTATCCAGTCAACACCTAAAACTAGCCATCACACCCAGCAATCATAGACTGAATAAGTAAACAGGAGTATATTCACAAGTAAAATACAATACAGCAACAGGAACAGACAACTTACGACCACGTGGACAAATAAAGATGACTTTCACAATCATAATATTTAAGAGAAAACAGACCTTGAAGGATACATACCTTATAAATCTATTCATCTAAAGTACAAACAACAACAAATCTCATCTGTGCTGCTAGAAACCTGAAATGTAGTTCCTCTTGTGTCTAAAGACTGGAAGGAAGCATGATGGGGCTTCTGGAGTGATAGCGATGAAGGAAGCCAAAATATTTCACCCCAGAGTATACTTCTTTGATAAGATGCCTGTTCAGAGGGTCTGCAAACAGAAGTAGCCCTGCAAAGCTGTCTTTTGTGGGAGAGATTTGCATCTATCTGTAGGGAACCTGCATTGAAGTAGCCGGGCTTTCTTTGAGGCCCTTCCCTGTCTGGATCTAGAAAATATCTCAGTCTATCATCTTTAAAGGTCTGACAAAAACATTTACCATCCATTTTCTCTGAGTGTTGCTACCTGTGACATGTTATCTATATAACAAGACCACGTTTCCTAGCCAAGCCTCCTCTTCTCTTCCTCCCATATCCTATCCTGCCCCTACAACCTGATTTACTATCATAACCTGTATTTGACTCTGCTCCCAACCCCCATTCTTTCTGTAACTTCAAGATGGTATACAAATATCAACTATCTGGCCATTTCTTGGAGTTCTGATATGTTGTATGGCTCTCAGGCATGTTAAGAAATTTGTGTGTCTTTTCTCCTATTAATCTTTTTTTTTTTTCAGTTGATCTTTCAGTGAACCTTTAGAGGGCAAGAAACAAGTTTTCCCGTGGCCCTTTGATATTCTGTTTCTTTATCTGAGGGCTAGGCATATGCGTGCGTTCAATTTGTGGAAATGTAATAAGTTGTACGCTTATGTGCATTTTTGTCTGTATATTGTAATTTGATACAAAGTAAAATCTCTAAAAAATCTGTTTATTAAAAAAATGCAGAAAATAAAAAACAAAAAAGAAATAATTAGCATATAAAACATAGTCCAAATATATCAAATGAATGTAAAAGGAATAACTTTCAATTATAATATAAAAATAAAAATCTAGGAATTATTTTAAAAGTTACAATCAAATCATAAAATAGCAAAGGAGTGAAAGTAAAATAATGTAAAATTATACAAAAATTTCTAATCAAAATGAAAGTATTAGCTATATCAGGGATTGTCAACGGTGGTACTATTGATATTTTGGACTGAATAATTATTTGTTTTGGGGTGGTATCCTTGTAGCTTGTTTAGCAGTATCCCAGATCTCTATGCACTAGATACCTATAGCACCACCCCAGCTCCAAGTGTTGGCAAGCAAAAATGTCACCAGGCATTACAAAATGACTCTTGGATTGCAAAATACACCCAGTTGGTTACTTTAATATGATACAAAATATATTTTAAACAAAACCTATTAATACACTTAAAAGAGAGCTATTGGATAGTGTTAAAATATTTCATTCACATTTGTTCTTTAATAAATATTTACTAAGTATGTACAACATGCCAGACAGCAGGAATACAATAGAGAATAAACAGACTAAGTTCTGGTTGTCATAAATCTCACACTCTAATGAGGATCAACAAACAATAAACAAATAAATAAATCATTGATAACAGCTAGATAATAAAGTAAAACATGCCAAGTGAATGGATTTTGGTGTAGTGAAATGCTATTTTCTATAAGGTTTTCAGAGAAAAGATTTCTGCAATAAGTTGACATTTGAAAAGACACTTCCAGAAAGTCAATGGATGATAAACAGTGTTTAGAAAGATGGGAGAGAAGTATTTGCACAGGGTCTAAACAAGGAGCTGGACATATCCCATGAACAACAAAGAGGACAGTGGCTCAAGTAGACTACTAGAGAGGGATTTTTAAAATAATAGAAAATAAAATTAGTGAGATTAGCTGGTGAATGGATTTTGGATTAATTGGATGCAATGATTCTAAGTTCATATGTAACTAAAAGCAAAGAATGAAGTTACATAAAACTTCTACTATGAGAATTCCAAATAAAAATATACAATCCATAACCACATTTAGAGATTTTAAAACACCTCCCTCTGCCGTTAAAACTGAAGCTAACAGAACACAGCAAAGATGTCAAATTGAATATAAATAAATGACTAATTTTATGTAATGGACATATCTCTAACTTTGAAAATAGGCACTTTATCCTTTATTCACTTATACTTCTAATCTTGATGAGTAGCATTATTTAGTGCCACCACCAAATTCGAAACTTAGTTGTTAAAACTATTTTTCTCCTTCCTCATCTCCCACATTCTCGTCATTACTCCAGTATCTCCAGAATTGCACTCATAGGCTTCCCGTCTTACCTGCCTATGTTGCAAAATCTCTCATCGTCAATTGCCTACAACGTGGTTTTTGAGCACAAACTGGTTCATTTGAATTTATCCTTTCTACTCCCAAGATAACCTTTTCAAAACACAACTATGACTGTGCAACCTCCCTACTCCATCTCTCAGCCAAGCCACAGGATATAGCCCAAAGTCAGAAAGTAAACTCCCTTCCTTCTCCTCCTCCTCATCTAATTCTGGCCACTTCTTTCTTATTTGGGTCTTAGTTTAAATGTCACATTGTCAAAAATGACTTCCTTTACACTCTTTAAATTAGCTTTCTTGTGAATTCGTCATTACATTTTTCTGATTTTTTATTCCTTTTTAAGGATTTTTAATCTTACACATATTTGTAAAATCAGTTATTTAATGTCAGTCTTTCACAGCAGACTGAAAATGCTGTGTCTTTAGGGACATTTTCTATTTTATTTACTCCATAAAACTAGCACACTGACTGAATAAATGATTGCTACTTCAGACTATCTAATGTTATGTACTCCCAACACTCTTGAGCTCACACTAACTTCTCCCATCCAACTAACATACCATTGTCATATTCTCTAAATTTGCCAGATTATTTCTTCCCTGCGTGTTTTTGCTTAGGAGCCTCATTTTCCTTTCCCTCAGATGCCCTTATGGCTTACATAGTTAGTCTGACAAATATCTGTAAATTTTTCAAGAAAAAATTAAAAATCATCTTTTTAATTAAATCATTTGAACTCTCCTGGCATTGATGTTTTTGTTTCCCTGAGCATATTTTTGCTGTCACTTCAATCTTCAGAGTTCAGTCTGGGTGTAGAAATCACAGCATTACTTTAGCAAAAATAATTTAACATAAAAATGTGTTAATAGTTACTAAAATAATTGAAAATACAAAAAAAAGTACAAGAAGACATTTCCTTAGGTAGGGGAGCAGCTACATTTGTTCTTTAATAAATATTTACTAAGTACCTACAACATGCCTGACACCAGGAATTGAAGGATGAAGGAAAAAAAGAGGTTGCAATGTTTAAATCTTAAGAAGCTTGGAGGAGGAGGCCTTCAAGCTGGAACTCAGATGTCTGACAAGATGCCTCTGTCGTGGAGTCTGTGGTCCACTTTCAAGAGTGTTGTGGAAACTTCTAATGAAACAAAGCGCCACTGCCAGATGAAACATCTTTGCAAAGGCAATGTTCACAGGAACAGAAAATAAAAAAGATATGGCATATCTCTTCTTTCTCCTTCAGTATTCTGGTCTCTGTATATCAGCCATCATTGGCATAAACTTAACAGGGAGATATTGAACCAAGGCAAATGTGATTTGTAAGGTCTAAGGGCATATAAAAGTGTGTTTAAAGACACAGACAATAACTGGCATATACCTCTTTATAATAGTGTAGTTATTTTTAGAAACTTTTCTCCCCTCACTTATTCAACCAATGATTGTTGATATGGGAGCTCATTCAATGCCAGGCACAATGCTAAGTACTGAGAGTAGAATGATGAATACTAATTAAAGATTTCTTGTCTTCATAGGGCTTATATCCTGACGTTTTGATTCCATAAACTCTTTGCACCTTTAGTCGGAGGATGTACCTTTAAAATACATACTATTTTAAACATAGACTATTTTAAATACACAGAATACAATGTAGTAGGTTTTCATGACTGTAGTGGCCCTGGTCATTTTTTAACAGTAATTCTCAACTGAGAGTGATATTTTTTCCCACTCCAAGGGAGACTTGGCAATGTGTACCAAGGGTCAGCAAACTATACCTTCCACCACCTGTTATTGTAAATAAAATTTTATTAGAAGGCAGTCACACTCATTTTTTATATACTATTTATGGCATCTCTCATGCTGCCCCAGCAGGGGTTAGTGATGTCACACAGATCAAATGGCCCACAAAGTCTAAGAGATTTATTATTTGACCCTTTACCAAAACAGTTCGCCAATCTCTAAAAGATAATTAGAACTTACTACCAGCACGTAAGAGGATATCCTACACATGGGCGGTTGTGTTATGTATGTATGTATGTAACTGTACACCACCAAAATTACCCAGATTGATTGACCTTTAAAATTGACATATATTTTGTATAAGCAACCAACTTCCCTAGAATATTAAAACATTCCAATTTCAATTTATGCTCAAATTTAAAACATAAACCATTTTTTTTTCAGGATACTTAAGGGAGGTATAACTCTAAAACAAACTAACACAAGTTGTTTTTTTTTTTCTTCCAGTTCTCTGTATTATTTAGAAAAACTATGTCTTCTTAAAACTAGATAAAATACGTATGTTTTCCCTTGGGGTAGTTGAACTTAGTCCCAGGGGCAATAGAACTTAGTACTTGGCAGATCATTTTTCACTGGAGATCTAACATACAAAATTGTATTTTTGTTCCTCTTTATGTGCCTCCTACCCTGCAAGGGCAATATCTGTTTTATTTATTAGCACATTCAGAATTAATTTATTACAACACACTGCAATAAAAGGCACATTTAGCAAACTTTAAATAGAATTGCCATCCATATAGAATCAAAATTTCGGTATAAGCCTTCTAATTTAAAAGTATCTTTTAATTTATTGTGATGTGTTAATAGCCTAGGTAAAAGAATTTAAATATGTTGCAAAGTTGATACAAAACCATAAACAAAACTAAAGCAAAAAAATTCACAATCTATGTTTCATTTTAGTGTATATTTAGTTTTATATATTTGTGCCAGAGCACCACTCACTGAAAAATATAACTCTCATATAAATTTTTGAAATTGTACACTTATTTTGAATCACTGCATTTAACTTCTGTCTAGTTTATTTAAAATAATGTATAATTATTTTGTCTCAAGTTTTCTCCTCTAAGACTTCTATGTACTCATACTAGTCCAACAATCTATTTTTTTCTCACTTTCCTTTTTCTTTTTTTGTAAGAAAACAACAGTCATATTTTTCTGTCCATGAAAGAAATATTTTCTCTTTCACAAGTTGTATGAAGTACATATCATCTTTGCCCTTTCAAACAAGAAAAGGGCAAAACCTTCCAAAGTATTTCTTTCTAATTGCATGCATTTTTCTTTATTTTTCTTTACAAGATAAAAATGCAATAAGCTAAACTGCCCTAAAGCTAAAATTATTTTGTGACATTGACTAAATCAAGTCTCTCAGGCCACTTGGTATTATGTCACTTACTTTCACTCATTCAACAAAAAATTGGGCTGTTTGGTATCTACATTGTTGAGAAAACGTGATCTTTGCCTTCAAGTATTTACAACATGGTAAAGAGACAGGTAGATAAACAACATGTCATAAATTCTTATGCAACAATACAAGGTCAGAAAAATACAGTGTAAATGCTAGATAACTATTTTAGGAGAGCTTGGGTAGACTTGATAAAATAAACAATGCTTGCATAAATTGTTGTAGAAATAAAGATTTTGGTACTTTTGCAGTAGATACAGAAGGTGTTAGAGTCTGATTGTTTGTGTCCCCACAAAAAGTCATAAGTTGAAATTGAATCACCAAAGTGATGGTATTAAAAGTAGGGCTTTTGGAATATAATTAGGTCATGTGGGTGGAGTCCTCATTGGATGGGATTATTGTCCATATAAAAGAGGCCTTGGGAAGCTGCCTTGCCTCTTAACCACATGAGGGCACAGATAGATGTTATCATCTATGAACCAGAAAGCAGGTTCTAGACATGGAATCTTGCCTTGATACTGAACTTTCCAGCCTCCTGAACTGTGAGAAACAAATTTCTGTGTTTATAAGCCACCTAGTTTATGGTGCTTTGTTAGAGTAGCCGAATGAACAAACAAGGAAGTTTATTCTAGGACGTAGGAACAATATGCAAAGAAAAATTTAAGAGTCCATTTGAAAAGTTACACGTTCATCTGTGTCTCTGAAATATAAGATGCAATGCTAGGAAATAAAGATTATAAAGAATATATTAAATATGACAACATAGGGCATACTTAGATGTGATTTTATTTTGAAGACCATGAGGAACCGATTGAGTAAAGCATAAATATGACCTAAAGTATTGCTGGAATGATACAAGCAACAATGGAGAGAATGGGACACACACAAAAAAAGATAATTAAAAGGTTGCATCCGCATGTCTTATTTAGTGATCAGATGCAAGAGATGAAGAAAGAAGCATAAGAATTGTTGCCAGTTTGCAAGTGTGTTCCTGGCTTGTTTCTGACAGAAGGAAACAGTGCCATAATCATAATCAAGACATAAGTTTGATGGATAATCTAATATGATGCATTTGATAATTACATGTAAAGTTTGAATAAAAGTGTCAGATAAAGACATCCACTACAGATTATTTATGAGTCTGTGTTAGCATTAGGTGAAGACATTTTTGTATATGCACTTTCTCAGGAATCGTTCACGAGGAGTGAAGAAGAGTACCTATGATGACATACTGAGGAATGAATATATATATATATGTATTTATGAGATCTCAGAGGGAAGGCATTGCATTAAAGAGAACTAGAAGTAGTCTCTGTAGGGCAAAATGAAGTGTTGTCATGGATTACAAACAGGAGACAGTTTTACAGAAAGAAAGGTCAATTGAATATAGAGAGATAGAAAAGCCAAAAAATGGAAGAAAGGAAGGAAAGGAAAGGAAAGGAAGGAAGAAAGGAAGGAAGGAAGGAAGGAAGGAAGGAAGGAAGGAAGGAAGGAAGGAAGGAAGGAAGGAAAGACAATAGATACTGGAGACGAGAACGTGAAGCAACAGGTATTCTTATCCGTTGCTGGTGGGAATGAAAATTGACAAATCCACTTTGGAAGACTGAGTTTCTTTCTTTTTTTTTATTTGAAATTTTTATTGAGATATTGTAGATTCACATGCAGTGGTAAGAAACAATACACGAAGGGATCCTTTATGCATGTTGCCCATTTCCCCCCAATATGGTTACATTTTGCAAAACTGGAGTGTAATATTGCAACAAGCGGGATATTGGCATCCATACAACCCAGTGATATGACTCAGATTTCCCAATTTTTTTCTATGTAAACTGATATATATTTCTTTATTAAATAACAGGAATCCAGTTACTGATTTCATTTTACTTTGGTTTTCAACAAGTTAAAAGCTAATTTATAGTCCAATCTGAATAACTATAATTTTTTCTATCGGCATATCTGCATTCAAATTTTTTACATAGTCTCTTATCTTCGTTCTATTTATGTGTATTTTTGCTCTGAATTTATTTTGTACATATTCTTTTTTTTTCTTTTATTATTATACTTTAAGTTTTAGGGTACATGTGCACATTGTGCAGGTTAGTTACATATGTATACATGTGCCATGCTGGTGCGCTGCACCCACTAACTCATCATCTAGCATTAGGTATATCTCCCAATGCTATCCCTCCCCCCTCACCCCACCCCACAACAGTCCCCAGAGTGTGATGTTCCCCTTCCTGTGTCCATGTGATCTCATTGTTCAATTCCCACCTATGAGTGAGAATATGCGGTGTTTGGTTTTTTGTTCTTGCGATAGTTTACTGAGAATGATGATTTCCAGTTTCATCCATGTCCCTACAAAGGACATGAACTCATTATTTTTATGGCTGCATAGTATTCCATGGTGTATATGTGCCACATTTTCTTAATCCAGTCTATCATTGTTGGACATTTGGGTTGGTTCCAAGTCTTTGCTATTGTGAATAGTTCCACAATAAACATACGTGTGCATGTGTCTTTCTAGCAGCATGATTTATAGTCCTTTGGGTATATACCCAGTAATGGGATGGCTGGGTCAAATGGTATTTCTAGTTCTAGATCCCTGAGGAATTGCCACACTAACTTCCACAATGGTTGAACTAGTTTACAGTCCCACCAACAGTGTAAAAGTGTTCCTGTTTCTCCACATCCTCTCCAGCACCTGTTGTTTCCTGACTTTTTAATGATTGCCATTCTAACTGGTGTGAGATGGTATCTCATTGTGGTTTTGATTTGCATTTCTCTGATAGCCAGTGATGATGAGCATTTTTTCATGTGTTTTTTGGCTGCATAAATGTCTTCTTTTGAGAAGTGTCTGTTCATGTCCTTCTCCCACTTTTTGATGGGGTTGTTTGTTTTTTTCTTGTAAATTTGTTTGAGTTCATTGTAGATTCTGGATATTAGCCCTTTGTCAGATGAGTAGGTTGCGAAGGATACCCAGGAATTGAACTCAGCTCTGCACCAAGCAGACCTAAGAGACATCTACAGAACTCTCCACCCCAAATCAACAGAATATACATTTTTTTCAGCACCACACCACACCTATTCCAAAATTGACCACATACTTGGAAGTAAAGCTCTCCTCAGCAAATGTAAAAGAACACAAATTATAACAAACTATCTCTCAGACCACAGTGCAATCAAACTAGAACTCAGGATTAAGAATCTCACTCAAAACCACTCAACTACATGGAAACTGAACAACCTGCTCCTGAATGACTACTGGGTACATAACGAAATGAAGGCAGAAATAAAGATGTTCTTTGAAAACGAGAATAAAGACACAACATACCGGGATCTCTGGGACACATTCAAAGCAGTGTGTAGAGGGAAATTTATAGCACTAAATGCCCACAAGAGAAAGCAGGAAAGATCCAAAATTGACACCCTAACATCACAATTAAAAGAACTAGAAAAGCAAGAGCAAACACATTCCAAAGCTAGCAGAAGGCAAGAAATAACTAAAATCAGAGCAGAACTGAAGGAAATAGAGACACAAAAAACCCTTCAAAAAATTAATGAATCCAGGAGCTGGTTTTTTGAAAGGATCAACAAAATAGATAGACCGCTAGCAAGACTAATAAAGAAAAAAAGAGAGAAGAATCAAATAGACGCAATAAAAAATGATAAAGGGGATATCACCACCGATCCCACAGAAATACAAACTACCATCAGAGAATACTACAAACACCTCTATGCAAATAAACTAGAAAATCTAGAAGAAATGGATAAATTCCTCGACACATACACTCTCCCAAGACTAAACCAGGAAGAAGTTGAATCTCTGAATAGACCAATAACAGGAGCTGAAATTGTGGCAATAATCAATAGTTTACCAACCAAAAAGAGTCCAGGACCAGATGGATTCACAGCCGAATTCTACCAGAGTTACAAGGAGGAACTGGTACCATTCCTTCTGAAACTATTCCAATCAATAGAAAAAGAGGGAATCCTCCCTAACTCATTTTATGAGGCCAGCGTCATTCTGATATCAAAGCCTGGCAGAGACACAACCAAAAAAGAGAATTTTAGACCAATATCCTTGATGAACATTGATGCAAAAATCCTCAATAAAATACTGGCAAAACGAATCCAGCAGCACATCAAAAAGCTTATCCACCATGATCAAGTGGGCTTCATCCCTGGGATGCAAGGCTGGTTCAATATACGCAAATCAATAAATGTAATCCAGCATATAAACAGAGCCAAAGACAAAAACCACATGATTATCTCAATAGATGCAGAAAAGGCCTTTGACAAAATTCAACAACCCTTCATGCTAAAAACTCTCAATAAATTAGGTATTGATAGGACATATTTCAAAATAATAAGAGCTATCTATGACATACCCACAGCCAATATCATACTGGATGGGCAAAAACAGGAAGCATTCCCTTTGAAAACTGGCACAAGACAGGGATGCCCTCTCTCACCACTCCTATTCAACATAGTGTTGGAAGTTCTGGCCAGGGCAATGAGACAGGAGAAGGAAATAAAGGGTATTCAATTAGGAAAAGAGGAAGTCAAATTGTCCCTGTTTGCAGATGACGTGATTGTATATCTAGAAAACCCCATTGTCTCAGCCCAAAATCTCCTTAAGCTGATAAGCAACTTCAGCAAAGTCTCAGGATACAAAATCAATGTACAAAAATCACAAGCATTCTTATACACCAACAACAGACAAACAGAGAGCCAAATCATGAGTGAACTCCCATTCACAATTGCTTCAAAGAGAATAAAATAACTAGGAATCCAACTTACAAGGGATGTGAAGGACCTCTTCAAGGAGAACTACAAACCACTGCTCAAGGAAATAAAAGAGGATACAAACAAATGGAAGAACATTCCATGCTCATGGGTAGGAAGAATCAATATCGTGAAAATGGCCATACTGCCCAAGGTAATTTACAGATTCAATGCCATCCCCATCAAGCTACCAATGACTTTCTTCACAGAATTGGAAAAAACTACTTTAAAGTTCATATGGAACCAAAAAAGAGCCCGCATCGCCAAGGCAATCCTAAGCCAAAAGAACAAAGCTGGAGGCATCACACTACCTGACTTCAAACTATACTACAAGGCTACAGTAACCAAAACAGCATGGTACTGGTACCAAAACAGAGATATAGATCAATGAAACAGAACAGAGCCCTCAGAAATAACGCCACATATCTACAACTATCTGATCTTTGACAAACCTGAGAAAAACAAGCAATGGGGAAAGGATTCCCTATTTAATAAATGGTGCTGGGAAAACTGGCTAGCCATATGTAGAAAGCTGAAACTGGATCCCTTCCTTACACCTTATACAAAAATCAATTCAAGATGGATTAAAGACTTAAATGTTAGACCTAAAACCATAAAAACCCTAGAAGAAAACCTAGGCAATACCATTCAGGACGTAGGCATGGGCAAGGACTTCATGTCTAAAACACCAAAAGCAATGGCAACAAAAGACAAAATTGACAAATGGGATCTAATTAAACTAAAGAGCTTCTGCACAGCAAAAGAAACTACCATCAGAGTGAACAGGCAACCGACTGAGTTTCTTTCAAAGCTAAACCACACAATCTAACAATCACAATCATAGTTATTTACACAAATGATTTGAAAAACCTGCACATGAATGTTTATAGCAATTTTACTCATAACTATCAAAACCTAGAAGCAGCCAAGATGGATAAATAAATTGTGGCACATCCATACAACGGATAATTATTCAGCCATAAGGAGAAATAAGCTATCAAGCTAGGAAAAGAGATGAAGAACCTTAAAAATATATTGCTAAGTGAACGATGCCAATATGAAAAAGCTTTATACTGTATAAATTCAATTATACAGCTTTCTGGGAAAGGCAAAACTATGAAGACAATAAAATGATCATTGGTAGCCAGAGGTTCATAGTGGGGAAGGAAAGTTTAAATAGTTGGAGCATGGAGTATTTAGGGTAGTGAAACGATCCTGTATGATTGTGTAATGATGGACACAAGTTACAAGATGTTTGTAAAATCCTATTGAATGTACAACACAAAGAGTGAACCCTAATGTTGAGGATAACGGTAGTTAATCGTAGTGTGTCAATGTTGGTTCATCAGTCATAACATATGTATCATTCTAATACAAGATTTAAATAGTAGGAGAAATCTAGGGGAGGGGGAGGAAAGGGGAATAATATGAGGGAATTCCCTGTACCTTCCTATCAATTTTCCTGTAAAAGTAATACTGTTTAAAAGTAAGTAAATAATATAAAATACTGTCATAAAATACAACTATGAAGATATAAACAGAAGTGCTCTAGATTTTTATAAAAATCACTAGAGAGTCTATTAGATTTTGTATTTGAAGAGTCATTAAGACTAAATACAGTGTCGAAAAATTGATGGTGAGTACCTACTGCAACATAGTAAAATAGTATATATAGACATATTTCCCTATCTGGGAGCTTGTATTAAAATATACTGTATTAAAAAACAAACTTACAAGAATTAAACAGCAAAAGGAGCAATGGCCCATTATCTATTTTACTAAACTATTTAAAACAACTTATTGAAGATATATTCACAAAGACATGCAAATATTTGTTTTCCATCAATGAATGCCTGTTTAATATTTTGAGCAACTAAAAATTTGTATAATTATGTATAATGACATGACAATATTATATTTCTTGAGTTCTACATTTTTTGAATATCTATTCTATGCAAACTCAGGGCTCTTCGTGATGCAACAATCTCCTTTTTCTTTTCTTACTCTGTTTTGCCAGATTCATAATACATGCTAATAAAAATAATTCTACAGCAACAGGATAATGACATATTGCCATTCATTCAAGAACTTACACTAAATGTCTACCATGTGCCAGGACTTGATTTTTTTTTTTTTTTGGAAGAGAAAGAAAAGGAAAAGGAAGGGAATACAAGAAGGAGAGAAAGAGAAAGGAACAGGAAAAAGAAAATAACTTTTCAAGTGTGACAGGAAGTCAAAAGTTTTAGGATTTCAACTTTAAAAACCGTATATAATTTTATGAGTGCTTTCTCTAAATGGTTTCAGAATCCTTATTATAAAATGAGCCGGTAACATTAAAAATGAGAGAGTTAAATGCTTTTCTGCTTGTTAGTATATTTTATTATAGATTCTGGTTTTTTTTTCAAGTATTTTTTTCAAAAGTTACACAAGCTATGGTGTCTTTAGTAACTTTTACTCCTAATATTTTAGTAACATTAATTTGTTATCTGATTTGATTGATAACTAAGGTCTCATTAAATATACCCACTCTTTATACATGTTGTTATCTCTTACAATTAAAAAAGCAATATTAAATCTCTATATAGAAACAACATGACCAAGGAATAAAACAGCTGTGAGTGGTAAAGCATGGAATTTGATAATATGATTATACTTTGGTGGCTTTCACTTCTTCCCCCAGGGATCTAAATTTGTTCGTTATTTACAATAAGCATTTCCCTTAAAAAAGACACTAAGCCTGGCCAAGTGAAGAATCAACAAATGAAAAAACGAACAGCAGAAGAGAATTATTCTACAAGAAGAAATTAATTGTGTCTCTCAACTGAGAATCACTAGCAAGAAACTGGTAAACCAACCAACAAGTGCGTAAAGAAAATGTGAAATTATATAACTAAATAAATACACACAAACACACACACACACACATGCACACACCATAGAATACTACTCAACCACACAAAGGAAGGAAATAATAGCATTTACATTTGCAGCAACCTGGATGGAGTTGGAGATCATTATTCTAAGTGAAGTAACTCAGGAATGGAAAACCACATCTCGTATGTTCTCACTTATAAGTGGGAGCTAAGCTATAAGGACATGAAGGCATAAGAACAATATAATGGACTTTGGAGACTCGAGGGGAAAGGTGGGAGGAGGATGAGGGATAAAAGACTACACATTAGGTACAGTGTACACTGCTTGGGTGATGGGTGCACCAATTCCCAGAAATCACCACTTAAGAACTTTTCCATGCAACTGAACACCATCTGTTTCCCCAAAACTGTTGAAATGAAAATAAAAGTAGAGTAGTGTGTAACACATAAAAAAGAAAACTAAATGTGTAACGGATTGTAGGGAACGGAGGCCATGGGTCTATAGATCTGTACGTAATGATTGGTGTCTTCCAATAAAAGGTCCAGACTCCCTTAATATTAAAGGTTAAGTAATCCCTTTTGAATATTAAAATAACTACAATAGCTCTTTTATACAAAATTGATACACACATGCATGCACGCACACGCACACATATACACAACCATATATTTTCTGAAGTAAATACGAATTTATTTCTTTTCATGTGATGAAATATTTGTACTCTGACTTCTGATCACTTCCTTCCCAGATGTTCTGCATCATACTCTAGAGCTACCAACTAACTGAAGCTGCCAGAGCAGCTTACTGTCTCATATTTTTTGACACTTTTTTGCTCTTCTCTAGGAAAGCATTAATCTTCTTCTCTACCTGACATACATTCCTCCACATTCATCCTATAAAATGCAAAATAATCATTACGTATTCCATGAAGATTCTGATTTCCCTTAATATCTTACCCAATCCTTTGTGTTAGTGGTATGCTTTTTATATCATTTCTATTGGATAGCCTGTGTGTATGACTGAAAGTGAGTTGCTGGGGGTATGACCGCTTTCTTCCTCATCTTTGAATCATTGTTTCCTAGTAAAACATACGCAATGTAAGGTGCACAGCAAATATTTGTTGAAAATAATTAAGAAAAATTCCCACTGTTCAGCAGTATACTAAATTGTCCAATCAAATGAAAGAGTAAGCCAATTTCCAGTGTCTAATAGTTTCTGAGAGCTAATTTTAGCACTGAAAATAGAGAAATTCAGTATTTAAGAACTATAGAAATTTTGCAGATAAAAGATTGGTGTTTCAGAACCATGAATGTTTAACAATTTGTCAGTTCAGTATACACTATTCTGAATATTTTAGATCCTTCATTACCCTCTGCTTTATTTTTATGTTTAGCCACACTTTGTGAAGCATTGCTTTGTAATATTGTGGTAATAATTCATAGCATTATCTCTGATGTCCAATATAAAAGACAATCAGTTTAAAAATAGATCAAGACAATGGATGATTAATAAAATCAAATAACTTAAGAATTAACATTCCTCTGAAATATATCAAAGACCTATTTGGTAATAATTACATAGAATAGGCCAATTTGAAGCATACTATATTTAAGTAATAGTTGTTTTAAACATATTCTCCTGCATTTCAACTCATTTTTAGAAAAATTTATAGTAAGCTTAGAACTCTAAAAATGTATTAATGTAAGCATTTAAATGATTTTGGGTTTTATAAGAGTTATATAATGAAGATTTGTTTATTGATTTCCACTAACCTTTAGTTATAAAATTAATAACTTCAATAAATAACTGTGAGGTTAGATTAAAACCCATAGAGTAATGGCTTTTTTGGTGCCAAGATAAGAATAATTCATAAAAAAATACATGTCTAAATCTCATTGATAATAATTTATAAACAATAACACTGCAAATATTTTACATTTTCATCATGGCATTAAATATTGCTGCATTCGAATCTGTGACGGTAGAAACTTCTTAATAATTTGTATAATTATTGGTAGACACAAAAATTTCTAGATATATTATCCTATCCTTTTCTTAGGAGAATGTTTTTTAAAGTGATATTTTGCTTGGAACTTACAATATTTATTCAAATATAAGTAAATGAGTTTTGCTACTTCAAATGCTTAATTATATAAATACAACCAGATATACACAAAATTGATGGTAATTGTTTGTTTTACATGGTTATCTAAAACATATTGAGAACTTGGGATACAAAATAAACAACCCTTTTTACAAAGAGCTTTGACCTTTGACCTGATAAGAATTTATTGTATTATTGCTATTTCACACACCTAGCCCCGTATCTCCATATATAGTGTTTTTCCAATATAACATTTTAAATCTATTATGAATTTTTAGTTATCTATCATATGTATTCTATGAACATATTCTTAAAATATATTTATTTTCACAAAAAAATGTGATATTACTTAATTCACATACCCAAAATTGTATTTTTCAATAAATATTATTTTTATATTATTATTATCATCATCATCGTTATTACTCTAAAATCAAATAAGAAACCAAAAGTCTATGTTCCATTTGTCTGTTACTGTTCAGGAAATATTACAATATGGCCATCATGAATTTTGATTTTTGTATGTTTATCATAACCTTTTAATCACTTTAATTATTGAAATGTTGAACTTTTACCTTACAGAGCAACCTTGCAGTTATTATCTCAGGAAATGCAATAATTATCTGAAGACTGTAACCAGAAAGCTGGTCAATTTTTAAAAAGTCATTTAAATTCCATTGTTTCCACTTATTCTTAATCTTCCATCTGTTTATTATAATACAGTAACAACTTTTTTAAATCTGAGTATGCCTTCAACTTTTCAAAAGGGTAGAATTTGCATGGTGCAACATCCTATCTTCCTATACGACTCAATTACTATTAGAGAAATATTATTTACTAGCAGAAAATGTGCATATAAAGTCCTTTATAGCTTCTATGATGATGCAACTTTTAATTTTAAAAAATCACTTTATTGTATTCTCTTAAAAACTAATACATGAATTTGAAAATGGAGTTAAAACATTATAGAAAATGCTCTATTTTATTATTGAAAATGCAGTAAACATTTTGGCATAACACATAGAGAACATTTTCTTACTTGAATAAAATATTCATTGTTAAAAAAAATCACATATGTTATTTCAACTACCTGAAAACTGTAATATAATAAATATAAACAATGTAACAAATCAAGAAAAATACAATTGTATTAGCTATTTGAAGATTACTTAAAGAGTATAACCTGTACTCTTTCCTGGAATCTGTTTTTTTGTAACTACATGCCTAGCTAGATCACTGCTCTCTTGAATCTCTTAAAACTTGTCATTTTTTTTTCTTTTGAATATCTGCTTCTGCAAAATAAAATAAACTTTAAAGAAAATAGCATATACCTCTCAATCTACAACTTGTTACCATTTCATCACAATATCTAGGTCCTTGCAATAACTCTCAGTAGCCACAGTCAAATCTTCTCATGAATCGTATGTGAATGGTTTGTAGTGACTTGTGAATCTATTCTCGTGGAAATTCTACTAACCAGAACATCTTTCTTTAAATTTTTATAATATAACACTAGTAACTTACAATTTGAAATTAAAAGTTTAAATCATTTAGTGATCTTTCTCCATATCAAGTAATAATTTCTTTCTCAGGGCTAGGGTAAAAATACTAAGTCTCCTCTTTGCTTGTTCTGTAGAAATCAACTTTAGGAAAGGTGATGGTTTTAAGTTTGTGGTAAATTCTAAAGAACAGTAATAATATTAAGAGAATCCAAGTAGGCTCAGAATTTTCACAGACATCAACATTCATCAAAAAAGTTAATTAATTTTTCAATTGAGTTTAAACTGAAATTCAAAGTAACTGAGGCAGTGCAACAATTATGTTTCTTTTCTCACCTATTTGTAAAGGTAAAAAATTATTTGGCCTGAGATAAACAGGGTTTTATAAGACAAGGAGTCAAATTCATGGATGTCATTTAGGAAAAAACTAAGTCTCCCTTTGACTGTTTAGTGCTGAAATAAGAAAAATCCACAAATTCTCCAAGAATGCTTCTGGAATTTGCTATCCCAGAGAAGAAACTGTCCACCTCCCACTCCTATCATAGGGAAGTTAGAGTCTGGTTTCATTACAGATCTGCAGACCATGGACAAGATAAGAGTTCTGCATCTTAGACTCAAATAAAAAATCATCACCAAAAATACAACTTGCCTTAGACGTGTGTTGTGACCATTTATTATTTCATTAAAATAGTGAAATATTTAATGATGTTTGAATATAAAATACTAGACATAGTTGAATGCATATTTCTCCTCCCTTCATACCCTTAATCACAAAATATAACATACCCCAGATTAAATGAGCCAAGATGCCCATCCCCCACAACTAGCATAGATGGTTTCTTCATTTCACAGTTTCCACAAGCAGCACAGAACCAGCTCCACAAAGATTGCCAAAGGGAAATACCCTTAATGTTTTCTGTCTATAAAACATATTTTATGAATGGGTTCAAACTGCTTTAATAATCCATCTTGATGAGTTTGTTCCTGCCCTTAAGAGATTACCCCAAATCATGCTAGACTTTACTATAAGATATATATTATTTACGTAGCAGAGCTGTATAGCCAAGAGTTAAGTCAAAGAAGGGCAAATACATTTTAACTCTGTTACACTCTAAAATAGCTGAAATTCTGCACTATCATCTACCTTTTTCTGCTTGAAAAATACCTTTCCAATTTTTTCATGAATGCAACCACCTTTCTTATTCATTCTTCTCTTGGCACAATCATTTTATTTTATGGATTTTCAATTTCATGAATAATTACTATGCTAATATTTAACACACATTCTTTAATCTCAAACCCAAGTTCATACTCTTGGGTTTATTCCCATTACTCAGTTAAGAGGAAGATGACTTATTACATTCAACTTTTGGAAAAGATTTACTCAAAGTGAGGGTCTGTTTAAAAAGTTGGAATTTTGCCATTCAAATTTATCTTCCTCTGATTGTATGCAATATTTCTGTCTAAAATATGCTGTTCTTTATTTTTAATGTTGGTGGTGGTGGTGATGATGATGAGAGTACTGCTCTTGACGGCAAAAATAGTGATAATAGCAATGGTGATACCTTAAGTGACTTACAGAGATTGAGAAACAGCCCTATAAGATTTGAGTCATTATTCTTGCTTTGCCCAGTTCTCATCATGCCACCATTCTGATTCCTGATATTTCTACTCTCTAACTTTAACCTTTTAAACTGTATCATTTCTCATTTTCAGTGAACCTCTACCAGCTTTACTGTGTATCCTTCAATATATTTTCAAACCTGAAATATGGCAATGATTGGTGATCAAACTTCATTTGATTTTTTGGTGACATCCAACATTTTTTCTGTAATCACATAAATATATATTTTATTTATTGACTATGTGGCTTTTTGAAAATTTAATTATAAGACATCAAAAGCATAAAATGAAATGAGAAATTAAAAAATAATTTTAAAATAAAATATAATAAAAAGGATTTTATTACTGAAAAACATATTTCTTCATCTAATACTGTTAATGTATTTCTAATTTTATTCATTTTGGTCAGCTTCAGAATGATAAAATTAAATGGCTGATTTAAGGAGTATATTTTAAAATATGTTTTTAAAGTAATGCTTAATATTCCAAAAGTAATATTTTATGTATATAATTATTACCCCAGATATTCAATATGCTTACAATCAATATAACTTTTATGTTTATGCAACAGCATACTCATGAAGTAGTTGATGATAAAAGAAAAGTATGTAAATATTACTGTTAGAAGATTTCTATTTAAAAAAATTCACTGTAAGTAAGATAAGCCCCACTAGGAAGGTCAGTCTTCTGGGAAATGAAAATAATTTTTAGAGCTAGTATTTGTTTAAAATTGGAATATAGTGGTTAATCAAATAAACTTTAGAATTTAAATTTAGACATGATTCAGTTCTCTACTGTGACACTTACTAGCTCAATAATTTTGAGCCGGTTATCTAAATTCTCCCTCTCGGTTTTCTCACTTAAATGGAATAAGAGTAACATCTCATAGAGTTTCTATGAGGATTAAATGATTTCAGAATATCACGAGACATGTAGTAAGCATTATATAAATATTTGTTAAATACAATTATTTTATATGGGATTATATTAAAAAAGAAAACTACTTAAAATAATACTTAGCTTTAGAAGGAAATAATCATATATAGAAAACATAATACATTATTTTGATACAAGAAAGATTTACAAATAAAAGTGATATTTATCTCATTTCATGAATTTCTAAATATTCACACATTCATTCTTTTGTTTATTAAAATATTTAATAGTACAAAAGTATTTTAATTAAAACAATAAAATTGAGCAAAATGTATGATCATAGCTATCAATAAAATATTTCTGTCTTTTTACCTTACTGATACGATAAAAAATATATTGTGCTATTTCTAGAATTTAAACCTTCTGTTATGAGCAAAATAGAACTTAAATCTTATTAAAGAGACAGCCCCATTTTCATGTTATGAAATTGCTTTCTACACTATTTTTTTCCATAGGTAGTGCAAGCAGAAAATTTGAAGTACATGTCCATATTTCTAAAACAAAGAATTAATAATGTTTTACTGGAATTCTTACACCTGGATACAACCTAAAGAAAAGTCTAATTAAGATCATTATTGATGATGCAATGATTTTTTTACTGATTCTGATGCTAACCTCATTACAGCAGCAGCTTTTCTCTGTTTTGCTCTCTATAGACTTGTATACATAACAATTAACAGATGTTTAGGGAAACACTTTAAACAGTTCACATTGGCATGATCATTAGGTTACAACAAGAAGAATTGTTTCTACTCTTTAAATAATGCAGCTACACAATATTTCCTAATTCTGTGTAGAATTTTTTTAAGCCTCAGAATTGAGGTCAGGCTCATACTCGCCTTCATCCATAACACCATGCCTATCCTTTGCCAACATAATAAAAAATAAGTTTTTTAAAAAAACATTTATTTAGATCAGGTAACAACAACAGCAAAAGTAATAAAAATATTTCAGAATATATTTCTGTGTGTTAGTTTCATACATTTGGAAAGCTTAATACCTCAATATATACAATATCCTATTCTGCCCTAAAAACTCTGTAGTCTAAAAATATAAAGAAAAATGTCCTGGAATAAAATTAAATGTTCGCAAATTATTAATATTGTTATTTTAAATTATGCATTAACAAGGAAGTCAAAGTTTAAGAAAATTCTTATAAATAATACATAGTTCATGGCACATTTCAAATTTAAGAACATCAGTACAAGCCATCTTAGTTCCTGTTATATGTTAAGGACCTTAACCATAAAAGGCATGAGAATGGTATTGTAGAAAATTAGAGGATAAATCAGATACAAATTCGGCAGCCTAGACTTTAAAATATATCAGATTTTATACTTTAGACTTAAAATATAATCATGTACAATTCAGATAACGATAACTAAAGTAAGTGCACATTTAAAAATCAGATAACAAGAGTTATGAATTATATCTCATTCTGGTTTTAATTTGCAATTCCCTGATGATTAGTGATGTTGAGCACTTGTTCATGAACACATTGGCCATTTGTACATCCTCCTTATATCTTTCTCTTATTTTGAAATCAGATTATTTATTTTCTGGTTACTAGGTTGTTTGAATCTTTTATGTATTCCTCATCAGATAGTTTGAAATATTTTCGACCACTCTAAGAGTTGTCTCTTGATTTTGTTAATTGTTTTCTTTGCTGGGCAGAAGTTTTTAGTTTGATGTAATCCCATTTGTTTATTTTAACTTGTGTTTCCTTGTGCTTTTGGGGTCCTATCTGAGACATCATTGTCCAGACCAACCTGGCATTGTATATATAATGAAATTCTATTCAACCATTATAAAGAATAAAATCCTGTAATTTATGACAACACGGATGAACCTGGAGGACATTATATTAAGTGACACAAGCCAGATACAGAAAAACAAGTGCCACATGATGGAACTTATTTCTGAAATCTAAAAATGTTGAACTCATAGTAGTAGAAATAATAGTGATTACCAGAGACTGGGGGAGTGGGAAGGATGGGAATAGGAGATGTTTGTCAAAGGCTACAAAGTTCCAGTTAAACAGAAGGAATAAAACTTTGAGATGTATTGCATAGCAAGGTTACTGTAGTCAATAATGATGTATTGTGTATTTCAAAATAACTAAGCATGTAAATTTCAAATGTGTCACTACAAAAAAAGATGTGAGATAATAAATACTAACTAGCTTCATTTAATCATTTCACGTTGTATACATATATCAAAAGATAACACTGTACCCCATAAATGTACACTGCTGTAATTTATCAATTAAAAATAATATGAATAAAAAAAGCTATGAGTGAGTGCTTACTATGTGCCAGTCTTTGTTCCATGAACTTCATTATGTACTATATAATTTAATCCTCACTACAATCCTGTGTCAGTTTTGAAAGACTAAGCTAAAATAACAAATTAATTCCCGACATTTAGTGATTTAGAGTATAAGAAATTAATTTGTTTTTCAAGTAACATTTCAGGTCAGTCAAGGCCTACTTCACACAATTATTCAGGAATTCGATCTCTACCATTGTCAACTGGCGGATTCCAAAGTTGTCATTATAACTTCCATTCTATTTAGCTAGAAGGCAGAAATGAAAAGAAGAGGCATTTGGAAGGGTTATGGGCCAGGTCTAGAAGTGGCACATATGACTTCCAGGAGATCCCAATGAATAAACAATCCACCTACAAACCGTGGTACTGAAAGAACAGAGAGGTAGGATCATGATGCACATTAAGGGAAAGGGTGGTTCAAGATGAGGCTGGGACAGTGATTGATGAAGAATATGTCATTCAGGATGTTGTTAACCATGTTAAAAGATCCTACAAGTCATATTATTGGGCTATTTATTTTAAACATAGTGAACTACAGGATTTTAGTAAATAATTTTCTCAATTATTTACATTTTAAAATATTCCTCTGAGTTTCTTTCAAATAAATGTTTTATTTCATTACAGTTCTAGATTTATCAAAAATGCAATATATTAATAATAGAGATCTAGTATATCTCACATCCAGGTTTCCCTATTATGAACATGTTACATTAGGATAGTATATTTGTCAAAATTAATGAAGTCCATTTTATTGATGTTTTTCATGATTGAGCTTTTGGTGTTTAAACACTCATTAATAAAGCAATGGTTACATAGATTTTTCCCCATGTTATTTTCTAGTTATGGTATTGTAATAGCTAGATACCATAGCTAGAAGATAACAAAGGGGGAAATTGGGTATTTCAGGTAGGAGAAATATGATGATATCTTGGAATAGTTTTTTGATTTTGAAAAATGGAAAAATGCTCATATGTAACATACATTCATGTGCTGACAAACTGTTATTGTGTATCTGTATGTTACGCAAGGTAATTAAGTGCCAATATAAGCAGATATTTAATTAGTTATGATCATAGAATGTGAATGATGGAAGATGAATATGTAAAATTTATCAGGGATTTTCAAATTCTGCTAGTTTTACCTTACATTTGATAAAATGGAGGGGTAAAAGAAAAACAACTATTTTCTTGGAGAGCAGGGAATTCATGCTCCCAGAGCAGATGGAGGATCCAGCTGATCATTCTTAATTACCTATAGAGAACTATTTATTTTACTTGATGAATTACTGGAACTGTAGTTATTTTATTATCCTTTTCTAGAATTGCTTCCCTGTTAGTATCCTTACTGATAACAAATATGTTAAATTTGTGACTTATGTTTTGTAAGGGTAGTAAGAGAGAAAGAGAAAAGCAGGAAAGATGAGAAAATATAGAAAGTGTGTGAAAATTTAACATTATTGTACAAATAGGTCTCATTCACATTATTATACTTTAATATATTAAAAGAAAAGCATTAGAGATATTCAAAGTTGACATTTTTATGTCTATTGGAGAAATATTTATCATTACTTCAATTCATATTCATCAGGTATATGGTGCCTATTATTTTAACAAATTCATACTCAGAGATAGCATTAAGCATTCAATTATAAACACTGACATGTGAAATAAGCAGAAATATAATGATACCAAAATTACTCAGGAGGAAAATTAATATAGCAAACTATTGAAGAGGATAAGTTATGAACAGAGAGATGGTTAAGCATCACCTTGAATATTACAGAGAAATATCCTCCAATTTTCTATAGCAGAAGACGGTAAGGAATTTTAAGTGAGGAAAGTGCTTACTCTTTATTGCTTGAGTTTCTCTTTCTCTCTCTCTCTCTGTCTTGCTGATTCTCTCACTATGATATTGTATATATAACATAAAAAACTGGTAATTTGAAGATGTGAAATGTCACTAATGACCACAAACTCAGTACTTGAAACTCTCCTGTCTCCACACATACATAGCATTTGACAATGTTGACTGATTACATGGGATTTTTGAACATTTATTTTCCCTTTTCTTCCTAAGTGCTAATTTTAGCTATTCACCATCTCTGTCTCTGATCAATATTATTTATGTTTTTATAATAAATATAAAGTGCCAATATTTATTATGCATTTCGTGTAAACATAAATAATTAAAAATAAAAATGACACTAATTTACCCTTATAAGAGAAATAAATTGGAATGTTTCTTTCACCCGCTCACACTGAGTGGTGTCAATTTTCAACATTTTACAGTTGGAAAAAAAAAATTCTCTTGAGCTTTAATTCAAACATATTTACTAACAAAGATTTTACCTCAGATATTACTGTCTTTATTTCTCCATTTTTTAATTTTTGAAAATAGTAATTTAATGAGAAAGTGAATGTAAAGAGTTTAAGATAGAATGTGGCTCTAATAATCAATCTTACAATAAACACAACTTTTCTTTCCATTGTGGCAACTAGGAAGAGATGTTTTTCTTGTAGCACATTCTTATGTGTTCTCTTTCACACTTTTTCATGGTGCAAGGAATAAAAGTAGGAGTAGGTAAAAGCAAGGAATTACACATTTATGTCTTAAAAATTATATCTCCATAAGATTGCTGATATTTTGTCTTTGTTGCTAGCATTTTTCCTGTCTTCTTTTTTCTTTTTTTTGCATATTTTAATTTTTATTTTGTCACACTAATTATTTTTCTATTTTTTTCATTTTTTATGCTTAGAAAATCCTTGCACAGCAGTGGGTAAATATTTACCTCTATATTTTTTCTGTTGGATTGTTTGTGTTGTTAACGTTAACACTTTATTTTGACTGTTATGTATTGTTTTATAGTGTGTGAAACTAAATTATTTTAATTACTCGTTAATTTTCCTAACATTAGCATACAAAGTATCCTTTCACCATTCATTTATAATACTGCCTGTATAATTTTTAAAATTATTTCTAGAATCAAGTTATTATGAGACTATTTCATACTATTCCTGGGATGTTACCTTCACCATTCATCATGTGCTTGCTCTGCCATCTCCAAAAATATTACCTTCTCTGGAGTTTTGTTCTTTGCTTTGTCCTTAGATGCTTTTTATTTGTTTGCTTATTTACTCCATATCACACAGTGTGTTGGATAGTGGGGAACACAGATGAAGGCTTCAGACACTAGGACTATAATACACACAGCTAGAGGAGGAATCCCGATAGTCTCCAGTTAGTTCATCTGTATGGCTGATGCCTGAATTTGTTCTATAGCTCCCTTGCTTTCTCAAGAATATTTCTTACTGTTCATTCTATTTCATTATGTATCTCTACTTGACCATTATTCTATATAAGTACCATCACATCAACATGTTTTTAAAAAGCACGTGAAATATATAGTCACACATTGTCTTAAATTAACTCAATACATCTTTGGGCAGCCAACTTTGCCTCAAGTAAAAACATCATGACTAACTTGGTCAAACATTGTGATACCTGAGGGATGAATGAACACTATACTTTGGCTCAATCCCTCCATTAAATCAATTGTCAGTTTTTGTTAATTTCTAAAATAATCACTGTCTTTGCTTTTTGTAATTGTCATTATGATCCATTTCAGCCTCCTGTTGCCTCTTAACCTGAAATATCAAATAATCGATTTTTTTTCACCCACACTGGGGTGCAGTGGTGTGATTATAGCTCATTGCTACCTCAAACTTCTGAGCTCATTGCAACCTCGAACTCCTGAGCTCAAGGGATCCTCTTGCCTCAACTTCCTACCTGTAGCTGGGACTGCGGGCATATGCCACCACACTCAGCTATATTTTTTTATTTTTAGTAGAGATGGGGGTCTCACAATGTTGCTCAGGCTGGTCTGAAACTCCTGAGCTCAAGTGATCGTTCTGCCTCGGCCTCTCAAAGTGCTGGGATTACAGGCGTAAGCCACTTAACTGAGAACTGTGGACCTTGCTTCCCTCCAATCATGTTCAGTTTGGGGTGAAATTAATTAAATCTATAGAATCCAAATATAAGAAAGTCATCATATACAGTAAAATTTTAAAACCTATAAGTACTATCCCTGGCAGGTATTTGGATTTCATAAATGTCAGCTTTGAATTTTCTGTTTCTTCTAATTACTTAAGACAACAGTTCTCAAAATGTGACCCACAGTCCCTAGGAATTTGCAAGACATTTTCAGGAGGTCTGTGGGATCAAAATATATTCATAATTATATTAACTTTTTTTCCTTTGTCACTATGTGGAAATTTGCATTAATAGTGCAAAAGTGACACCGGGTAAAATTTCTTGCCCCTTGCACAAATTAAGCCAGTAGCACCAAACAGTTCTGAAAATCATTTTATTATTTACTGCCACACACTGAGAATTATTTTTTAAATTACTATTTTATTGTTTCGTTTAAGAATGCCCTTGATTAAAACAGTACAAAACATTAGTTTTATTAAATCTATACCTTTAAATACATCTTTTTACATTATTCTTTGAGGAACAAAATGGAAGAAAACATAAAGAACTGCTGCTGCATACCATATGACAGTTGTTTTTGGGAAAACACGAGTGATTATTTGCTTTCTGCATTGAATTAGCTACTTTTTCATTGATCACTATTTTTATTCTAAAGACTCGCAGACAGCTAGACTTTTCATACTTGGGTGTTTGACAGATATTTTCTTGAAAACGAACCAAGAAAGTCAGTCACTCCTATGAAAACAAATGGCAGTATCTAATAACAATACTAAAATATGTAAAGTGAAAATTAAAATATTGAAAAATTTTTATCTGTCATAACTTCTCAATAAAGACTTCACAGAAAAGATTAGCAATTAATAAATGTTAATTTTGTTCTATATTAAAATGTGTCAATATGTGGAAGATCTGTATAACTCAATTAAATAACATTAAATAAATATTTTCACAGTTTCTCCATTTTAATTTCTACTGTAGATACTATTCACCTAAATTATCCAACTCAACTAAAGCTCTTTGGACTTATCAGTCTTTACAAGAATGTAAAAATTTCCTCAGATAAAAATATTTGAAGAGTGCTAGTTAATGGGTTAAAATCCAAGTCCGTTGGATAATTAAGCAGAGTCCTAAAAGCCTGGCAATAGCTTCCCTTCCCAGAAATTTTGAGTGACTCCTATAGACACTAAATAAATCAATTTCATTGAAATGCCTTATCTGTACACAAATGCCTTATACTTTATATGTGCAATTTTTTACAATATTCCTCTTTCATGTAATGCTTTCTCCTTTAACGGATATACTTCTATGTTTATTATGAAAACACTTTTTAAGTAATACTTGTTTATATTGTTTCTTTGGCCCATCCAAATATAGAATCCTTTACTTTCTCATGTATGTTTTCTCAATACATATTTTTCAGTGCTCTTTTGTCTTGATAAATATTAGTGGACTGTGAGCAATTTGATAGCCAAGTTTGTTGTATATTACTCAGCTTTACTTTTTTTAAGCTCATACTAAGATATTCAGCACATACTGATTAAAAATAAACTACTGAATTCGAATGGTAAATCCTTCCTAGAACTGAGATTGGGGATCAACATTTTTTGAAAAATTAGAAATATTTTAAAGAAATTAAATAGAATTAAAGATGTTTCAAGTAGAGAAATAAGAGTATATTTTAGATTGTATCATTGCTTTATATTCAAGCTTACTGACAACATTTCTCATGCTACTTTGAGACTATAGTAGTCATAACTTTTTTTGATGGGTAATAAATCGATTTCTTAAAAATATATGCTTGTGAGTATTCATGAGCAATATGCTGACTTTCTGATTATTTGATACACTATTCATCGTAGAGTGGCTGCTAGTTGATCTTTATTTCTAATTATTATTGAAATCAAAGTATTATACAAATCTTCAAAATGAGCAACCTCTATTCTTCTTTCAACATTGATTGAATCAGAATTGTTGATTTCAGTTACACAGAAGGCTTTACTTTCTAAGATGGAAATGCAGCACATGCAGAACTTGAGCTATGTTTCTGTAGAAATGTACATTCCTTATAGAATTTTCTTTTTAATATGCATGTGTACAAATTAAGTTATAATGTCAACAATTTGATGTATATGAGGGAGGCAGTTTTTCAGCTGCATAAAGATCACAACAGTTATTATTAAATAATATGGACATAAATTTTTTCGCTTGTCTATTATCTATACTCCTTTTGTTTGGTGAAGTCCCTTGATTTTTCTCTGGTGAATGCTCCGTTTTCATTCAGTTTTTCTGGTGCTGATAGAACTGACTCACATCTAAATTCCTAGAGCACATGATGCCGGCATGGCTCATTAGAATATCAAGTGATTGACCACAGTGATTTAGGGATAGCCAAGAACCTTAAGAGAAGTAAGCCAAACCAAGAAGAACCTTACAGGAACTGTTACTTGAAATACTGAGATACTGAGAAAAGGTTTACTTTTTCCACTGAAGTTGCCAAAATAATGGGGTAGAATCCTGAAGTCGTTGATGGGTATTTGCTCAGGACTCGCCTGGGATTCATGTCCAAGAGTGATATGCTAAGCCATGGATTGGCTTGACTGATTGATAGGTTGATTCCCAGTGAATTATCTCAGCCCATAGATCCAGATATTTCCAAAGCCAAAACAATCCTTGGACTTTTTGATGGCATGAGGCTATATATATATATGAGGCTATATATGTGTGTGTGTGTGTATATATATATATGTAAGTTTATGTGTACATACATATGTATAATATACATACATACACACATATATATTTCTTAAAAGTACTTTAAGTTGGGTGTCCTTTATCATATATGACTGACACAGTAAAACTAACTCTATTTTTAGCTCAATCTTGCCAGAAATATATCGTAAAACAAAAGAATGAATCCACAATATGCATTATAACCCCATTAAGGATATCACTGATTACGTTGTAGACAAACATCATGACTGAAGCAATAGTATTTCATTCCTATAATACAGGCATACTAAATGCATTAACCTATTTTCTCCCCCAATGACTTTATGTACAATTCGAGAATAAAAATAAATGTCAGTTGAAATACAAACTCAAAGTAAATTATAATTACTGGTTTTAGAGTGTCTTTTTATGACAAAAAGAGAAAGGCAGTTTTAGTACAGTGCATCATTAGTTTCTAAATCTTCTAAGTAATGAATAAAAGAGAATCTTACAAAATAATTCATAACTAGAATACTTAATATATATATATATATCTGTTAAACTCTAGTTTGCTGAACTCAAAAGCACAAACACCACCACCTATATTTTTTAGAATTTTATTGTAATTTAGACTAAACTATACAATTAATAAGCACACATCTAGTTTTTATTACCTATTCTACATTCATTTTATCATGTATGAAACATTCTGTTATTATTTTAAGCACTGACTCCAATAAGTTTGAGTAAGATGTATGTCACATAAAATATATTGAAACACGGTGTGAAATTTGGCAAGAAAAATAGTGCTCTAGTTACATTATAAGTAATGCTATTTTAAGGTTAGACTTATATGCTGTAACCAGATCAGTAAAGGTTGCCTCCTGATATATAGGGTAATAAAATATCTAATAGTTCCAAAACTGAAAAAATCAGTTATGTAAATTTATATCATTAATAAGAGTAAAATACTAGATGCTTTATTTAGAAAAAATATTATGTGAATTGTGAAATATTATACTACACTCTGATTTGAAACACATATACTAAACTCTTGGAAATTTAAGTAGCAGGTTTTAGTTACATTTTATTTTGACAGAGATGTATTAAGAAAATTATGCATGACTTTCAAAATTTGAGGTGACTATCACATAATATACAATTAACCATTTTAAGGTACACAATTCATTGGAATTTAGTGTATTCACAATGTTGTGCAATCACCAGCTCTCTATAGTTTCAGAAGTTTTTCATCACCTCATAGAAACAGGGCATACCATTTAGGTAGTCATCCTCATCCCCCAAACTCACACCCTCCTCCTGCTAAACTCTAATCTGCTTTTAATTTTTATGAGTTTGCCTATTTTTTACATATCATATTAAAGAATCATACAATATATGACCTTTTGTGTCTGGCTTCTTTCACACAGCACAATATTTCAAAGTTTTATACCCATGGTATTATGTATTGGTACTTTATTCCTTTTTCACAGAATAACGTTTTACTGTATTTATATATTACAATTTGTTTATCCATTCATCTGTTAATGGGCACGTAGGTTGTTTCTACATTTTGGTTATTATAAGTAATAGTGCTATAAATATTTTTGTATAAGTTCCTGTGAGGACATGTGTTTCATTTCTCTTGGGTATATGCATAGGAATGGAATTGCTGGCTTATACGGTAATTCCATTATTAACTTTTTGAGAAACACCAAACTATTTTCCATAGTGGCTAAAACACTTAATATTTGGCTCTGTGTCCCCAACCAAATCTCACCTTGAATTGTAATAATCCTAACATGTCATGGGAGGGAAATGGTGGGAAGTAATTGAATCATGGGGGTGGTTACCTCCATGCTGTTCTCATGATAGTGAATAAGTCTCACGAGATCTGATGATTTTATAGAGGGGAGTTCCCCTGCACATGCCCACTTGATTGCCACCATGTAAGATGTTCCTTTGCCCTTCCTTTCTCTTCTGACAAGATTGTGATGCCTCTCCAGCCATGTGGAACTGTGAGTCCACTAAATTCTTTCTTTTATAAATTACCCAGTCTTGGCCTGGCGCAGTGGCCCACGCCTGTAATTCTAGCACTTTGGGAGGCCAAGGCAGGCAGATCAATTGAGGTCAGGAGTTCGAGACCAGCCTGGCCAACATGTTGAAACCCTGTCTCTACTAAAAATACAAAAATTAGCTGGGCATGGTGGCACACACCTGAAATCCCAGCTACTGGGGAGGCTGAGTCAGGGGAATCGCTTGAACCCAGGAGGTGGAGGTTGCAGTGAGCTGAGATTGCACCATTGCACTCCAGCCTGGTGACAGAGTGAGACTCTGTTCCCCAAAATAAATAAATAAATAAATAAATAAATAAATAAATAAATAAATAACCCAGTCTCGGATATGTCTTTATTAGCAGCCTGAGAACAGACTAATACACCATCAAGATATAAGGATTAATATTTCTCTGCACCTTCTCCAATTGATATTTTCCTTTTTTTTTTTTTAATTAAAGCCATCCTGTGAGTATTAAGTGGTAACTTTGTGGTTTTGATTTAAATATCCTTAAGGATCAATAATGTTGACCATCTTTTTATGTTCTTGTTGTCTATTTGCATCTTCTTTGAAAAAATATCTGTTCAAGCCCTTTGACCATTTTTAATTGGGTTGTTTGTCTTTTTGCTGCTTAATTGTAAGAGCTTTGTGGGGTTTTTTTCTATAATCTGGATATCAATCACTTTAGATATATGATTTGAAATATCTCTCATTCTTTAGGCCATGTTTTTGTATTTTTGATTAAAAAAATTTTAATTTTTACAAGTCTAATTTTGTTATTCACATTTTTGGTGTCAATCTAAGAATTCATTGCCAAATCTGAGGTCATGAAAATTTACCTTATGTTTCCTTATAAAAGTTCGATAATTTTAGTTCTTATATTCAGATTGTTAGTGCATTTTAAGTTAATTTTTGTATGCAGTGTGAGATAGGTATTGAACTTTATTTTGCATGTTGTTATTCAGTAGTCTCAAGCACCGTTGGTTGAAGAGAAAATTCTTTCCATGTTTAATAGTATTGGCACTACTGTTGAAAATCAATTGGCTTTAAATGTTTGGGTTTATATTTGGATTCAATTCTATTTCATTGGTTAATGTATCTATTCTCATTCTAGAGTCACATGATTTTTATTATTTAACTTTAAAGTACATTTTGAAATTAAGAAGTGTGAGTTTGCCTTCATGTTTTCCCTTTTTCAATTTTATTTTGACCATTTGGGGCCCCTTGAAGTTTCATATACATTTTTGGGGTGTCTCTTCTATCCCTGACAAAGGGCCATTGGAATTTGAATAATAGTTGCACTGAATCTCTAGATTGCCTTGGAGAATACTGGCATCTTAACATATTAAATTCTCCAGTCCATGAGTATGGAATATCTTTCCATTTATTTGTGTTTTGTTTAATTTATTTTAACAAATTTTTGTAGTTTTTAGTGGTATTTCAGCATATTGATTAAATGTATTTGTAAGAGGTATTTTGTTTTGTTTTCTTTTGTTTTAAATCCTCTGGACTCTGTTGTATGTGGAATTGTTTTCTTAATTTACTTTTCAGATCATCCATTGCAGGTGTAGCAAAACACAACTGACTTTTATGTTTTGATTTTGTACCCTGTAACTTTACTGAATTTGTTTATTAGCTCTAGCAGGTTTTTTGTGTGCATACTCTGTAGGTTTTACGGTATACACAATCATGTCATCTACACATAGAGAGTTTTACATCATCCTTTCAATTTTGATGCCTTTTTATTTGTGCCTCATTGCTCTGCTAAGACTTCCAGCACAATGAATAGCAGGGATGAAAGCAGGAATCCTTGTATTGTACTTGCTCTTAGCTTTCAGTCTTAAACCATTAAAAATTATGTTAGCTATGAAAGTTTTATATATGCCCTTTATTAAGAAATTTTCCTATTTCTAGTTTGATTAGTGTTTTAATGATAAAAAGATGTTGATTTTTTTCAAATAGTTTTTCAGCATTTATTAAAATAATCATGGGTCTCCTGCCTTACTTTATTCTCTTAATGTGATACAGTACATTGATTCATTTTCTTATGTTCAACCAACTTTACATTCTTAGGGTAAATCCACTTGGTCATGGTGTTATAGCACTTTTAATGTGCTGTTGAATTCATCTTGCTAGATTTGTTGTCGGTGGTGGTGGTGTTGCTGTGGCTGTTGCTGAGTATTTTGTGCCTACATTCATTAAAAAATATATTGGTCTGTAGTTTTCTTAGTTTCTGGTATTTTTTTCTGACTTTGGTATCAGAGTAATGTTGGCCTCACAGAAGAGCTTGGAAGTTTATTCCTCTTATATACTTTTGAAAGAGTATGAATATGATGGATGTTAGTTATTCTCTAAAGATTTGCTAAAATTCAAGAGTGAAGCTGTCTTATCCTTTTCTTTCTAAGAAGTTTTTGATTACCAATTTAATCACTTTATTTATTATAGGTTTGTTAAGATTTCCTATGTCTTTTGTGTTCAATTTGGTAATTTTTTTGTTTCTAGAAATAGGTCCATTTTATCTAAATTATTTAATTTGTTTGGTTTGCAATTGCGAATATTGTTCTCTTATAATCCTCTTAATTTCTGTAAAGTTTCCAGTAATGGCCCCATTTTTATTCTTGACTTTATTTTCATTTACTCTCATTTTTTTCTTAGTCAGTATAGCTAAAAATTTGTCAAAGTGGTTGATCTTATCAAAAAAGCTTCTTGATTGGGTGTAGTTTCCTCTCTGTTTTCTTTTTTAAAGGGAAAATTTTGGCTTGCTAATTTGAGGTCATTCTTTTTCTTCTTAAATATAGGTATTTACGGCTCAGAGAGTAAATTACTCTCTGAGCACTACTTTAGCTGTATCCAACAAGTCTTGGTATGTTATGCTTTGTTTTTCTTTCATCTCACTGTATTTTCTAAGTTTTTTCTTGTGAGTTATTTTCTGCCCCATGGGTTTTTTAAGAAATATTCTGATGAATTTCCATATACTTATAAATTTTCCAAAATTTCTTCTGCCTTGATTTCTAATTTAATCCCACTGTTTTCAGAGAAGATTCTCTGTAAGAATGGAATTCCTTAACCTAACCTTGTGTAGGCTTGTTTTGTAGTCTGTCCTGGCAAATGTCCATTTGTGCTTGATGAGAAAAAAAAGTGTCATCTTCTCGTTCAAAAAGTGGTCCATAGATGTCTGTTAGGAGATTTGGTTTATAGTTTCATCCAGGTCTTCTAATTCCTTGTTGATCTGCTTACCTAGGTATTGTATCCATTATTGAAAATGGAGTAGTTAAGTGTCCAACTATTATTGTTTAATGGCCATATCTTCCTTTTATTTTGCCAGTTTTTGTTTCATGTATTGGCTGTATTCTTAGGTGCAATTTTTTTTTTTTTTTGGAATTGTTAGACCTGTTTGATGAGTCGGCCCTCTTATTATTTTAAAAGATCTTATAAATTTCTTATATTAAAGTCTATTCTGTCTAGTATTTATATAGCCATTCTATCTGTTGATGATAAATTAAGAATGCATATATAAATCATTGAAAGCAACCAATAAAATAATAAAATAAAAAGGGTTGCCAGGAAATATAGCAACACTATAGAATAACTGGAATGTAATAATTAAAATAATACATTAACCAAGGTGTTAACAGGAAGGAAGAGACATAGAAAGAAAAAAATGTGACCGATAGAGATTAACTTGCCAAATAATGTAACTAACTCAACTATAACAATAATTACGTTAAATTTAAATAAAATATATCTTTGCCACTTAATTGAAATATTGATTACTTATATGTTATATAGATTATATAAATTTATATAATCTAATTATAATTATATAAATTTCTATAATCTATAACATTTAATGTAGAATAATTTATACAGTATATAAATATATATTCTAAGTAATACGTATTTCAATCAAATGGCAAAGATATATTTTATTTAATATACTTACATAAGTAAAAAAAGTATAAGAATGTATAAGAAATATACTTATATATTCTAAGTAATCTATATTTCAATCAAATGGCAAAGATTGTCAGAATGGACTAAAAGCAAGAAGGCTGTCTACAAGCCAGGAAGAAGGCTCTTACCAGAGTCAAATCTGCCAACACCTTCGTCTTTGACTTCCCAGGCCCCAAATATGTGAGAAATAAATGTCTGCTGTTTAAGTTAGTCTATAGCACTTTGTTACAGAAGCCCAAGCTGACTAAGACAGGGCTTATCCCAGGAATTCAAGGCTGGTTTATGATTCAAATACCACTCAATCAAATTTGCCATATTTGTAGAATAAAATACCAAAAATAAGTTTATTCTAACAGAGGCAGTAAAATAATGTGAAAAAGATATGAAACATGTTAGATGTCTTAGAAAACTAGGCAAATATAAAAGAAGCTTGTTCAATATGATAACAAAATATAAACAGCGTCTAACATCATATTTAAATACTCTAATGGTCAATTTTATATGTCAACTTGGCTAGACTATGGTTTACAGTTGTTTGCTCAATACCATTCTAGATATAAGTGTGAAGGTATTTATCATATGTAATTGACATTTAAATCAGTAGACTTTGAGTGAAGCAGACTACTTACACTCCATAATATGGGTGGGTCTCATTCAATTAGTTGAAATTCTTAGGAACTATGACAGAGGTTTCCCAAAGCAAGGAATTGGCCTCAAGGCTTCAGTATTAAATCTTACCTGAATTTCCAGCCTGCTGGCTTGCCCTAGAATTTCGGACTTCCGAGACCCATAATCACATGAGACAATTCCTTAAAATATCAATGTTGCTCTCTCTCTCTATATATATGTACATATATGTGTGTGTGTGTGTGTGTGTGTGTGTGTGTGTGTGTGTGTGTGCATTTCCTAATGGTTCTCTGGTGTATCTTCTCTTATGCAATAGTGAAATACCAAAAGGTGGTTTGTTTTTTTTTTTCTGAGATGAAGCAAATTAAGAATGTTTCCTGTTTCTCTATTTTCATTTAACTGTCTACTTTGGCTCTTAGAAGTGTAATAAGGAAAGTTTTTTTAAAAAGGCATACAGATTGGAAAAGAAGTGGTAAAACTTTCCTTATGCACAGATTATACAATTATCTTTTACAGCAAAGTTATTTAATGTGCTTCTATAACGAGAAGCACATTAAATATCTAGTAATGACATTTAAAATATAAAATGAAGGAGGTGAAATTAACTTGATAAGATACTTTACTTAATGCAATATATCCAAAATACATCTCATCTTAAAACGTTTTAATCATTTTATCTTACTGTCTTTAAAATCTAATGTATATTTTACACTTAGAGTGCATCTCAATTTGGACTAGCCCTATTACAATTGGTCAGCAGCCACATGTGCCTGAATGGCTGCAGTATTGTGCAATTCAGTGTTTGAAAATTCTAACAAGTTTGAAAAACAACTATATAAACTAATAATTAAATTTGGTAAGCTCACTGCATACAAAGTGAACAAGACATTTGCTGCTCTGCAAATTCATTTAATTAAGCAAGCTTTCTCTTGAATTCCAACTTGGAGAATTGCAAATGTATGATATCAGTTTCTTTAATTTTATAGTTTGTCAAAATGCGTTTCTTTCTTTCTTTGAAATATATTTCATTTTGGGCCAATAAGATGAGGGATTTACTAGCTTCCTCTGACTCTGTGTTACATATTAGTGGCTAACAGATTAATACTTAACCAAGATACTGAGTGGGATAATAGTACTCAATATAAATGAGTCTCATGTCAACTTTCTCCACTAATTATCCACACAAAATCATAAATCACTTAGAATCTTTTACAACTACTCAATAAAACATTCTCTAAGAGATAATATACCAAAAAAGTAATAATATTTCAGGTTTTAAAAAGAACTATATGTAGAGTATATTTATCAGAGTAAATGGGTTCTGTATCTGAACCAATAGGGACAAAAGGTACGTAGAAATCATGAAAAGATACGTAGAAAGCATGAAAAGTCCTGAGAACTATAACTTAATATTTTTATAATGCAGTTACTATATTTTTGATATATGAAATATTTTATATTTGTCTAGATAAAATTTATTCACAAAACACTTATAGAATTAATTTTACTTAAATGAAATAAAAATGTATTGTTCTACATCAGACAAGAAGAAATTCAAAAATGGTAAGTTCAACTTTTACGCAACTTATAAGTAACTGAGATAATCTCAAAGAACACATTCAGATCAGTTTTTTTCAAAGCACTAAATTTGCAATTATTTATTAACATTCCAAAACAGGTGATTTTATGTTTAAATGGCATATATATAGAGAAAATACCCATTTTCTTTTATTGGAATATGTCTGTGCATTTAAAAAGCTAAAATGAATTTTGCTAATTTTGCTTTTTAATTTTTGTGTGTACATAGTAAGTTTATGTATTTATGGGACATATGAGATATGTTGATATAAGAACACAATGTATAATAATCACATGTATCTTAAATCTACAAAAGAGAAGTATGCAATATTTCCCAGGCTTATTTTACAAAAATGTTTTTTGGCTAAATCCTTATGAAATTCCATAGGAACACTGTTTATCTTAACAAATGTTTGACAAAATTGCCTAGAATATTTTCTTTTATCCTTTAAGGAATTTAGAATACATTATTTATTTATATATATACATATATATACACATATATACATATATACACACACACATATATATACATATATATATTTGAGATGAAGTTTCACTCTTGTTGCCCAAGCTGGAGTACAATGGTGCGATCTCAGCTCACTGCAACCTCTGCCTCACAGGTTCAAGTGATTCTCCTGCTTCAGCCCCCTGAGTAGCTGGGATTACAGGTATGCGCCACCATGCCTGGCTAATTTTTTTTTTTTTTTTTTTGTACTTTGAGTAGAGATGGGGTTTCTCCATATTGGTCAGGCTGGTCTCGAACTCCCGACCTCAGGTGATCTGCCCATCTTGGCCTCCCAAAGTGCTAGGATTACAAGCGTGAGCCACCGCACCCAGCCTATTTATATTTTTTATGGAGACATGTGTGTGTGTGTGTATATATATATATATATATATATGCATATACTCATAAAAGTTATAAAGTATCTTCAGTTTTTTAGTTTAAAAATTTGGACCAAATTAACCAAGCAAAATATATCGGCAGTCTATGTGCAATATTTGCAAAATATACTAAAATAAATAAAAATATTGAGCAAAAAATTTTAGCCAAATTTAAAATAAAATTTCAACAGTTACAGTATTTTTATAAACAGACCATTTAACAGTTTTTTTTAGTATTTCCATCTAACATTTTTGCTGTTTATATTGTATTTAGACTTTTTCCCATCTGAGCAGTTCAAAGGCCATTTTTATTAAGCTTCCAAAAAATAATCAGTTTGATTTTCAACACAGACTCCACATAAGTAAGCTGGATATTGATGTTTTACAGTTTATTGATACACTATTTTAGTTCAACAGAAAATTAATCAGACATAAACATTGTAATTGCTTAATAAAATTCAATTATTCAGGTATCTTGGGAAGGCTATCATGTTTTAATAACTAAATAAATAAAATTAGATCAAGCTTCTTTGACATACTTGGAACTTTTTCCTCCATAGAACTAACCAAAATAGTACATGTAATTATAATGATCCTTTCAGAACAGAAAAAACATTCACAATTTCAGAAAATGGTTTTAAACACATGGGGTTCCATCTGCTACCTGCTCCACTTTTAAAGTGCAAAGCCCATCTCATGGTAGCATTCCTCAAGATGCATTTGGAGTCTGAGACAAACCCACATCTGCCAGCTCTGGAACAAGTAGGTAGATTCCTCTATAGACCATGTATTGTCTTCCCTGGCCGTACTACTCTCCCATCTCCACAGTAAAATCTGCTTTAATAGCTTGCCACAAATTACTTAATCATACTTATCTTTATTACTTTGGAATAAAGTATCAATATCCAGGAGGCTCCTATAAAATGCAAATTTATTACCTGAAATATTCACTTAGTGTCCTACTTGACACCACTCAGTATTTTAGACTAGCATGTCAATTCTTAAATTAGTTTAGGAGTTGTTGGGACCCTTAAAACTTATAAAGGTTCCCAACACAAGCTTTTGCTTATGTGGTATATAGCTATTTATGTTTAATATTCAATATTAAAACTAATAAGTTTGTAAATATTTATGTACTAATCGTAAAATGGCAATAACAAGCCCATATATAAGCATAAATACCATATTTTTAATGAAAAAATATTTTTTCAAAAAAAGAGTGTCACTGCTTAACATTTTTGTAAATTTCTTTATGTCTGGATTAAAGAAGACAAATTGTCATATAAGCTCTGATTTCAACCTATTATACTGTTATCACATCATGTTGACTTTAAAAAACACCAAACAATCTGAGTATTGTAAAAATAGTTTTGAATTGATGTATACCCTGGAAGTATTGTCTGGAGACTCCGGGGACCCACCCCCCAGACCGTTCCACAGTGGATGTCAAGTCAAACTGTCTGGTCAAACCCATAACAACGGTCCTGGACAGAAGGACCTGAAGATGTCAGTGGACAGCTGGGAAGATGTAGTGAGAAGAACCGAGGTTTTGAAAAGCTCCTAAGCGAAACTTCACTAATTTTATGAATTTTCTCTGAGCTAGCTCTTTCAAATATATTGTTAATTATTGAGATAAGATGCTTTCTTGACCTTTCTTTTTATTAGATTCATTTCTTATATTGAAATTGAATTACCACACTGAAATTGTATGGGTATATTTTATCAGTCTTTTTCCTACACTATAATAATACTGGCACAAAAAAAAACAATACTGACTGTAAAAGATCACAGGTCTTGTGGCATGAATTTATTTTCCCTCCCTTCAATTACATTTATTTTCAGAACATTGCAACCAAGGGGGTGCCATAAAGGTACTGAGCCCAACTATGAATAATTGTTTTTCTCTTAAAAATAATCTACTTTTAACTTCAGAGAGTATAAAGGCTGAGACAAAATAATAATTCAGTCACTGAGATTCAGAAACCACGTACTTCAACATTTTTATTATTTTCCTTTATACTTCCTTTATTTACAGTTCTTTATATAAAAATAAAATATAAATTGAATTACATACAAGAACATATAAAGAACACAATATGGACAAATTAATTCTATATTTAAATATTGCATTTTTGTACACACAACTGCATTTGGTTCTATTGAAAGTGATTATTACAGACATACAACCTGATTTTAAAGCACAAAATGTAAGAAATAAAATAATATTTTAATTATACATAAAATATATAGCAATCACATAATTTCACAAATGTAAACAAAATTTTATGATACAATATGGCTTTAAAAGGAGCTAGACATAATACTGTGATATAACTGAATCTTTATCCGTATAAAAACTGCAGTATTTTTCTTAAGAAAAGAAGGTATTTCCAATTGTGTTATGTCAGAGTGAACGAACAAAGAAAGAATACAAAGAAGAGTATTTGAGATGTAGTTTTAGGTTAGATACTGACATGTAACTGAGATTGTCCTATTTGCAACTCAGATTAAGTAAACACAAGATAGTTTTCATTTAAAAAAAGCTAAGAACATAAAAATATATTAAAACACAATATCGGGAAGGGTTATTCTATGGAGATAATTATATACTAAATACAGAATTTATTCAATGAATATAATGGCAGTGGTTGAAAGGAGAACTGCTAAGGTCAAATATGGCAAAGGGTTATTGCACAAAATTACACAATGTAGATAGGACTAAGAAGAGCACTTACAGCTTGTTCCTGTATTTCCAGAGATAGACCAAACACTTTAGTGGAAGGTTTTAAATTACCCTTTCAGGATAAACCCAGCCAGTGTGTTGCTGGGTGGGAAAGATCTCTAGCATCCACCAAAATGTGGTCAGGCTAAGTAGTTTCTGAGGTCATTAAGGGCCACACAAGAAAGACATTTCTCCCATCTATTGTATTGCACTTCTATTATACAGTCCCGGATAAAGAAAATAAGACTCCAGAGAAAAGGCATGTGCCTTAGCAAGAGAAAGTATGGTTTTAGAGGTCTCTTCCTCACCAAATGAAGGTTGTTGTACATGTGGGCCACTATGAAGCAAATTCCTGCTGAAACAAAGAGCTACCAGTGGCTGATTAGCAATCAGCTCACCTGTTCCTTGGGCTTACTGAACCCTAAACTAGTAGACCAGGTACAGGTTGTTACTGAACTTTACCATGAGATATGAAAACATTTGATAAAGACATCAAAATTTGGATTTTAGTTCAGAAAAGGAGAGAATCTTTCCCTTTGTGGAAAAAACTCACCTTGAGCTTACTAGAAGTTACGCACCAAAATAAAAGTAAAGCAATAACTTAAAGAATGACGTTTTGTAAGAAAATACAAAACTTATTTAAGAAATGGACTTTATTGGTGTGTGACTTTTTTTCTGGTATAAATTCACCTCAGATGTATAATTATTTCTATTGTTCCTACATTTGTTAACAGTATTGTTTGGGGACACAACATGCTTTGGTGTATATAATCAATATTGAATTATCATTCTTTTCTCTCCTTTCTTGGAAACTTGGAAGAAACTGCAGAAATAATACCACCATTTTAGTGTTCCCATTTGTTCACCATTCTTTTATTCTTTCCCATATATTTCACATATGGTGCTCCATATTTTTAGCAGCAACAGTGCAGGTAACATATACTTACAACAGGTGTTCATGAATAAAACCAAATAAAAAGGTAACAGCTCAGAGTTTGCAGTAGAATAATTCCCACTGTTGAGTTCTCTAAGCAGCTATGTAGATTGTTCCCTACAGCTATTAAGCAGTGCGAACACATGGAAGACAAATAATGATGCAAAGTATTTCTATCTAATCAAACTCTGGACATGAGAATCACATCTTTGTATTCTCAGCAATGGTTTAGTTAACATACATTTAATAACAGTGCCTATAACTAATCCTCGTATTTACACTAGTTAATTATTATTTCTATTTTCACACAAAATGAAATTCCCAAAAGCAAAAAAGCTGATAAAATAGAGCTTAGGTATAAGCTCAAATCTTTTTTATTGGCACTCTTTAAGAAAGTTTATTCACCTGATTTCATCACAGGACTTGTGTTAATAGCTGAAGAATTCTATTACAACTAATGTGAAGACAAAAAGCATTCATTATGAATATGAGACACTAATTTTCAAAAGAGCTGCAAATCGCAGTGATAATAATCATTCCCAATTAGTTCTTCCTAATACCTTACTTGATTATGATTTTGTTTTCACGGTGTTTTAGTCTGTTTTCTGTTGACAACAAAATACTTGAAGCTGGGTGGCTAATGAGAAATGAAATTCTCATTAGAGGGAAGGGCTGCATCTGGTGAGAGCCTTCTTGCTGGTTGGTTCTCCGCAGAGCTCTGAGATGGCACAGGGCATCCTATGGTGAGGGGGCTGAGCATGCTAGCTCAGGTATCTCATCCTTTTATAAAGGTGCTAATGCCATTCCCATGATAACCCATTAACTCATGAAGCCTTTAATCCATGAATCAATGAATGGGTTCAACTTTTAATATTGTCACAGTTGAGATTAAATTTCAATATGAATTTTGGAGAGGACACTCAAACCATAGTATACTGTTTTGTAATAGTGGCATATAATCTGTAGCACATGACTAACAGTTCATAATTCATATTGTTTTTTACCTGATGCATTGTAGGGCCATGCATCTCTAACAAAGCTTTAAGCTTTTAGAGAGTGTATGTGCTTATTAGTCTCCAAAAGCCCTTAGTACATTGTTACACATGTAGCAGTGTCTCAATAAAGACATGCTCACTAGCAAAATATAGTCAAAATTTAAAGCATGAATTTAAAAATGGCATGTTCACTGTAATTTATAAAAACAAACTACTTCATCACTAGAGCAAGATTAATAAATGAAAGCACTTGGCAAAACCCCTTCAGATAGATTTATAAGACACATTTATCTTGCTATTCTCTCTTTAAAAAAAATCTATGACCAGTTTAGTTCAGATCTAACCTTGAACAGAAGTTATAAAGAGTTATTGCTATTTTATACATTAAAATAAGAAGTAGCTTTTCATTAAATATAATGGATTCAGCAAACATGAATAAAAAGCTCTTTGAGTTAAGCTGAATATATGACCCAAAAGAAATCCTAATAAGAAAATTTCAGGATCATAAACAGTGTTAATTAAAGATCTCCACTCAACATATCTTAAAGCTAGATGTTAAAGTGACTTAACTAAATAAATTAAATATTTCTAGCAAAAAATAACTATCTTACAAACTTGTGAAAGCAAAATATATACCATATTTCCTAATTTTCCTTTTCACCATGCACTATATAGAATCATTTTGTTATTTTTCTTCAAAGTTATTTCCATAGTGCCTTATCCAAATTAATTCCAAATTCAGTCTTCAAGGATTCTCCTCCCTTTCTAGACTTTCTACTGTGACTTGTAAAACCTCATTTATGTGACAGTACTCTCCCTTGCACTCACTGTGTGTGTATGCTTTCCTGATATGGTGTGATAATGAGCAGCTATTCCTTGTTCATGTTGACTATATGTAGATTTTTCAATGTGCATAGTTAACCAATGTATAAAGTTTGTTTAGTAAATTGTTATCTTTGTTATATTTTGGACAATCGCTCATAAATATGGTATGGGAGATTCCTTATTTCTTTGGCTCAAACAACTTTGTTGAGCCTGGTGTCAGTAGTACATCTGGCATTTCCATCTTCTTCATGGAAAATTTCTGGATCTCTCTGAGTTGTCAAGGAACATGCTTCTTGAACCCCACTCCACAAGTGCATTTATGAGTATCTTCTGATCATTCTCTTGTTGATTGCAGAAGAACGCTTCTTTTTAACCTCACCCTTCTTTGTCAGAGCCATTTTGCCTGGCCCATACTAGAAAAGACTCTCCCAAGCACTCTTAAACCTTATTTCTATTTTATTTTATTAAATCTTACTTTTACACTTTGAACCTTATTGAAAAATAACACTTTTAATGAAATCTGTTTTTTCTTCATTGTTCAACATACTTAAGTGTGAAGAGTTAGGATTGGACCTCTATGCTCCTAAATGACACTACTACTTTATATTTTTATTAAAAAAATACATATCAAAAAATTCTTTATGTTTTTAGATATTTTGTGAGGCCCACCTTCTATCTCCATTAGTTCCTGTTGATTTCCAACTGACAAGCTAACCTATTTCTTTCATTGAAGATTTTCCACTTGGCTCTGCGTCTTCCACAACGCATCAAGAAAGTTATCATAGTCTCTTCAGTATTATGGCCTACCTGCTTTATAACCCCTACATCTTCTTTCCTTTTTCTGTGCACTTTGTTCAGCATCTTTCTCCATGTTCTTTGCTATCACCCCAAGATTTTCTTTCTCTGAAGTCACTTAGGTAATCTGGTCTCTTCTACTTTAATCACTCAAGTGCTTTTATCATTCCTACATTTTGACATTAATATTAAACTTTCCTTCTCATGAACCTCTCTACGTTTTCCTATCTCTCAGCCACCCCTTCACTTCTGTCCCTGTGGCTCATAATTTAAACATTTTCCAGTCAGTAGTCCCAAATCTCTTACCTGCTATCTATATATGCTATTTATCTGAAGACTCTCTACCTGACTGAATTCCACTGTCACTCAATTGTCTGCTAAGGGTGTTCTGCTTAAAAACTGCTCCTCTAATTCAGACTCCTCTCCATATTTAGAGTAATTTATTGTGAAATGCAAATCTTATCACATTTCTTTCCTACTTACAACTCACCAATGTCTTTATATTACTTTTAGCAAAAAATCCATAATCTTATATGTCCCAAAAATATCTTTCAGATTCAAAAATCCTTTTGTCACCTAAACTCCATCAAACGTGCAAATTCATTCTTTGCCATTGACTTTCCTTTGTTACTTTATTTCTCTTTAAGACCTTTTTGTTTACTTCTTTCTATACCTTTCTTTACCTTTTACTGTATTATGGTTTCTCTGCTTCTCTAGATCTGAATTATACTTGATGTCTCAGCTTAAGCATCAATCCTTCCAGGGAGCCCTACATTTCTAACTAATACATTGCACCATAGATACCACTGATGTATGTTTATATAACACTGGGTATAGCTCATCTTAAGGCATTATGAATGTTCTTGTTCAAATGTTTCTTCTCCTCATCACTGGCTTCTCATTGTTGCTTTAAGACAGTCTCCCTTTAAGAATTCCAACTTTGATGCTGATTTATATATATATAACTTAGGATCTTGATTGTCATTTAACAAACCCTATTTACTCTTCAACTCTGAGCAATTCATTTCATTCATGGCATGATTATACCAATTTACATATTTTTTAAAAGAAAGAGAAATAATTTAAAAAGAAAGAGAAATAATCTGGCCTTTGCATTACATCCACTTCTCGCCACCAATGATAATATAAAATCGATTTCAACCACTTGTTCCCCAGATCTTACACTAAAGACCTTGTATGATCTTGTATGATATTTGTGTAAATTAAATTGCCTGCATACTTCTCTCTGACTACCTTTTCCTAATTTTCAAGTTTACTCTTCCCAGTATTTCCAACAATTCTCAGGTCCATCAAGACCTCCAATCTGTGATCCAATAACCATTTCATTGGTTTTCACTGGTGATTTTTTCTATTTCTCACCTTGCAATAGAAATCACTCTAAAATGTAAGCTAAATGACTCACTTCCCTCCTATTACACTATCTTTTCTCACACTTTTCAGTCGCAATGACTGCTATGCTATTTTCCAAACATGACAGGCGTATTCCTCCTTTAAGGCCTTTAATATATAACTGCCTTTTTCTCACCTGTTCCTCAAATATTCACTTAACGACTCACCTGTTCTGGTCTTTTGTTTTGTTTTGTTTTTCTCCCCAGGCCTCATCTTCTCAATTAGTCCTACTTGACCGATCTATTTAACAAATCTTCCCATCCTGCATTTTAATTCCTCCTTATTATAGTCTAATTTTTATTTATCTTTTATTTAATAGTGCATTTCATCTTCTAGCATACTATCTTCTAGCATACTGTGTAATTTATTTATTTCATTTTACTTTTTATTTCCAGTAAGGTTAGGTGTCTACATTTTCACTGCTCTGTGTATCCCAGTGTCCTTAGATAGTGTTTGGCAAACAAAAGGCAACTGATAAATAATTGTTAAATAAATAAATACCTAATTTGTCTAATTACTCCCTTGCTTACACTGTATGCTCAATGGCACTTTTTAATACTCTTAAAATAAAAACAAAAAGCATTATCTTGCATCTATCCAACTCTCCATACCCAGTCCTGTGTCCATAAATGTCAAGGATTACAGTAAGCTTCACTTCTAATTCCTGACAACAGACTGTAAGTGAGCTCTTGATGTTGCCAAGTGAGCATTTCTAATTCCATATCCATGGCCCTTTCATTGTTCCAAGATCCTAGAACACTATTTCATACTCTTTCCTCCCCAAACTCTAGCACATCCTTGCCTAAATTTACTCCACTCAGATAATTTTGCTTCTTAGTTCAATAAAAACATAAAATACACATCTAACCTTACTGGAGACAAAAAAATAAATAAATAGAAAGGAACATCTAAGAATTCCAGTCTTCATATAAACCCTCTTACCAGCAGCAACAGCACACATTTTGATTACCTGACTCTTAACACAGGTGACACATTCATGCTCTCACCTAAAGCTATCCCCCATACATGCATTAAATCCTGTCTCCTTTTATGTATTCAAGGACATCACTCCACCAACCTTTTTTTCCTCTTACATTAAATTTTCTTAGGTTCTACTGAATTATTCCAGACAGAATGGAATAAATAATTTATTTCTCACATTAATTTTTAAATTGACCGAACACCCACCCTTCCCCTTCATCTAACTGTGCGATGCTCTCCCATACAGGAGAAATTCTTAAGTAAGTTGTCCATATTTATGGTATCAAATTTCTTTTATTTATTACTTCTTAAAATCAGTACAACAGACTTCTATTCAGAAAACATCTTTGAAACTATTTTCAAGACAAAAAATTTAACATATCGTTAAATCCAATGTAAGTTATTCTCATCTTACTTGACCCACCATTAGTTTTGACATAATTGATCACCTCTCCTTCCTAACATTTTTTTTTATTTCCTGTATTACTACTCACTCACTTCCTTTCTTTTTTTTTTTTTTTTTTTTTTTTTTGGTAAGTTCCTCCTGGTATCCCTCACTCCTAAGAACTTGAAAACCCCAGGGTTCCGGTCTTGTCTTCTCTTCTATTTACCACTCTATTAATACAACCAGTCTTGTGGTGTTACATACTAGCTATGTACTTCTGCCCTCCTAGTTCTCTGTCTTGAGCCTCTGATCCATATACCCAACTGCCTTCTTGACGTCTTCTCTTAAGTATCTAGTGGATATCTCAAACTAAACACGTTTTAAAAATTAAACTGATTTTTTTGTTTCATCCATATTTGTCTTTTTTATGAACTTTCAAATTTCAGCTCATGGCAACTTCAGTTTTTTGGTCACTAAGGCAAAAACCTTTGAGTGATAATGACTTATCTTCTCACCACTTTCTATAACCAATCTCTCAGGTGGTAATGTTGGTTTTACCTAAAAATTTAAGCAAAGGCAAAATAATTTTGTCAGCTATGGAATTATATCCCTGATTCGAGCAACTAATTATCATCTATCACCTGAATCACTGTAATATCCTTATACCCTCTACAGTTGCTTCTACTCTGTCTCTTTCAATCTATTCCATACATTCCAGAATTATTTTAGTTGCATAAAACTTACATGAATAAATCACACAAACCTTAAGTGTACAAGTCATGAATTTTGTTAAATGTATACACTTAAATGATCACTGCCTCATGCAAAATATAGAGTAGTTATAGCACCCCGTAATATTCCTTTTTCTAGGCAATCCGCAGTCCCCGGGCACAGGCTTGTCTGTGTTATATTTTCATAGATTAGTTTTATCTAATTTTGAACTTTATAACATAAATGAAATAATATACAATGTGCAACTTTAGCTTCTTTTGCTTAACACAGTTTTTTAGATATTCTTATTGTTTTTATAAATTAGTAGTTCATTATTTTTCACTGCTGGCTGGTATTCTATGAATGTAGAATTATTTATGTATGCATTTTCTTATTTATGAGTATTCAGGTTGTTTAAATTTGAGGGTTTAAATGAATAAAGTTGCTATGATTATTCATGTACAAGTCTTTTTGCAGAAATATGTTTTTATTTCCCTTCGATAAATAAGATTGAAATAACTGGCTCTTAGGATATGTATATGTTCAACTTCATAAAAAACTGCAAAACTGTTTTGTTGTTGTTGTTGTTTGTTTGTTTATTTTACTTTAAGTTCCGGGATACATGTGCAGAACATGCAGGTTTGTTACACAGGTATACATGTGCCATAGTGGTTTGCTGCACCTACCATTTTAAAGAATGTATCACTTAACAGTCCCACCAGAAATCTATAAGATTTTGAGTTGTCCCGAATTCTCACCAATATTGGTTTAATTTAGTCAAAATGAAGAATGTTAAGTGACATCCCATCATTGTTTTAAGATTCATTTCCCTGATGACTAATGGTGCTTAACAGCTTCTGTGTGTTTTTGGTCATCTGAAAATTTTCTTTTGTTAAATGTCTCTTTAAGCCTCTGGCTTATTATTTCATTGGACTGTTTGTCTTTAGTTATTAATATATCAGAGTTCTGTCAGATGGTTCTTTGCACATAGAATCTAAGACATTTGCTCACCTGAAGGTAGCAAAAATATGCTGCTATCATTTATTCTAAAAGCTATATGGTTTTAGATTTTAGAATAGATGTAGTAAGAGAAAGCAAAAGAAAAGTCAATATGGCTTGGCTTTGGCTTTACAGCTATGATAATGTAATTGCTGTGCTCATTTAATTTTTTGTGAGATACGAGGCTGGGTTCATAAATCTTTGGTTTTTGTTTGTTTGTTTGTTGGCCTTTTTTTTTGCCCAGTTATTATAAGACCATTTTTTGAAAAACTTTCATTTCCTCATACAATTAACTTTGCACCTTTGTAGAAAATTAAGGGAAAATTTGTATTGATTTTCTATTGGTGCTATAACAAAATGCCATAAACTTAATGGCTGAAAACAACACAAATTGATATCACAGAATTATGCAGATAGGACCAAACATGGATCTTCCTAGGCAAAATCAACTGTTGTCAGAGTTGTGATTCTTTTTGAAGGCTGTAGAGGAAAAACTGCTTCCTGCTTTTTTGGCTTTTGGAGACCAATCACATTGTTTGTGTCAAGACCACATTCTCCACCTTCAAAGCCAGCAGGGAAAGGCCAATGCTCTTGCCTTCAATAGTCACTTTTCTGTCTGTCTTCTGTTTTCTTCTTCTACTTTTAAGAAGCATTGTTATTATATTGGGCCCACCTAGATGATCTGGAATAATCTCCCTATTTTAAAGTCAACTGACTCGGAATTTTAATTCAGTCTGCAACCTGAATTCTCTTTTCGTTAGAGATAACATTTTCATAGGTTTGGGGGATTAGGATGTGGAACTCTTGGGGAACCATTATCCTGTATAACATATTATGTATATGTCAGTCTGCTTTTTGACACTCTGCTCTGTTTCATTGATCCATTTATATGTTTTCACAACAATACTGCACTGTTTGCATTACTAAAGTTAAAATAAAATAAGTATTAATATCAGGTAGTTAAGTCTTTAACACAATTCCATTTATTGTTGGTCCTATCCTTTTCCATATAAAAAGATTAATTTTTCAGTTAAGACATAAAAGTTTTTTGGGGGTTTGATTGCATCACATTGAATCTATGAATTAATATTAGGAGAATTAAAAACTAAAATGAGGTTTTTGAATATATTGACATGATGTATTTCTTCATTTGTATAGATTCTCTTTAATTTCCCTCAGCAATATTTAATATTTTCAGTGTAGTGTTGTTAAATATCATTTCTTAAATTTGTTCCTAAATATTTTGATATTATTGGAAATGGTACAACTTTTACATCTTTCTTTTTATTTCCTTGCTACTGGAATATAATAATGATTGCAAGTGGTATATTGGCCCTATGTTCAGCAAGAACACTTAAGTTCACTTCTTGTTTTAACATTTTGTGCTAAATTACTTAAGATTTTACATATGATGTACACAATTATGTATATCATCTGCTGATAGCAACATTACTTATTCTTTTCTTTGATTTATTGAAGTATAATTGATACATAAAAATTGCAATTATTTAATATATTCATTTTGGTGAGTTTAGGCATGCACACACACCCATGTTGCTATCACTACAATCAAGATACTAAACATATCCAAAACATTCAAATATATCTTTGTGTTCTTCTACGTGTGTACATGTGTTTTTGTTTTTGTTGTTGTTTTAGTGGTAACAACATTTTATATGAGTTCCATCCCCTTAATATATTTTAAAGTGCACAATACTGTATTGTTAACTATGAATACTATATTGTACAGATCTCTAGAATTTATTAACCTTGCATAACTGAAACTTTTTACCCATCGAGTAACAATTCTCAATTCCCTGTTCTCACCAGCCCCTGGCACTCACTATTTTCTGTGTCTATTGTAATAGTTTGATTATTTTAGATACCTCATATAAGTGAAATCATGCAGTATTTGTTCTTCTGCTACTGGCTTGTTTAACTTGATTACCTCTAATTTAATCCATGTTGTTGTAGATTGAATGATTTCCTTAATTTTTAAGACTGAATAATACTTCGTTATGTTTGTATGGCACATTTTCTCTGTCCATCTGACAATAGACATTTAGGATGTTTCCATATCTTGACTTTTTTGAGTAATGCTGCAGTGAATGAGAGAATGCAGATATCTCTTCAGGATCCTGATTTCAATTCTTTTTAATACATACCTAGAAGCAATATTGCTAAATCATACAGTAGTTCTACTTTTTTTATTTTCTGAGGAACTTTCATTCTGTATTTCATATTGGCTACACCATTCTTCATTCCCACCCACCAGTGTATAAACGTTCCCATTTGTTCATAACCTCACCAGCACTTCTCCCTCCTAGGTATGAGGTAATATTTCACTGTGGCTTTGATCTGCATTTTCCTGATTAGTAATGATGTTGAACACCCTTTCATATATTTGGTGGCCATTTAAATGTGCTGTTTGGTTGGGGGGGTGTCTATGGTGGTCCTTTGCTCCATTTTTTAATTGGGGTGTTTGTTTTCTTGCTATTAAGTTGTAAGAGACACTTCTATATTTTGGATACTAATCCCTTAACAGACAGATGTTTTGCAAATATATTTTCTTATTCCGTAGGTTTCCTCTTCACTTTGCTTGGTTGTTTTCTTTGCTGTGCAGAAGCTTTTCAGTTTGATAAAATCTCATTTGTTTATTTTTGGTTTTGTTGCCTGGGCTTTTGGTGTCACACCCAAGAAATTGCCAAAACCAATGTTGATAACATTTTCACCTATTATTTTTTAAGGAGTTTTATAGGCTCAAACATATTACAAATCTACAGCAATTAAAACAGTATTAAACACACAGTATTATTCGAACATGTGCAGTCAGCTGATGTTCAGCGAGGATGACAAGAACACACAGTGAGGTAAGGATAGTCTCTTCAACAAATGATGTTGGAAAAACTGAATGTCCACATGCAAAAGAATGAAATTAGACTCCTACCTTATATCATAAACAAAAATCCCCTCAGAAGGGTTAAATAGTTACTTATTTTTTTCTGATATTTATGCCAATTTTTTTATTTCTCTGTTACACAGTCTACCTTGTGTAATGTTTAATATAGCATTCAAGAATTAGCAACAAAGCCTTTACCTCAAGCTTAGAATAAAAGCATTTACTGTTTCACAATTAAGTATAAGGATATCTTTAGGAGTTTCTGATACTATTTATCAGCTTGAGAAACTTCTCATTTATTCCTGTTATATTTGTCTAAACAGTTTTTACATTAAATAGTCATTTGTCTTGTAATAAATTTGAGAAGAGTGAAAAATATTTTTACATACTCCAATATTTACTACTTTTGGTGATATTCATTTATTATTATAGAACTGGGGCTCTATTTTATGTTATTCCCCATCATATTGAAGACATCTTTAATATTTTCTATAGCGTAGGTCTAATGGCTAGAAATTCATTGAATTTTCATATATGTTTGCATGTTTTTGCTTTGCCTTATGATTTAAAAGCTACCTTTGCTACATAAAGAATTATGGGCTGACTTTTTTAAAAAGCAGTTTTAAAATAGTGTTCCGTTTTCTTAAGTCTCCATCGTTTTGCTGAGAAGTCATGTTTTCATATCATGGTCCCCCTGTATGTAATGCCCTTATTTTCTCCTCTGGCTGCTTTCAAAATATTTTTTTCTACTTGATTTTTAGTATTTTGACTGTAACATATCAGATGTGGCTTTTTTTTTTTTTTTTTTTTTTTTGACACGGAGTCTCGACTGTCACCCAGGCTGAAACGAAGTGGCATAGTCTTGGCTCACCGCAACCTCTGCCTCCCGGGTTCAAATGATTCTCCTGCCTCAGCCTCCCAAGTAGCTGGAATTACAGGCATGCACCACCAAGCCCAGCAAATTTTTGTATTTTTAGTAGAGATGGGGTTTCACCATATTGGTCAGGCTGGTCTCCAACTCCTGACCTCAGGTGATCCACCCGCCTTGGCCTCCCAAAGTGCTGGGATCATAGACATGGGCCACCGTGGCCAGCCTAGATGTGGTTTTCTTTATATTTATTCTGCTTGACCTTTGTAGAACTTCTTGGATCTGTATGCTGGTGTTTTCAATAAATTTTAGAATCTTTTAACCATTATTTTTCAAAAGCTTTTTAGCCTCCATTCATGTCATTGCAATCAGACCATTTAAATATAATTAAACTGAATAAATCATCAATAATTATATGCTACATTTATTTTAAAATGCTCTTTTATAAATTTCCTGTATCTTTGTTCTCCCTGCCTGCAATATTCTCCCTGCCCGTAAGAATGTATTTTGTGAGATCCACCCCCTGCCCGCAAAGAATTTCTCCCAACTACATTGCCTATCCCAAACCTGTAAGAACTAATGATAATCCCACCACCCTTTGCTGACTCTCTTTTCGGACTCAGCCCACCTGCACCCAGGTGACTAAAAAGCTTTATTGCTCACACAAAGCCTGTTTGGTGGTCTCTTCACATGGACATGTGTAAAAATGATATTTTCTATATGTAGATATCTTTCTTGGATTTGTTGGTGGTATTTAAAGAAATGGAAATATTGAAAGTTCATCATAGTCCATTTTTTAGCCTTAAATATATAGACATATATTTTTATTGCTAAAAAATAACAAGTAGTGTAATCCTTATAATATAGCAGGTACCCTGTAATATATATTTTTTAGTAGTTTATAGCTTCAAGTAAGCGAACAGGTAGAAGAAAGACAAGAATGTGGTAATAAATTTCTTGTACCATTTCAACTTACAATATTTTAAAAAGAATATCAATGTTGGATTTGAGAAACAAAATTTCTTCTACAAAATTCTCTGTTTATAGATTACTAAGAACATCATTGTTTTGAACCCATTTTCTGGGTTCCCAATCCAGACTATTAAATGTACACTTTTTAAGACAAAAAGACATGTTTTTGGCAATAATTGTCTACAGATTTAAGTTATGCACACCTGCCCAAACTTTCATGTAAAAATAAGATCTAAAACGTTCAAACTATTTGTAATATGTAGCCCTGAAAATAACTCTCCCAGTGCATGTTTGGCAAAAATGCATTCAATTTTTATTTGTAGAGACAAAATGAAGATCCCTCAAGAAGAAACTCAGAATTGAATGCATGTAGTGTGGAGGTGCTATTGAAGATGTGATTTTTTTTTTTTTTTTTTGAGACGGAGTCTCACTCTGTCGCCCAGGCTGGAGTGCAGTGGCAGGATCTCGGCTCACTGCAAGCTCCGCCTCCTGGGTTCATGCCATTCTCCTGCCTCAGCCTCCCAAGTAGCTGAGAGTACAGGCGCATGCCACCATGCCTAGCTAATTTTTTGTATTTTTAGTAGAGATGGGGTTTCACCGTGTTAGCCAGGATGGTCTCGATCTCCTGACCTCATGATCCGCCCACCTCGGCCTCCCAAAGTGCTGGGATTACAGGCATGAGCCACCCACCGTGCCCAGCCGAAGATGTGATTATTACATAAGGCTCCAGCGCTGCTGCTTTCACATGGCCCACATAAACACAAATAAAATTAATGTTTGAAATGTAAGCCAAATTACACATATATGTTATTCTTCCCCACAGAAGAATTTTTAATATATTAAATACAGGGATCTCAATTTGCTAATGGTCTCATTTTAAAGCTATGTATTACTACTTGATGTCTACCTATTATCAATTTAATAAACGGTCTTCAAAACTTGTGAGTTGGCCCCCTCCCATGATTATGATAATTTAGAAGAGTTTTGATATAATCATTCATTCACCTTCACAGTTCCCACATTAAATTGAATGTCTCAGTTGCTCGCTAACTAGCAATTTGTCACCTGATTTTCCTCTTTGCCACATTCAAGACAATAGAAAATGAAAACATAATTCATATGCAGCAACAGCATCATTTTCTAAAAACTGTTGTGCATTTCCCCTTTCTTTGGAAGCACTCACCTGGGCTAAGGTGTGTCCTTCTCCTTTAAAATTTGTATCAATTACATAGTGTGTTTTTGAAGATTGACTAAGATGGTGTGATGGTTAATATTAAATGTCAACTTGACTGGCTTGAAGGATGCAAAGTAATTTTCCTGGGTGTATCTTGAGGTTGTTGCTAGAGGAGACTACCATTTGAATCAGTGGACTGGGAGAGGCAGACCCACCCTCAGTCTGGATGGGCACCATTCCCTTGGCTGCCAGCACAGCTAGAAAAAGCAGGCAGAAGGTGGAATGAGCAGACTTACTGAGTCTTCTGGCCTTCACCTTTCTCCCATACTGGATACTTCCCACCCTCGAACATCAAACTCCAAATTCTTCAGCTTTTGGACTCTTGGGCTTACACCAGTTGTTTGCCTTGGGCCTCAGGCTCTTGGGCCTCCGGCCATAGACTGAAGGCTTCACTGTCAGCTTCCTTACTTTTGAGGTTTTGGGATTCAGACTGACTTCCTTGCTCCTCAGCTTGTAGACGGCCTATAGTAAGACTCACCCTCGTGTGAGTCAATACTCCTTAATAAACTCGCCTTTATATATACATCTATCCTATAGTTCTGTCTCTCTAGAGAACCTGGCTAATATAGATGGTATATGTAAAACTTTTTAGCACATACCCGTGAATACTAATTCATTAACTTTGTGTCTCTTGTTTTATTTCTCAGTTTTTCATCCTAAAATCATCCATACACTAGCAAAACAAGTTTTCTTACTGATGCCCTATTTCACCTTTTACTCATATAATTGCTATTTTATATGAATAAATATGTTTAGATTATTTTAGGCAAATTAGAAATTTATAGAGTCCCACTATAAAGCAATTGTTTGTGTTATAGTAAATTTTTATAACATCAATTATACTCTTCTTGTAGAAATGACTGTGTTAATGTACTTTTTCAGCTTAGTGTAGCCATTTTTCATAATTTGTCATTTCAGCCAATTGCCCAGGAAACCAAGACAATGAACTGAGATATATCACCTGCCTGATACTCCATTGCAAGTTTATGACAGAATAATTAAAATCCACTTCAGAAATCAAATGAGGAGTTTAGCAAATTCTGTTACAATTGCACCCGAATGCAGAATGAGTAGAAAATAAAAAACTAAAAGAGGGAAAAAATTCTTTATCAGTTGTTTGTTAAGATCTAAATTGTAGCATTGCAGACTTCAGGGAAGAGCTGCCCCACTCTGTCAATCAGGATGATGGAAGTTGATCCTCTCAGAGTGGTTTTTCTGCCTGGTGTCTCTTGGGAGATCTTCTTCCTTAGCTCATCAGTGAGATCTACAGATGTCAAGAAAACATATTGTCTGGAAGCATATTCTAACCCAGAGGGGCAATTTAGCCTTTTCTACTTTAGCTCAGAGCCTTCTCTTAAGCTTCTTTTGGGTGGGTTTATGCCCTGGGGCATTAGAATTGAAGAAAACAAGTAACAAGGAAAATTCAGTTTCTCGGTTTTCTCACAACTGTCTGGCAGATTATATTGTTAAGATTAAGAAAATCTAAGGAATAAGGTATTGAAAAATTTAGGAGAGGAACAAATAAACCAAGAGAAGCCACAAAATGTAGCATTAATTTTCTGTGTACTTTAGACAGATGCCATATTTTAATAATACATCAGTAAAGTCATAACGTCCACCACATTAGCAGTAACATCTCTGTGTTACCATGATAATGGTTACCTCAGTCACTGAAAAAAAAAAATTAGTTCTCTGTAAAGTGTGAATTTTATAGTTGAAACCACACATTAACAAAAGGAATGTGAAAGGAGATGGAGCAAGATAGCCAAAAGGAACCCTCTGCAGAAACACCAAATTGAACAACTACAAAAATGCACCTTAAGGAAAAAACAAAAATCAGGTGAGCAATATCAGTACCTGGTTTTAAAATTATGTCAAGGAAAGAAGCACTAAAGAAAGTAGCAAAGATGGTTTGAATTGCTGACACCACCCTTCCCCTATGCCCTTGCAGCAGCCTGGTGGCAGAGAGAGAGTCAGTGTGCTTGGGGAGGGACAGTGCAGGGACTGTGAGACTTTCATCGGAATTCAGTGCTGCCATGTCACAGTGGAAAGCAACAGAGGGAGAATTCAGCCAGTACACACGGAGGGAGCATTTTGACCAGTTCTATCCAGGGAAGAATCATCCATCCTAGTGATCAGAGCCTGAATTCTGCCTGACCCTATCACCACAGGCTAAAGCACTCTAGGGGCCTAAATAAACTTGGAGGGAAGCCTAGGCCACAGAGACCCAGGCCTGGTAGCATTAACCACAGTTGACTGAAAAACCTTTGTGCCTTAAATGAACATCAGCGATAGCCAGACAGTACTCACTGTGGACCTAGAGCAGTGGTGGCCATGGGCACCATGGCCTTCTGTGTGAGAAAATGAGAGGGACAAGTGGGAAGGACTTTTGCAGCTTGGGTGCAAGCTCAGCCACAGTAGAATAGAGCTCTAAGTAGATTCCTTAGGTTCCTAACACCAGGTCATGGCTCCTATATGGCATTTCTGGACCTGCCCTGGGCCGGAGGGGAGCTTGACACACTGAAAGGAAGAACACAAGCCTGGCTGGATTCAGCACCTGCTGACTGTTGAGCCCTTGGGCCTTGAGTGAACATCAACAGTAGCCAGGCAGTTGGCGCCACACCTCTTGAGTGAGACTCAGGGCTGTAATGGCTTCAGTTCTGATCCACCACAGTCCCAGTGGTGGTGGCCACAGGGTTGATTGTGTCATCCCTCCCACAGCTCCATGCAGCTCAGCAAGGAGAGAGAGACTTTCTCTCCTAGGGGAAAAGTAAGGGAAGAGATCAAGAGCCCCTTCTTGGAAATCAAGGGAATTTTCTATGATCTTAACCAAGACCGCAAAAGCAGTACCTCCATGAGTCTGTAAGAATCACAGTGTTACTGGCCTTGGAGTGCACTCTAATGCAGATATGGCTGCAGTGACCAAGGAAATAAATCACAGCACTCAAAATCCTACGAATATTTGGAAAGGCATCCCAAAAAGGAGAGGTATAAACAAGCCCAGACTGTGAAGACTACAATAAATACATTAACTCCTTAATGCCCAGACATTGATGAACATACACAGGGATCAACACGATGTAGGAAAATGTGACCTCACCAAGCGAACTAAAGAAGGCACCAGTTACTGATCCAAGATAGAGATATGTGACCTTTCATACAGAGAATTCAAAATAGCTGTTTTTAAAAAGCTCAGTGAAATCCAAAATAACTCAGAGAAGGAACTTAGAATCCTACCAGATAAATGTAACAAAGAGATTAAAATAATATTTAAAAATAAAGCAGAAATTCTTGAACTGAAAAATTCAATTGTCATACTGAATAATGCATCAGAGTCCTTTAACACCAGAAATGACCAAGCAGAAGACAGATTTAGTGAGCTTGAAGAATACTATTTGAATATACACATTCAGAGGATACAAAAGAAAAATCTTTAAAAAGTGAAGCATGCCTACAAGATTTGGAAATACCCTCAAGAGATTAAACCTAAGGGTTATGGGCTTTAAAGAGGAAATAGAGACAGCGATTGAGGTGGAAAGTTTATTCAAAGGGATAATAACAGATAACTTTCCAAACATGGAGAAAGATATCAATATCCAAACAGAAGATGATCATACAATGCCAAGTAGATTTAACACAAAAGACACTATCCCAAGATAGTTATTCATCAAATTCCCAAAAGTCAAAGATAAAGAATGTATCCTTAAAACACAAAGAGAAAAAAAAAACAAAACATACAACAGGTGCTGGAGAGGATGTGGAGAAATAGGAACACTTTTACACTGTTGGTGGGACTGTAAACTAGTTCAACCATTGTGGAAGTCAGTGTGGCGATTCCTAAGGGAGCTAGAACTAGAAATACCATTTGACCCAGCCATCCCATTACTGGGTATATATGCAAAGGACTATAAATCATGCTGCTATAAAGACCCATGCACATGTATGTTTATTGCGGCACTACTCACAATAGCGACGACTTGGATCCAACCCAAATGTCCAACAATGATAGACTGGATTAAGAAAATGTGGCACATATACACCATGGAATACTATGCAGCCATAAAAAATGATGAGTTCATGTCCTTTGTAGGGACATGGATGAAGCTGGAAATCATCATTCTCAGTAAACTATCGCAAGAACAAAAAACCAAACACCGCATATTCTCACTCATAGGTGGGAATTGAACAATGAGAACACATGGACACAGGAAGGGGAACATCACACTCTGGGGACTGTTGTGGGGTGGGAGGATGGGGGATGGCTAGCATTGGGAGATATACCTAATGCTAGATGATGAGTTAGTGGGTGCAGCGCACCAGCATGGCACATGTATACATATGTAACTAACCTGCACATTGTGCACATGTACCCTAAAACTTAAAGTATAATAATAAATAAATAAATAAATAAAACAAATGCAAAAAAAAAATACAAAAGAGCACCAACACATCTGGCAGTCAACTTCTCAGTAGAAACTTTACAGGCCAGGAGAGCATAATACAATAACATAATAAAATATTCTTCAAACATAAAGGAGAAATAAAACCTTTCCCAGACAGTCAAAAGCTGAGGAATTTTATTTACATTAGACCTGTCCTACAAGAAATGCTAAAGAAAGTTTAGTCTGAAAAAAAGGATGTTAATGAGCAGTAGGAAACCATGTGAATGTGCAAAACTCATGGGTATTAGTAAGTATACAGACAAGCACAAAAATATTACAACAATGTAATTCTGGTGTGTAAACTACTTATATCTTGATTAGAACAACTAAAAGGTAAACCTGTCAAAAACAATAACTACAACAACTTTTTAAGACATAGACAGTGCAATTAGACATAAATAAAAACAATGAAAAGTTAAAAAGCAAAAGGGATAAAGTTAAAGTGTATAGTTTTTTAAGTGGCTCTTTGCTAGTTTGTTATTAACTGTTAAGTTGTCATAAATTCAAAATAACAGGTTATAAGATGTTATTGGCAAGCCTCATGGTAACCTCAAATAAAAAATATACAACAAGTACACACAAAAAAAGTAGAAAGCAAGAAATTATAATACGACGAAAGAAAAATTAACTTCAGTATAAGGAAAACAGGGTGGAAGGAACTAAGGATGACAATACCAAGAAATCACAAGAAAACTAATAACAAAATGGCAGGATTAAGTCCTTACTTATCGATAATAACTGAATGTAAATGGACTAAAGTCTCCAATCAAAACACATAGACTGGCTGAATACATTAAAAAAAAAAAGACCTTAATGATCAGTTGCCTTCAAGAAACACTTCGCCTATAAACACAAACATACACTGAAAATAAAAGAATGAAAAAGGATATTCCATGCACATGGAAACTAAAAAAGGAGCAAGAGAGCTATACTTACATTAGAGAAAATAAATTTCAAGACAAAAACTAAAAAAAGAAACAATATGATCATAAATGATGAAAGGATTAATCAAACAAAGACAAATTTGAAAAAAGAAAACTCCAGGTCAATATTACATATAAACACTGATGCAAAAATGCTCAAAATAATACCTGCAAATAAAATTCAACAACTGATTAAAAAGAAGACTCATTATTATCAAATGGTATTTATCCCAGGGATGCAAGCGTGGTTCAACAAAATACTCCAATGATGTGATACATCCTGTCAATGGAATAAAGGACAAAACCATATGATAATATCCATTGATGCTGAAAATTCATTGGAGAAATTTCAACATCCCTTTATTGTAAAAATCCTCAAAAATCTCAGTATAGAATGAACTTACCTCAAAACAATAAATGCCCTGTATAACAGATCTACAACTAGTATCATACTCAATGAGGAAAAACTGAAACCCTTTCCTCTAAGATCTGGAATAAGACAAGGATCACCACTTTCATTTATGTTATTTAACATAGTACTGAAATTTCTAGGTGGAGCAATCAGAAAAGAGGAAGAAAGGGCATCCAAATTGGAAAGGAAGAAATCAAATTATCTTTGTTTACAGATGATATAACTTATACTTGGAAAAACCTAAACACCCTACCAAAAAGGTATTGGGACAAATTCTGCAAAGTTGCCGGATACAAAATCAATGTATAAATATCAGTAGCAATTCTATATGACCACAGTGAACAATGTGAAAAAGGAATCAAGAAAGTAATCCCATGGACAATAGCTGTGAATAAAATAAAACACCCGCTGGTAACGTTGACCAAAGAAGTAAAAGATGTCTACAATAAAAACTATAAAACATTGATGAAAGAAATTGAAAAGGACACACACAAAAAATGGAAAGATATTCCATGTTCATGGATTAGAATCATCAATATTGTTAAAATGTGCATACTACCCAAAGCAATCTGTAGATTCAATGAAATCCCTGACAAAAAAACAACATTCTTCACAGAAATAGAAAAAACAATCCTAAAATTCATATGGAACCACAAAAGACCCAGAGTAGCCAAAGCCATCCTGAGCAAAATGTACAAACCAGAGGAATCACGTTACCTGACTTGAAATTATGCTACGATCTATTTTAACCAAAACAGCATGGTACTGTCATAAAAACAGACACTTAAACCAATGTAACAGAATAGAAAATCCAGACCTAAACTCATACATCTACAGTGAATTCATTTTAGAAAAAGGTGCCAGGAACATAATTGTGAAAAAGAGTCTCTTAATTAAATGGCACTAAAAAAAACTGGATGTTCATATGCAGAAGAATGAAACTAGACCCCTATCTCTTATTAAAAAAAAAACAAATGAATTAAAAACTTCAATACCTCAAACTATAAAAGTACTGTAAGAAAACATTGGAGAAACTCCCCAGGACATTGGTCTGGGCAATATTTCTTGAGTATATCCTACAAGCACAGACAACCAGAGCAAAAATGGACAAATTGGATCATATCATGTTACAAAGGTTCTGCATAGCAATGTAAACAATCAATAAACTGAAGATACAACCCACAGAATGGAAGAAAATATTTGCAAACTACCCATATGACAAGGGATTAATAACCAGAATATATAAGAAGCCCAAACAACGCAATAAGAAAAAAATTCTAATAATCCAATTTAAAAATAGGTAAAATTTCTGAATAGACATTTCTCAAAAGAAGACATACAAATGACAAACAGTTGTATGAAAACATGATCATCATTGAGCATCAGAGAAATATGAACCGAGACTACAATGAGATATCATCTCAACCCAGTTAAAATGGCTTTTATTCAAAAGACAGGCAGCAACACAAGCTGGCAAGGATGTAGATAAAAGAAAATTTTTGTACACTGTTGGTGGGAAAGTAAGTAGTACAACCACTATGGAGACTTATATGAAGGTTTCTCAAAAAACTAAAACTTAAACCATCATACGATCCAGTAATCCCATTGCTGAGTGTATACCCAAAAGAAAGAAAATTACTATATTCAGGTGATATCTCATGTATCCCATAAATATATATATATATACTATGTACACATTAAAATATGACATGTACCTCATGTATACACTATACACTATGTACTCATAAAAATAAATTAAAAAGGGGATGTCAGAAAGTTGTCTGTTGTAAGTCTTTGTGTATATTCTATAATTCTTAGAAACACTGGCATATTATAAATCATAACAAAAAATGGAATTCAATTAACAAAAGCAAGCAAAGTTTTCTGCTGTGAGGACTAGCATGTGCTAATATAAACATAAACTCTTCCCATTCAGGCTAAAGTTTTCACAAAGTTTCCCAGGAGACAGATAAGGAGAAAGAAGAAAAAATATTAAGTTTCTGAGGGATTTTAAATCTTGTGTATGACCAGAAAGCAGTTTAAATGGTATTCATGTGAAGAAACATAATCAGTGGTTAAAGCAATTTAATTAGAAGAGAAGAACTCTCTCTGTCAGTTACTTGGGTAGAGTTGACATAACTCATATTATGTAGCCTGTGAGCTATTAGCTGAAAAGTGATAATCATTAAAAACAAATTGTATGTTTAATAGCGATGTTTAAAAACTATAATGTCATTGCTGGCTTCTTTGTGAGGGAAGGATTATTTTTAACTTGTATTCAAAGAAAACCACTGTTTAAAACCCATACTTGAACACAGGAGCACAACATGGAGGCAGAAATCAGAGTTCTCAGAGAGTAAAAAAGTAAAAACTACTTTGAGAAATAAATGTTTTAGTAACTATATACAGATATTTAAAAACTGGCATTGGTGGGAAACAAATTGGTGTGATATGCAGCATCAAGACAATCTTTGCAAGAGGTTCCCTGAAAAAAGAAGTGAGCCCAAATAGCATGGACCTCAGACTAGAGTATCAGCTGAAGAGAAATGCTATCTAGACCAAAATTATAACAATTTCCTTAGATAAATTTGGCTACAGTCAGATCAATTTCTAGTGATGAGCTATTACTAGTCACGAAGGGAATCCTACCTGTAAATTTGTATTGTTTGTTAGATATATCCTTCCATAAATGTGTAAGCTCTTATTTCCTTTATTTTTCAAATAATCCTTCTATTGTCTTATCAAAATCTCCAATTAATTATTTAGTGAATAACTGAGTAAATGAATGAATAACAAGTACTCAGCTAGCTTTATTTTTTTTTTCATTCTCTTTTCTCATTAACAATAGAACCTGGTGATGCAGCCTGTACAAGAAGTTAAAAAAAATTTGAATTTGACACTGGGATATCTTCAATTTTATGTCTTTTTTTCTTTTGTAAATAAAAAGCTTTTTTCATGGAGAAAAACTTTCTCTTAAATAATACCACACAAAAGAATAATTGACTCCTTCCTCTTTATAACACTGTATGTCAAATTTATCACAACATCCAAGTTTGTTTTTCATTCGTTTTTTTCCTAATATCTTTTACTTCTTGACCTTTTGAAACATCCAAAACTTAGTAATATTATAATCTGTGTCACAATCATAACGTTTTTCATTCTTAAATGCTTTCTTTCCCTATGTTTTCGTATTTCCACCAGTCTTGAGTTAACCAATGTTCTTCCCATTTTGCTTCTAAACAATTGTAAGCATCACCAAACAAATACCTGTAACTAAAATATACCTTTGTATTACAAACAGTTTGGGCTTTTTAAGCTCTGCTTTCCTACCTCTTCTCTGTTCCAAGACCTTATTTAATCAGCTAACTTCTCACAGATTGAATCAAAACTCATAAAGAATAATTTAAAGTTTTATTGCCATATCTCTAAACTTATTTTTCAAGTTGTCCCCTTTACTTAAGCTAAAACATTCACATTTGGTAATTACCATATGTTATGTGAAACTGTTTCCTCTCTGAGTAATTTAACCAGTTTTCAAATTTTATTTTTAAAATCATTCTAATTGCAAGCTGAAGAATAGATTAGAGAAAAGGAATAATGACAGTAAGAAAACTATTCACAATACAAATGTCATAGTAGGGAAGAGAGATAAACTAAGGCAATGATGGTAAGAGAGGGTAAGAACAGACAGACAGGTGAGTCTCAATAGTAATGTTACCTTCATTGTTCAACTTTTTTTTAATGTAATGTATGCTATTATTTTTCATTTGCTTGATTCTCTAGACACTAATTGTTACTTTTCTTCAAAGTTGTTCAGAGTAATAGTAAAACCCCTTGTTGGATGCATATGAAGTAATAGATTTTTTCTTTCTTTTTGGTGTTTGTGATAGTAGGGAATTCTGTCTCCTCCTAAGCACCCATTCTCTAGCAATCTGTAGTGATTTTTCAGATGGATTTCCAGGCCCATTATGCTGGAGAGTTCTTGCCATTCCCAGGATGTATTTCTTCTTCTTGTTTTATTTGCTAGATTTTGTTTGTTTATTTGTTGAAGTAACATTACCCAAGTAGCTTTTAGAGAAAGGAGGCATGAGAGGCAACATTGTTGAGAGGGCATTTGTAGAAATGTCTTTATTCTATGCTGATACTTGATTTATCAAATGGAAAAAATATAAACTATTATATTGGAAATACATGTCCTTTGGATTTTGAAGGGTTTCTTCAATGACTTCTAATTTCCAGGGTTACTTTAATAAAGTAACACCATTATTTAACATGATTTTGTCTGTGTATACTTTCTCTCTCTTTGGAAGTTTTTAAGATTGTTAATTTTTCTCAAGTGCTTTGACATATCAATATAGTCATTATTTATATGTTAACATGGGTATTTTAAAATTCTTTATCCAGGTACTCAGTGTGCTCTTTGAATTGAACATTTCATGTCTCTCAGCTTTGAAAATTATTCTTACATCATTATTTCACAATTTCCTCCCCACCAGGCTTTCCAACAATTGATCATCAGGTTTTGTAATAATTTATGATTTTATTAATTTATATAACTCTCTATTTCATTTTGCTTTCTTGATGATTTTCCAAAATGGTTTTTCACAATTTATGTTTATGTATTTTTATATTCTAGCAAATTTCAATTAAAAACACCTTTTCTACTATCTGGTTGTTTATTGTTATTCTTGCTGTTAGAATTAAATTTCTTCTGCCTTCTACTTTGTATCTGTTTTATTTATGTCCACTTTTATTTGATATTTACTTCCTCAAATGTGTCACAATTCTTAGTCGTACTTTCATAGTAAATTATGAGTCATTAATGTACTCTCTGGAGGTTCTGTGAGCCTGGTAGGAATTGTGAATGAATGAAATTCAATATAGAAGATTGGGGAATGGCCTCCAAATATCAATACTTGTAAATCTTTCTCTTAATCTGTCATTGGTCTTTTATTGCCTCCAGAGGGGAATTCAGCTTGCTCTTGCCCTAAGCTTATAAGCATATATATATATATATATATATATATATATATATATGCACTGGGAGCCAAATGTGTGGCAAGGGGCTGCCACTGTTATTTAATATGGAGAATTTGACTTAATCTCTCCACCTTTAGCCCATTAGGAGAAGACTTTTATCGTCTTTCCCTTGTAGAAGAGAAGACTTTGATGTTCTTGTGGCATAAAATCGTGACACTACAGATCAGTAACTTCAGAACCCACCACGCTTTCAGAACCTACCAAGCCTTTCAGTAGGTTCTGAAGTTACTGATCTACAGTCTCTGATTTTATACCTCAAGAGCATAAAAGTCTTCTCTCCTTCAAGGTGGATTTGGGTGGGGTTGCTTTTTAACAGATCATTCTCTTTCAGAACTTCCCCTCACTCCCACACTCTGAGTTCCTGGTGCCGCCACTCCACACACACGTGCAGGTTCTGCGTGAGAGACTGACTTGGTCCTCATGGGCTTCCCCTCTGCCAACACTTAGGTTTCAGTTTCACCTGCTCTGTCAGCGACCACTTATCTCTCGTTTTTCTTTTGGCATAATTTATTGACATTTATGCTTTAAAATTTTGATATTCAGTTGTCTCTTCTCTTCTTTGTTCTTTTGGGTATATTTGTTTCTAATATCTAGCTCAGGTATTTTAGTGTTTTAGTGTGCTTTGTTTTTTTATAGGAAGCTGATATCATCTTCTGTGTTTAGCCGAAAGTCCAGGTGCTGTATTTTAAATGGAAGACAATTTCAATGAAATAAAATATAAAGGGTGTGAAGGAGTTCAGCAATGAAAGAGATCACCTGGAGTAGGATCATGTAACACAAACAGGATTGTGATGGTGGCATGAGTATGGAAAGTTGAGGGGCTTATGATATTACTGGTGTCCTAGATAAGTAACATTACTGCACTAACTGGGCTTACAAGTACAGTTCATTCAAGCTGAAGTTCTAACACCAAAAGCTTGATAATTTTGGCAGATTTCATTCTTTGAGCAATATTCAAATATTACATTACTTAGAACAGTGTAAAATATTTTTATAATAACTCTCCTCTGAGAGAAATGGTACAAGAATACTTAGGCTTAGGACATTACAAATAAAAAGTCCTAGAATAGCCTTGAAAAGGTAGTATTGAGGGTTTTTGTTTTGTTTTGTTTTGTTTTGTTTTTGAGACAGAATTTTGCTCTTGTCGCCCAGGCTGGTGTGCAGTGGTGCAACCTCAGCTCACTGCAACCTCTGCCTCCAGGTTCAAGTAATTCTCTGCCTCAGCCTCCCAAGTAGCTGGGATTACAGGCGGGCGCCACCACGCCCAGCTAATTTTTGTATTTTTAGTAAAGATGGGGTTTCACTACGTTGGCTGAGCTGTTCTCGAACTCTTGACCTCAAATGATCCACCCACTTCGGCCTCCCAAAGTGCTGGAATTACAGGAGTGACCCACTGCGCCCGGCCAGGGCTTTATAATCTCATTATTGAAAAGGAATATACTAGGGCATCAATATTAGTGTTATAACTCTGATTTTCCATGTGAGCCAATTAGATAATCATCACCAGCTTGAATTAATTCAATAGCCTCTGAATTGGCCTTTGAATCCAATCTTATCCATTTTAAGTTATGCTACATACTATAGCAAGAATATTGTCATAAGGCAGTGGTTTACAAACATTTAGAAAAATATATGAGCAAGCATTTCCAATAAATGCGTATTTTATTTCCTGAACTATTACATGGAGGATAGTTAAGATTTTAATGGCTTCATGTGCATGTGAGATAAATAGTTGCATAGGGCCCCATATTTAGGAGGCTCTTGCCTTTGGCTTAATGCTTACCTTTTGCTATTTTAAAATTAGTAGTTTTTGAATAAAAGGCCCCACATTTTTCATTTTGCATTGGGCCTTGCAAATTATGTAACTACTTCTGTTTTACATCATATGGCTGCTGTAAGAACTAAAAGAAACAGCACAAGTAAAGTGTCAGCACAGTGTCCTGTAGATAGTAATCCTTCAATAAATGTCAGCTGCCAGGCTTATTTCTATATTTAGTTATTATTATTGTTGTTAGCATTATTAATCATACCACTTTAGTCAATATCACTCAATTATGCTATGCTCATTATTTACTCTTTCTTCAATGCAGAAGCATTATTTTTTATTATATGTGAGATAGTGTGCTAGGAAATGTATTAAAATCACCTACTTTTCTGTATTTTCTATTAGACCATAACATTTTTGATTAAAGGGAGCTTATCATGTTCATTTTAATAACCTCATGCTTACCAAATATAATTGCTCCATAATTATTTGTTAGAAAAGTGTCTGAATATTTTTGAAAGCACATTATAAGATATAATATCATATAAAATTATAACTACTTTTATTATCCACTTATTTGAGTAATTATGTATTCGGTGACTTACTATTTAGCTTGCACTTTGGTTTTGTCCATCTATCCTCCCTCTTGGTAAGTATTGCTAAGAGCATAGTCCTTTTAAATATTATAAGGCATCATATATGCTATAGCCATTAGGACCTAGGCAAAATTCTCAAATTTTTAACACTTCAAATTGTCAGGTTATAATGAAATAGGTCATTGAGGCAGTTGCATTATCTTGCAAAAATGAAATCCCTCAATTGTACCACTAGGAACACATCATTTCTACTAATAACATGATGTCATGATGTCCGATGATACATAGAACTTAAGTAATTATAAAACTTTAGGCTTCTCCTGCCATGATGTACAAATATCACATTACATTTGTGTTCAGTTTTTTAAGAAGATGGTTTCTGTCATAGCAAAGAAAGAATAAAGGCCATTTTGCTTTAAAAGCATTTTCTATTCAGAAGCTCAACATTTAACTTTAAATATCTCCACTTAAAGAAAGGGTCCAATTAAATTGAGAGTTCTTCCAAAACTCAGACTTATTAGAAATATCAAGAAATTATCACCAAGAAATCTGAATTTTTACCTTCAATTTTTAGACTCTATGTGCCCAATAGTTCACACAATGCTTACATGCTTATAAGGTGTTTAATTCTCTGCACTTGGTAAAAGATTAATAGCTGAATTATGTAGATATTACCATTTAAGAGATTGTAATTTTCTAGAAAACATTAATTAGGTGTTGCTTCACAGGAATTGGTCTACCGAAACTCTCTTTTTTTTTTTTTTTTCACAATTATGCCACAGGATATTTAAGGTTTTTGCCTTGGAAGTGAAACATAGCTGGGATTGAATTCTGAATCAACAGTTTACAAGCTATACTGGCTTAGGCAAGTTATTGAACTACTCTGAGCCCTTATATTTTCTCTGCAAAACAGAGCTAATAATACCTGTAGCACAAAGTTGTGGAGATTAAATGAGATGAGGTACATAAAAAGTACTGAACACAATGCCTATCAGTATTAATGTTTTACTATTGATATAATTGTTATTTAAGCTCCAATTCTGTGAGAAAGGCAGTAAAAGTTTTGAAGCTAAGAAAACAAATACAGAGCTTGCAAAGAATGTAACCACTGGTTTGAATCTAGATAAGAAATGTAGAGATAAGAGAATTAGAGCTTTGCTGATGTGCTGGCATTACCTGGCATGTTGTGATGAGGTAGATAACAACAGCAACAATAATAATAATAGCTACCATTTACTAATGTCATATCGCGTGCCTTGTGTTTTATATTAATTGTTAGGTAATCTTCAAAACACCTTATGATGCAGCATGAATGTGTGGATAAAGAAAGAGAAGTTCTAAAATCATTCAAACTTTAAAAGGCTATTTTTGAGAAATTCCAGAATAAATGAAAATTGTAGTCAAGTTCCTAATCAAGTGAAAGTGGGTTGAAACCTAAATGAGGCGTGATACATCTGTGATTATAATTTATTTGGCAATGGATGCAGGGGGTGGATTTAGAAAGAAAATCTATTTTATCTGTCTGGATTTATAATATGCAGATCCTAAACTTGTTATAAATATTACATGGTTAAAAAGTACTGTAAATGAGAACAAAAAGTTGAATTCTTATTAATTTTAACATTTAATTATTAAAGTGAATAATTTTTTTTCTAATTTACGATAAAAAAGAATTACTGGGAACCACAAACTGTTTAAAGCAGGTACAAATAAATATAATCATTTTAAGTGTATTGACTATATGTTCAAAGAATATATCTTGTTTTTTTGTGTGCCAGGGCCTATATGTAGAGGCAGAGTCATCTGTACCGGTCAGCATTGACATCTGTTGACAGCAGTGTATTCTAAGTGTATTAGTGTATATGCATACATGTATGTAAAAGATCATTTAATTTGAAATTCATTTTAATTGATTTTTTCAAAATTCACTGTTTTAATGGCCAGGCGCGGTAGCTCATGCCTGTAATCCCAGCACTTTGGGAGGCCAAGGCGGGCTGATCACAAGGTCAGGAGATCGCGACCATCCTGGCTAACATGGTGTGAAACCCAGTCTCTACTAAAAATACAAAAAATAAAAATTCACTGTTTTAATAATGCAAGTTTATTAAACAACAAAATCAAGGCAGAAATTTTTAAAATTCTTTGAAATAAATGTACAGAGACACAACATGCTAAAATTTCTGGGATGCAGCAAAAGCAGTGTTAAGAGGAAAGTTTACAGCACTAAATGCCTTCCTCATAAAGTTAGAAAGATTTCAAATTAATAATTAATACTCTAATATCACAGCCAGAGGAACTAGAAAAACAAGAACAAACTACAGAACAAACTAAGCCTGAAGTGAGCAGTTAAAAAAAAAGGGGGGGGGAACTGTAAACTCAAAGTGGAACTGAAGAAAAGTAAGATCCAGAAATTTATACAAAGAATCAACAAAACCAAATGTGGAGTCTTTGAAAGGATAAACAAGATCAATAGAACATTAGCTAGATTAACAAAGAAAAAAAGAGAAGATCCAAGTAGCACAATCAGAAATGACAAAAAGGTCACATCGCAACTGATTCCACAGAAATACAAATGATTCTCAGAGACTATTATGCACACCACTATGCACAAAAACTAGAAAATCAGTGGAAATTGATAAATTATTGGAAACATATAATCTCCCAAGATTGACTCCAGAAGAAAATGAAACACCGAACAGATCAATGCTGAGTTTCAAATTTGAATTCGTAATAAAAAATCTACCAACCAAAAACAACGCCCAAACATGATGGATTCACTGCTGAATTCTACCAGATGTAAAATGGAGACATAGTACCAATTCTACTGAAACTGTTCCAAAAAATTCAGGAGGAGGGACTACTCTTTAACTCATTCTATGAAGCCAGCATCACCCTTATACCAAAACTTGGCATAGAAAAAAACAAAAATAGAAAACTACAGGCCAATATCCCTGATCCCTGATAAGCATAGATGCAAAAATCTTCAACAAAATTCGAGCAAACTGAATTTAACAAAACATCAAAAAGTTAAATCACCATGATCACATAGGCTTCATTCTTGGAAAGCAAGTTTGGTTCAACATATGCAAATCAATAAATGTGATTCACCACGTGAACAGAATCAAAGGCAAAAATCATATGTTCATCTCAATAGAAGCAGAAAAAGCTTTCAATAAGATCCAACGTTCCTTCATGATAGAAACCCTCAACAAACCATGTACTGAAGGAACATACCGTAAGATAAGAAGAATCATATATGTCAGACCCACGGTCAACATTGCACTGAATGAGCAACAACTAGAAGCATTCCCCTTGATATCTGGAACAAGACAAGGATACCCATTCTCACTACATCTATTCAAAATAGTACTGGAAGTGCTAGCCATAATAATAAGGCAACAGAAAGAATTAAAGGACATCCAGATAGGAAAATAAGAAATCAAACTATCTCTCTTCAATGGCAATATGATTCTATACTTAGAAAACCTTAAGGACTATGCCAGAAAGCTATTAGAACTGATAATTTTAGCAAGGTTTCAGGATACAAAATAAATGTACAGAAATCAGTAGCATATCTATACACCAATAACTTTCAAGCTGAGAGCTAAATAAAGAATGCACTCCATTTACAATAGCCATACAAAAAAAAATAGACTATCTAGGAGTACATCTAACTGAAGAGATGAAAAATCTTTACAAGGCAAGCTACAAAACACTGCTAAAAGAAATTGTAGATGACGTGGATGGAAAAAATATTCCTTGATCATGGGTTGGAAGAATAATTATCATTAAAATGGTCATACTACCCAGCAATTTACAGATTCAATTCTATTCACATCAAACTTCTGTCATTTTTCACACAATTGGGAAAAAGCTATGCTAAAATTTATGTGGAATCAAAAGAGCTCAAGTAGCCAAAGCATCCTAAGTAAAGAGAACAAAGCCAGAGTTATCATATTATCCAACTTCAAAGTATAATATAAGTGACAGTAACCAAAACAGCATGGTTCTTGTACAAAATAGACACCTAGATCAATGGAACAGCATAGAGAACCCAGAAGTAAAGCCACATACCTACAGCTATCTAATCTTTAACAAAATTTACAAAAATAATCAGTGGGGATTAATAAATGGTGCTGGGATAGCTGAATAGCCATATGCAGAAAATGAAGCTGGAGCCCTACTTTTCAACACATACAAAACTGAACTCAAGATGATTTAAATATTAAAATGTAAGACCTCAAACTGTAAGAATTCTAAAAGAATATCTAGGAAATACGATTCTAGACATCAGACTTGGAAAAGAAGTTTTGGCTAAGTCCTCAAAAGCAGTTGCAACAAAAACAAAAATTGATAAATGGGACCTAATAAAAATTAACAGGTTCTGCACAGAAAAACAAACTATTAACAGAGTAAACAGACAGCCTACAGAATGGGAGAAAGTATTTGCAAACTATGCATTTGACAGTGGTTTAATATCCAGGATCATTAAGTAATTTAAACAATTGAACAAGCAAAAAACAAATAACTCCATTAATAAATGAGCAAAAAATATGAACAGACACTTCTTAAAAGAAGACACACAAGTGTCTAACAAACATGTTTTTTTAAATGCTCAACATTGCTAATCATCAGAGAAATGTAAAGCAAAACCACAATGAGATACCATCTCACACTAGTCACAATGGCTACCATGAAAGTCAAAAAATGGCAGATTCTGGGAAGGCTGCAGATAAACGGGAATGTTTATACACTGTTGGTGGAAATGTAAATTTGTTCGGTCACTGTGGAAAGCAGTTTGAAGATTTCTCAAAAAACTTAGAACTACCATTCGACCCAGCAATCCTATTACTAGATATATAACCAAAAGAAAATAGATCGTTACACCAAAAGGAAACATGCACTCATATGTTCATATTCATGCTATTCACAGGAGCAAAGACAAAAAAATCAATCTAGGGGCCCATTAATACTGGATTGGATAAAGAAAATATGTTACATATACAATCATGGAATACTATGCAGCCATAAAAAAAGAACAAAATAGTGTTATTTGCACCATCATGGATGCAGCTGGAGGTCATTATCCTAAGTGAATTAATGCAAGAATAGAAAACCAAAGACTGCATGCTCTCGTTTATAAGTGGAACCCAAATATTGGGTAGTCATAGAATAAAGATGGAAACTATAGACACTGGGAACTGCTAGAGGAGTCAGAGAGGGATAAGGCAAGGGTTGAAAGACTAACTGATTGGTACTATGCTCATTACCTGGGTGACAGGATGATTTGTACCTCAAATCACTGCATTGTACAATATACCCAGGTAACACACCTACACATGTACCTCCTGAATCTAAAGTAAAAGTTGAATAAATAAATAAATAAATATTTCAAAAAGAACAGTAGTAGTGTATTTCAGTTTGGAATATAATGTGAAATGGTAAGTTAAACTTTAAGCTGAAATTAGTAAGGATTCATCATGCACCGGATGCAGTCTGAAAATTATGTAATTAGGTGACTAGCTTGCATGTTTGTTCTGTTAGAAAAAAAAATCTCCCTCTATAGGTATAATATTGATAACAAAAAACATTAGATAGACTCAGGTTAAGCAACCTAATCCAAAAATACAAAACACAAATTTTTTGGAGCACCAACATGACACCACAAGTGGAAATTCCTCACCTGACACTTTTGTTTTCTGATGATTCAAGGTACACAAAGTTTGTTTCATGTACAAAATTATTTAAAATATTGTATACAGTTATCATCTGCTTATGTGTATAAAGTGTATATAAAACATAAATAAATTTTATGTTGACACTTGAGTTCCAGCACCAACATCTCATTGTTTACACACAAATATTCAAAAAATCTGAAAAATTCCAAAATCGGAAACATTTCTACGCCAAGCATTCTGAATAAGGAATACTCAACCAGTAATATGTTAAATATTAACTGAATTTATAAGTTATGTTAATAATATAATTAGCTTGATCTTGATGATTGCAATTATTGACATAATCATTAAAATACTAATAAATATTTTTCAAGTGCAGATTACTCCAAAAATTGCCAGCCTGGTATGGTGGCTCACACCTGTTATCCTAGTATTTTAGGAGGCTGAGGTGGCCAGATTGCTTAAGCTCAAGAGTTCGAGACTGGCCTGGGCAACATGGTGAAACTTCATCTCTACACAAAAAAAATTACAAAAATTAACCAGGCATGGAGATGGAAACCTGTTAGTCCCAGTTACTCAGGAGGGTAAGGTGGGAGAATTGCTTGAGCCCAGGAGGTAGATGCTGCAGTGATCTGAAATCATGCCACTGCACGCACTCTACCTCGGGCGACAGGGTGAGACCTTGCATCCAAAAAAAAAATAAGTACAGTAATACATGTTCATGCAGATTAAACTGTGAGTTTCAGAAATCAGGCATATTGCCTAAAGTTTAAAAAATACATTATCTTGTTATTCGCTTGTTGACATGTAAATTTCAACAACACAATAGTTGTCATAAATTGAGACTTCAATTACTTATTCAGTAATTTATTTTTTATGTTTTTTTATTTTTCCATCAGTTATTGGGATACAGTGGTTTTTGATTACATGAGTAAGTTCTTTAGTGGTGATTTGTGAGATTTTGGTGCACCCATCACCCGAGCACTATACACTGCACCATATTTGCAGTCTTTTATCCCTCTCCCCGCTCCCACTCTTCCCCCTAAGTCCCCAAAGCCCATTGTATCATTCTTATGCCTTTGCTGTATCCCAGAGGTTTTGATAGGTTGTGTCATTATTGTCATTCAGTTTGAATATTTTTTAAATTTCCATCCTGATTTCATTTTTGACCCAATGTTCATTCAGAAACAGGTTATTTAATTTCCATGTATTTGCATGGTTTTGATGGTTCCTTTTGGAGTTGATTTCTAGTTTTATTCCACTATGCTCTGAGAGAGTGCTTGATATACTTTCAGTTTTCTTAAATTTATTGAGGCTCGTTTAACGGCCTATCATTTTGTCTGTCTTGATGAAAGTTCCATGTGCTGTTGAATAGAATGTGTATTTTGCAGTTGTTGGATGAAATGTTCTGTATATATTTGTTAAGTCCATTTGTCCCTAGGTATAGTTTAAATCCATTGTTTATTTGTTGACTTTCTGTCTTGATGACCTGTCTAGTGCTGTCAGTGGAGTATTGAAGTCCCTGACTATTATTGTGTTGCTGTTTATCTCATTTATTAGGTCTATTAGTAATTGTTTTATAAATTTGGTAGCTCCAGTGTTAGGAGCATATATGTTTAGGATTGTGATATTTTCTAGTTGAACAAGGCCTTTTACCATTACATAATATCCCTCTGTCTCTTTTAACTGTTGTTATTTTAAAGTTTGTTTTTTCTGATATAAGAATAGTTACCCCTATTCACTTTAGGAGTCCATTTGCATGAAATGTCTTTTACCACCCCTTTACTTTAACTTTATGTGAGTCCTTATGTGTTAGGTGAGTCTCCTAAAGGCAGCAGATAGGTAGTTTATGAGTTTTTTTCCATTCTGTGGTTCTGTATCTTATAAGTGGAGCATTTTGGCCATTTACATTTAATATTAGTATTGAGATGTGAGGCACTGTTGCATTCATCATGCTGTGTACTTTGTTTTGTTTTTTGTTTTCGCTTTTTAACTTGTATTTTTGTTTTATAGCTCTTGTGTAATTGATGCTTTAAAGGGGTTCTGTTTTGATGTGTTTCCAGGATTTGTTTTAAGATTTAGAGCTCCTTTTAGCAGTTTTTGTAGTGATGGATTGGTAATGGCGAATTTTCTCAGCGTTTGTTTGTCTGAAAACAACTGTATCTTTCTTTCATATATGAGGCTTAGTTTTGCTGGATACAAAATTTGTGGCTGATAATTGTTTTATTTGAGTAGGCTGAAGATACGGCCCCAATCTTTTCTAGTTTGCAGGGTTTCTGCTGAGAAATCTGCTGTTAATCTGATAGGTTTTCCTTTATAGGTTACCTGGTGCTTCTGTTTCACAGCTCTTAAGATTCTTTCCTTCATCTTAACTTTGGATAACCTGAGGACAGTGTGCCTAGGTGATGATCATTTTGTGATGAATTTCCCAGGTGTTCCTTGTGCGTCTTGTATTTGGATATCTAGATCTCTAGCAAAGCCACGGAAGTTTTCTTCGAATAGTCCCCCAAATATGTTTTCCAAGCTTTTAGAAGTCTCTTCTTCCTCAGGAACACTGATTATTCTTAGGTTTAGTCATTTAACATAATCCCAGACTTCTTAGAGGCTTTATTCATATTTTCTTATTCTTTGTTCTTTATCTTTGTTGGATTGGGTTAATGAGAAGACCTTGTCTTCAAGCTCTGAATTTCTTTCTTCTACTTGTTCAATTCTACTGGTGAGACTTTCCATAGCATTTCCCATTTCTAAAAGAGTGTCCAAAGTTTCCTGAATTTTTTATTGATTTTTTCTTTAAGCTATCTATTTCCTTGAATATTTCTCCCTTCACTTCTTGTATCGTTTTATGGATTTCCTTGCATTGGGCTTTGCCTTTCTCTGGTCCCTCCTTGATAAGCTTAATAACTAATCTCCTGTAAATCAGGGATTACTTCTTGTTTTGGATCCACTCACTGCCAGTGAACTAGTGTGATTTTGGGGGCGGGGTGTTAAAGAGCCTTGTTTTGTCATATAGGGGTGGTTTTCTGGTTCTTCTCATTTGGGTAGGCTCTGTCAGAGGGAAGATCAGGGCTGAAGGCTGTCATTCAGATTATTTTGTCCCATGGGGTGTTCCCTTGATGTACTAGTACTCTCCTTCATTTCCTATGTATGTGGCTTCTTGTGAGCTGAATTGCAGTGATTGTTGTGCAGCGGGATAATTAAGGAATCAGAGAGACTGAGGGGTTGAGGAGGAATTATTTAATTATTTAGGTGCACCAACCCAGTCAGATTAACATCCAAAGGACTGAGCCCCAAACAAGAGTCAAGCTACCTTTTTAGCATTTTGTGGGGTGGGGGGAGATTTGTGCAGGGGGAAGCGTATTACAGAAGCAAGAAACAAAGACAGTTATTCAATTAAGACATGCATTACATTATTTCTTACTTTTCAAACAACAACATGTTTTATGACTTGAGATTATCTGTTTAGTGACCTTGCAGCTGCACAGCTAGAGAAACAGTCTTCACAATGCCTGGGAAAGGGAGAGATAAGTCTCACTAGCCGCAGAAAAACAGGCAATTTTTAAAGGACTTCAGCTCTTTCTCTTCCTCAGGGGGAATTGGTTTTTCTTACATACAACTGAGTTTTTGCTTACACATTTTTAAAATTTCTTTTAATTCCTGTTCCAGTTGTCTCTCTTCTGAGTCTAGCCACCCAGTGAGTCTACCCGGCTCTGGATTGGTTCTGGGAGTTGTCTGCATAGAGTCCTGTGATGTGAACCGTCTATGGGTCTCTCAGCTGTGGATACTAGTGCTTATTCTGATGGAGGTGGTGGGGGGTGCAATGGACTCTGTAAGGGTCCTTAGCTTTGGTGGTTTAATGCTCTATTTTTGTGCTGGTTGGCATCTTGCCAGGTGGTGCTTTCCAGAAAGCTGTAGTAGTATGGAGAGGGACCAGCTGTGGATGGGGCCCTAGAACTCACAAGATTATATGCCTTTTGTTTCCACCACCAGGGTGGATAGGGAAGGACCATCAGGTGGGGCCAGGGCTAGGCGTGTTTGAGCTCAGACTCTCCTTGGGTGGGTCTTTCTGCGGCTGCTGTGAGGGATGGGTGTGAGATTTCCAGGTCACTGGAGTTGTGTACCTAGGAGGATTATGGCTGCCTCTGCTGAGTCATCAAGTTGTCATGGAAGTGGGGTAAATCCAGCAGTCACAGGCCTCACTCAGCTCCCATGTATACCAAAGAGCCAGTCTCACTCCCACCATGTCCCCACCACAATAGCCTTGAGTCTATTTCTAGGTGGAGGGCAAGATAGGCTTGAAAACTTGCCTGAGGCTGCCCACCTCCCACCTCCCAGCTGCAAAAGAAAAGGGCTTGGTTCTTCCCCTGCCTGTGGAGTCTGCACAGCAGATTTGCACCCTCCTTGAGGTTCTGGCCAGGAGGCTTCTTAACCCTGTTCAAACTGATACAAAGTTCAGCTAGAGATTTCCTTCTCCCTGTGGAGTTTTACCTCCTGCTTCTCTGGCCACCCTCCTGATGGATCCCTGTGGTGCTAGGCAGGAATGGGCTGCTTGGGAACCCAGTGAGCTCCCAGGGCCTTTCTGCAGCTTCCTCTACCCCTGTATTACACTCCACTCTCTAAATTGTCTCAGCTCCAGGTAAAGTCAGTAACTTCTCCCACAAACAGACCTTTAGCTTCGCCAGTGCCGGTGTGTGTTAGGAAGAGGAGGGTCTCCCTTTCCCACTTCCACAGCTGGGGCACTCACAGTATTTGGGGTGTCTCCCAGTTCCTGCAGGAGCAGCCCACTTCCTTCAGAGGGCCTGTGGGTCCTCTAGGGATTGCTGGTTTGTTCTTGCCTTATTCAGTAATTGCTGTACTAGACATTAACAATAATCAGTTACAAAATGAATTATCTTACTCTTCAGCAGCATTTACGTGTTATTAAAGCTTAACTTTGGACGAGTTATTGGGACTTAATCAATGAAAAATGAGACTTTCTGTTTTTGCAATCTTCATTATGATAATAAAAGTATAAATACATTTAATAAAATTTAATACTCAAAACAGGATCACAAAGAATCACTGAAGTAATACTCTTCTTTAATTAGTTAAAAATAATACCAAGGAAGGCTAGTGGCCTAACTCTGATAGTTTCCTTATACTTTTCGTAATAAGTTCTGATGCATTAGGCATTTTTATTCTCTTTTGCCATTCACAACTTTTTGAAAGTGAAGGAAAGTCATTTTAAAACACCTTTATTTCAAAAATTTAGCATCGTATATATTTTTCCAATAAGCTTATCCACCATTTGGTGGCTGATTTCAGCTAATTGAAATTGTATAGCCTAAGCAGTGCAGTTCACTAATATGTACTTTGTATGTACTCTGGAAATTTTGTAAATGGAACACAGATGCAAAAAGATTTGATTGCATTTATGAGCACTAAAAATACAATAATGCTATAATTAAGCAATTACCAAAAAAAATGAACTTATTACTAAATCACTTTTAAAATAGTAGGCAAGAAAAATCTGGGCTTATCACCACAAAAGACCAAAAAAGAATGAATTTAGACAATATATTTTCTGTATGCTGATACATTTAGAAATGAGTTATCTATAAACTCTCTAGGAATGCAAAACTGTATTGTTATGTCTACATGTACCATTTTCATATTTTCCCCTCCTATTTTCACTTCCCCACTTTTATTTACAATAGACAAATATCATCTTTCTAAAATAAATTTTGGTAAAGTCCAATTCTACACTCAAACTCTCTCTCAAAAAATAAGATTCTGAAGTTTTCAGGTAGATTTTATTTTGGAACTTCTACTTGAATATTATTAATTTTGACTTTTTTCTTCTAAGATCACCTTAGTCATCCACCGAAAATATCTGGCTAATGCTTCAATAAATGCATAAATGTTCACTGTTACTTTGATCTGCAGGCAAAGACTCATGACACCATGGGACACATGGGTGATAGCCTTCCTTATGTAATTCTGTTGAACTTCATCAAAGTGCCATTCAGTTTAAACTGCTTCAGTAGCAAAGAAATGTAGATAGATTAGAAGTTCAGAGAGAAAAAAAAAAAGCCCACAATGACTATGGGAATCAAGTGGCATGACAAATAAAGATTAAAAAGAAGTGGAGAGGGAGGCCAAGGCAGGTGGATCCCCTGAGGTCAGGAGTTTGAGACCAGCCTGGCCAACATGGTGAAACGCTGTCTCTACTAAAAATACAAAAAATTAGCTGGGTGTGGTGGTGGGCGCCTGTAATCCCAGCTACTTGGGACACTGAGGCAGGACAATCTCTTGAAACTGAGAGGTGGAGGTTGCAGTTAACTGATATCGTGCCTTTGCACTCTAGCCTGGGGGGGGCGAGAGTGAAACTGTCTCTAAATAAATAAATACATACATACAAACATGCATACATAAAGTGAAATGGAGTGGAGGATAAACAAGGATGAAGCACTTCGTCCAGTGAAAACCAAAAAGTTACATGACAATATTCAGAAACTTGATTTAAATACTATGGAAGGAAAAAAATGGATAGCTTGGTGTGATGGTTCACACTGAGTGTCAACTTGATTGGATTGAAGGATGCGAAATATTGTTGCTGAGTGTGTCTGTGAGGGTGTTGCCAATGGAGATTAACATTTGAGTCGGTGGACTGGGAAAGGCACACCCACCCTCAATCTGGGTGAGCACAATCTCATTAGCTGCCATCGAGGCCAGAATAAAAGCTGGCAGAGGAACAAGGAAGGACTAGACTGGCTTAGTCTCCCAGCCTACATCTTTCTTCTGTGCTAGATGCTTCCTGCCCTTGAACATCAGACTATAAGTTCTTCAGCTTTGGGACTTGGACTGGCTTCCCTGCTCCTCAGCTTGTAGATGGCCTATTGTGGGACCTCACCTTGTGATAATGTGAGTCAGTACTCCTTAATAAACTCCCCTTTATATATACACATATCCTATTGGTTCCCTTTAGAGAATCCTGACTAATACACTTGGTATTAAAATATGTAGCATCTTGTGATACTATATCATTTAATATTAAATATATCAAAGAGATAGCCAAAATTTTAGTTGGTGATTTTGGATTTTAATAGTTCTGAGAAGGTGAGAGACTCAGACTTACAAAGAGTATATTCAAAAGAAAATGCACACCTTTTACTTGACCATCACATATTCATCCAAGAAACGCTTATTGTGTAGCAATGCATTCTACAATGAATAATTACTCCAAACTGATTTTTAACCATAAAAGTAAGTGATAGAGGTTAAATGATCTACATAAAGATAGCAAGTCGAGTAAAACAAGAATACCTACAATAATTATCCTATGTACCAGACATTGTATTAAAAATATTATATACTTGGATTCACTACTCTGTGAAATAAGTATTAGTATTATTCTCATTTTATTGTTGGGTAAAGTGAGCAAATAAGAGGAAAGATAACATGCCAAAGTTAATGCTAACTAATACATCGACTCAGCCACTGTAGGCTCTAATGTTTATACTTGTGTCCAGTAACCTTGTTGCCTCTATGGAGACCAGTAGAGTTGTCGCTTGGCATCCAGAGAGGATGGATTCCAGGACTTCACCCCCTTCTCACAGTCAGAAATCTGTGTATAACTTTTCACTCCCTCAAAACTTAACTACAAATAGCCTACTTTTGACTGGAAGCCTTGCAATAATGTAAACATCTTACAATAAAGTAAGTTAGAGAAAAGAAAATGTTATTAAGAAAATCATAAATAAGAAAAAATATGTTTGCTATTCATTAAGTGAAAATAGATCATCATAAAGTTCTTCATCCTTATTGCCTTCACAGTGATGAGGAGGAGGAGGAAGAAGAGGGGTTGGACTTCTTGTCTCAAGGGTAGCAGAGAAGGAAGAGATGCAAGAGGTGGAGGTGGAGGGGGAAGCAGGAGAGGAAGATATACTCAATGTAACTTATATTTTAAAAAAATCCATGTATATGTGGACTGACCCGGTTCAAACCCATGTTGTTCAAAGGAAAACTGTATCTGCATATACCCTATGCAAATATTTATGTATAATTTAAACAAACTAGATTACTTATAATACCTAATACAGTGTAAATACTATATAAAAGTTATACTATATTTAAAAAATATTTTTATTGTTGTATTGTTATTTTTTACTGCTTTTATTTTTCAAATATTTATGATCCAAGGTTGGTTGAATCTATGGCTGTGAAATGGGTGGATATGAAGTGTCAACAGTGCTTATCAAAATATATGACATTTATAGCCTTCTTTTATCTGACTCACTTCAAAAAAGTATTCTCACATCTGAATATCAAGGTAATGAGATGCTGTAGATCTTTGCCATCCAATATGGTGGGCAATAGAAACATGTAGCTATCAGCACTGGGAAATATTTATTCCAAATGGAGATGTACTATAAAATATAGCATGGATTTGAAAGACGTAGAACAACAACAACAAAAAAATACAAAATATCTTAGTGTTTTTGCATTGATTATATTTTGAAATAAAAATATTTTTAGCTGTTGAGTTACATGAAATATATTCTTAAAGTTAATTGCACATGTTCACTTTAAGGTAGCTATAGAAATTTATTGATATATGTGACTTGCCTTTGTGACTAACATTACATTTCCATTGGACAGCATTTTTTAGATGAATCCAATGGTCTCTTCTCTTTCAAGTATCTACAGTTCTGTGGAAATACTACAAAATGAAGGTTTTAAAACAGAATTTTAATTACTATGACAGATTCTGTTAAGTCTGAAAAAAGTATAGTTATTAATAAATGAACTTTTTATTCCAATTACCATCGCATTTCTTTCATTAGTGTTCAGTACATCTCTAATCAAAATAACATAAATTTGCTTTTAAAGTTGACATCATTAGAAAGACCTTTTTTTGTCTCTTTGTTTGTTTGTTTGTTTGAGACGGAGTCTCGCTCTGTCACCAGGCTGGAGTGCAGTGGCGTGATCTCGGCTCACTGCAACCTCCACCTCCTGGGTTCAAGTGATTCTCCTGCCTCAGCCTCCCAAGTAGCTGGTACTACAGGCACGTGCCACCACGTCCAGCTAATTTTTGTTATTTTTAGTAGAAATGGGGTTTCACCATGTTGGTGAGGATGGTCTCGATCTCTTGACCTCGTGATCTGCCAACCTCAGCCTCCCAGAATACTGGGATTACTGGCGTGAGCCACCATGCCCAGCCCATGTGAAATAAATTTTATATTCTAATATGTAATAACAAAAGGTTTTTTTTTTCTTATAGCAGTTTTCCCCCTGGCAATTAAAAGAAAAAGCAAAATGAGTGTAATCCAAAATAACAGCTCAGAAAGAAAGCCAAAAGTACAAGAAAAGCCTAGTTAGGATTTTCATGTGGCCTTGGATTTCTTCCATCTCCTTTTGTATTTATATTTGCAATAGAAAAATGCTGAAAACCTTGAATATACAATATTTTAATATAATAATTTTACTTTGCAATGGCCAACTTGTGAAATACCAAAGAATGAAAGAAAATTAAAGTTGCCATCCTAAAAGCCGTATCTAAACTTCAATTAACTCTGGAAAATTGAAGATTGAGTTGAATTTGTCTGTAATTGTTAGTGAATTTGAAATATTTAAGGTACTGAATTTCAAATATGGCCTACTTTGTTTTTATTTCACATATTATTTTAGTTAGCTTAATTCTAAAAATGTCTTCTAATGTAACTTTAAAATAGCCCAGAATGGGTTTTATATATTACGTTCATGTTTACAAATAAATTTCAACTTAAATTGGTATTAATGAGCCTTGAGCAATACAATAATTGAGTTACTGTTGAATTTTTTGTCATAATTTTCTGTTAACTATTTTTGTATAGCATAGCCATTTTAATCGTGAGAACTAAAACAATTATTTTTTATTACAGTATTAAAAGAAAATAGGAACCTAAGTTTAAACATAATAAAAATGAATACCATTAATAAATTATATACTGTGCTCTCTTTTGACTCATTTCACATATTAAATCAAAATTTGTTCATGTCAGGCTATTCACCTTACAAAAGAAAATAAATCAGACATCATCAAAGTGACACACGTTTTGATGAATACGACAGATGCCATCTGATTCATTGTAGTTTATATCTAACAAGGGCACCCTACCTGTCAGTTATCTGTCATTCATGAGATATAATAATTTTTCATGGTTATGATGTGAAAATTAGAAAAGGAATATTTATTTCTTAGCAAAATTATGCTAAAGTTTTTATTTATAGTGAGCTAGATTTAAATTCAGCCTACATTTGATATATGTAGTTTACTAGTTGGCTCAGACAAGTAAACAGTGCACTATCAATAAAATTTTGGGTTTATTCTCAGAGATAAAATTACTTATATCTTTGTTAAACACTGAACCAAGAAAACTGGAAGTAACCTAGAGATCCATATTGCTATGTATCCCAGAATACCTGGATGCTAGTGTATATCAAGTCTTTTTGGAGTAAAAAAAAAATCTGAAATCAACAATATATTTCTAGGATTATAAACTCAAAACTACCTTTAGAAATTTTTTAATTTCTAAGCACTTAAAGAAGTGTTAGTAAACAGGAAACAGAAATGGACAAATTTAACACAATAAATTTTTCCTTAAACCCCGAAATTGGTTGATATTGTTTTTAATATATAAACTTTCTTTCTATTTCTCTCTTTTCTCTTTATTGCAACTTATTGATTGATGAACTTAGGTTAGTTTCCCAAAGTGTATTCTAAAGTCTGGATTTTGCTTAAGATATTCCGATGGTATTCTTGTTCTTTTGTTTTGAATTTCCTAAGTTAAAAAAAAATGCTGGTTGGATATAGACATTTGATCAGATTCAGGTTTGAGATTTGAAGCAATAAGACTTTATGGGTCTTGTTTTCTTACAAAAGTTTGTCTTAAACTTTCTTTACTTCTTGTAACATGTTTAAATAATTAACTTAGATTTCCCAAAGAATTCACTTTCCCATGATGCTGGTAAGTCCTTTACCAGTAATCATGTGGACACTCTTAATAGTATTTTTACCCATTTATTAAGATATTTACCACTGTGAATTCCAGGAATAGGCACACTTTTATCTATAAAGGATGTGAAAGGGGATAGATGGCTCTTTCAAGCCAAGTTATTGTGATTTGGTTTATGTTGTAGTTCTTGATGGTAGTTTGGATGGTAAATAGAGGTCAAAGAAGGAAACTGTGTGGTACAGACAACAAGGTAAGGTTTGATTAAAATATTGAAAAGGCTAGCAGATCTATTTATATAGTTACTATTAGATCAAAGTGGTCTCATTTAGCAAATATTTATTTAACCTCTACAATGTTACAGAAGCGTTTCTGCGTGCAGAGGATACATCAGTGAACAAAAAGGATAAAAACCCCTAAAATAATCATTGAGTTAGATTTATATCCTTCAATTTAATCATCAGGTTCTTCTATTTTTTTTCATTTATGACTTTATTTCTGACAGTATGGAAAATACTCATCTCATAATTTAGGCTTTTTTTTGTTTGTTTTTTGTTTTTTGGGTTTTTTTTTAATTTTTTTTTAAGATGGAGTCTCGCTCTGTCACCCAGGCTGGAGTGCAGTGGTGCGATCTTGGCTCACTGCAAGCTCCAATTTAGGTGTTTTTTAATTCTTCTCAATTCTAAACAAGATACGGAAGTATATATTTGAAAATAAAGTGAACCAGTGGGGCAGAGGTCTTTCTTAGTCCATCGGGTCAAAAAGAAGCACTTAATAATTGTATGTTTTGCTCTAGTAGCATTGGCCTCTCAAATAGAGGAATTATTAATTTTAAGTAATTATTTAAATCTTTAAAGTGCACTAACCTGGAAAAATCTTAAGCATACTGTTATATTTAAAAATACTTGCAATCTACACATTTTTGCTAAGGTTTGTATGAGCAAAATGCAACAGGATCTATTGCAGGGTGCAGAACATAAGATCTTGAATTTGAATGTATTGTGGACTATTAGTTAAACTTTCTTATTTAGTGAATAATTTATATTTCAGTTTTTAACAGATTTTTAATGGCTTGGAACCACACTGCATAAGGCTACATAATATATTGATTTAATGTGTTTGACTTCCACCTTTTGATGCTTAGGTTTAATGTGGCTCTGGTCTCAAATTTAATGAATTAAATGGCTTCAATGTAGTCTATTTGTCCACATCACTGGACTACAAATTTCTGGTAATAATATAAACTTCTTAGCCTTTTCTCAGAAAAGTCTGGAACTTGCATAGGGTTGCTAAACAGCAGTCATATATTTGACTTAATTACTTGGTTTTTAATAGTGTTATTAATTTATTATTTTCATAAACACAATTTTCCTCATATTTGTTGTTAAAAAGAGAAAATATAATTTAGTAAAAATGTTATTAATAAAGAGGAATGAAAGCAAGTCTAGATCAATCCTGTCCATATATAGTAAGAAAATTGTAATCTTACAAATAATTCAGACACCAAATGAGTCTAAGAGAAATTAACATGCAACTGAGATACCTGGATTTTGCTTACATTACCTATATAATTTTCTCAGTTCTTCACCTGAAACAATTATTGTCATGGGCATCCTATCTTGAAGATGTTTTCACATACTTGATCGTAATCACAGAGGTAATACTCAAAATTGTATTACAGCCTTACTTGACAACTCACTGCAAATGAGAACAAAGAAGAATGTACATCTCATGTGCAAAATATTCCTCCTTATACAGATGTAAGCTGTTTGCAAAACCTGGCTTTTGTGAGAAAAGATTCTTATTTATTGCCAAAGTTTTATCTGAATTTATAAGGAGAAAACAGAAAAAAAATACTCCAGAAGAGCACAAAAATGGAGATTTCTATGTGGCCTTGTTTCAGAACAGTTACAAAAACAATCACATTTAATAACGATGTAGTATATTTTAACTTCCCCTTTTGATAATCAATTTGCTCTTTAAAATCAATTATGCATGCATTTAAGATTTATTTGATAATGCCTAGACTGCATTTTCTAAAGACATAATTAGCTGACCATTCTTAAAATAGTCATGTTATAATAAATGGCTTGCTCTGGGATCTTAAAAAATATCTGAATGCTATGCCCAGATCTAGGAGACCAGGTTATGTGACATTTACATAATACTTTGGTAAAATTTGAGATTAGATAATAAATAATCTTTTTCTTCACCTTTATTGATTTCCCAGTTTGAGGAGAATAAATAGGATATGTCATAACATTTTATGATTTGTCCTATCATACTACACAGAAATAGCACCAAGCAGAAAGTATTTTGCCTGTAGATTTAACTTGTAATTCTGTGGAATCTATGTAAACTTCAGGAGCAGTAACTCTGTGTATGGGGTTGTAATTGTGGTGTTGGTGTGGGGAGAGGATATGTATGTGTATATACAGTTGCTATAAAAGATTCAAATAAGAAGGCTCTTAATCTACTACAATTCTTTCATCTTTCCTCTTCAGGAATAGCAGGGTGGTGATAAACAATGTAATCCAATCAGCGATATGTATTTAATTCCATTATTTCTATTAGAGATTATTATATTCTAAAATACTTATACCTTGCTTTTAAAACGATTGAATCAACTATTTTACCTTTTAAAATCATTAAAACTATTATAATCATGAACAAGTGTTCCATTCACTTACCAATCTTAAGAAAGAACTAGAAGGATTTAATTGTATAATAAAATACTTTTCTCTTGTCATTTTTGAGAAATAAATTAGTTAACAGAGAGTAGTCACCACCAAAAGCTTAGTTGTGAGAAATCATTCATCAGAGTAATTATTCATCCATATAATCATTCATGAAAATCCTTATTCATCAAGAAAATAAATATTTTCTTGTGAACATTTGAGCTAATTTATAACTTTATAAATTATCACTTTATAATTTAGAAGCACACCTCTATGTTTTCTGAGCACCACCTTAAAAAATGTATCACGGCAAGTACTGTGTGCCCTGTGGGTAGCAAGCATTGCCCGATTAATGATGATGTTCAACCACTATCAAGTAGAATAGCCAACCATTACTCCAGAGGACATTCAGTTTCAGTGTAAGATGGGCAGAAGTAGCAGCTGAGTGATAGATACTGAATGCACACCTAAGAAAAAGCTCAAACATATCTGAAGCCTTTTACTAAAAGAATAGAATGAAGACATTAAAAGGCTGAAAAAATGTAGTCTTGTTAAGCAAACGCATGTATCAAAATTTCATAAATGCATGTTGGCTATATTGAAAAATACTATTTATGTGCATGTGCGTGTGTTTGTATGAGTTAAAGCAAAGCTTGTATGCCCAAGTGTTTTTTATATATGTGAGTTTTTATCAGGTTTTTCTATTTGAGTTACTTTAATAGATTCTTTGTGTCAAACTATTCTGCAAAAGAACAAAGATGTGAAGGGCCCAAAAAGAGAAGATAGTTAAGTCGTTATTTTAAAAGTAAATATATAAACATTTCTTGAATATTTATTGAATGTGCCAGCAAACATCAATCTATATTTAATGCGTAAGACAATTGATATAAATAATTTAAATAAGTAATACAAGCAGTTTTTATTTTCTCAAACAAAACAAAAATAAGCAAATTCTTAAAATAGCTTCCCGTTCTTATAGTAAAAATGCGGCATATCCAGAGTGTGTTCTTATAATCAGCTTTTTATATGAGCTACATATATGAAGTAGAAATGCATATGCCCCTGAAATGGAGAAATCCATCTCTAATAAAGCTCATCATGAAAATACTTTAATGAAGTTTTATTTTATTTCCCACAAAGATAAAACACAATGTATGAAAATCAGTCAGTCTTCTGAGATGCAAACACATTGCACTTAATTTGCATACGAAAACAATCATTTCAAGAAATTTATCTATGAATACAAGACAGGAAACACGCATCTGTGGGTGAAAAAGTACAAACCTTAATCCCATTATTTTGAATGCAGACTGTCAAAAGCGATCTCAAACAATGTAGTGGAGTAAATACAGGTGTATATAAGACAAGAAAACACCGAATATTTAGAAAAAGGTTAATTTTATGTTTATGGGCAAATGAGGCTATGGTTAATTTAAGAACATACAATTCTCTGTAATTTAGTTTCTAAGTTGTAAATGTAGAGAAACCTTTAAAAAATACACCTGAATAGCAAATATTACCTTGTTCAATATCTTTGTATATGTATATGTATGTGTTAGAATTAAAAATCTCTAGTAATACTCAGAGGTCAAGAAAATCTATAATTTTTCAATTCAAATTTACCCTAAGCTATTGATAAACCAATACTTAAGGGAAAATACTATAATTTTCACATAGTATGTGATCAGTAAATATTTGTTACATAAATGTTCTCAATAAAATAAGATTTATCTATAACATATACTAAATGCTCCAACATTGGACTTATATGAAAGGACAATTTAATTAGCCTTAGTTATCAAGGACAGTGCAATCTGCCTGGCATTTGGTCATTTGCGCAGTGGTCTGTTGAACTCAGGTACATGACTTCAGTTGGGGGATTTCCTCACAGAACCATCTGTTTCTGATTTTTTCCAGCTTTTTCTGCCCCTTGTGCTCAATTTGCTTTAATATTTCTGCTTGGTTTATGTACTTAAGGTCATTTTAGACAAAATTGTGAAGCAGATAATGTCTCTCCTTGGTATCCTCGCATATCCCCTTTTAATCTCCCTGAAACCTTGTAGAAATTCTATGACCTGTTTCCAAGGTATTCATATTCTGTGCAAAGTCTTAATCCACAGCAGACTGTCCAAAACTTGGCACATTTAACAGTTCCCCAACCTCCAGAAATGCAGCTTCAGCAGTCGACTATTAGGTTGATGCAAAAGTAATTGCAATTTTACCTTTCTTTACTTTTAATGGGAAAACCGCAATTACTTTTGCACCAACCTAATATTAAGTCAGCATTCTTACTTGCTAGCAACAGACATCCAACATGGCTGTTCTAAGCAAAAAGAAAGTTCAGTGGAAGGATACTGACTGAGAGGTCAAATAATTCATGAGGACCTGGGAGGAGTTGCGTTTTGAGATTGAAAAAAGAGGCAACGGGGTAGCTACAGAGCCTAGGCAAAAACTCACAATTGGAGTAAATAAGTCTAGGATAATTCTAACATAAGCACTTTACACATTTTATCTGAAATTCGATTGTCAGGAAGCCATTACATAATGGTGCTGGAAAAGGCCATCACGAAAAACTTTCTATCTTGCCACTTTAGTTGATAAGTCTACTTGTTTATTACAAGACATATGTCATGGTAGTTATATGAAGGAACAGAAATTGGAACTCTCATAAGGGAATTATCTATAAAATTATCTGTGACAGAGTCTTTCTCTGAGTCTGATTTGAGATAAAGCCAAGCCTGCTTCTCAAGTGTCATGTGATCAATATAACTTCCAAAGAGATTTTAAGTTATTTTTGACTACATAACTCACATAATTCAAGGTTCCATGATCAGTAATAAAAAGGTAGGAAAAACTGGTGGTATTATTGTTTAATTCCTCTTTTGGGGCCAGCAAAAAATAACTGGTAACAATAGAGAATTTACAGTAAAAAGGCATATGACCAAAAAGAACAATTGAACAAATTATCCTTATAGGTACAATTCTTTGATTGATTCTTGATTCTTCAATTGAAAAATTGTCCCTGCAGCTCAGATTTCTCAATTGTAATAAAACCTGTGGGACAAATGCAAATTTAATCGTTTTAGTGGTTTAATTTTGAGGCAATTTTTATTTCATTTCGATCAATAGACATTTATTTCAAGATACACTGCAGCCCATTATTGTGAATACTTCAAACCTACTCTGATTTCATCCATCTGGTATAATAACATTCAGTCTCCTCTTGGTTTCAAAGATGTTCAAGTCAGCCATAATAACCGACTTCCATTTTGTGTCATCTCTTGGCGTGCACACCCAAAATATTGAATGCTATTGAGAGTGATGGCATACCCAAAACACTGAATGCTAACAAGATGAAATGAAAAATGCAGTGCAAAGCCATAAGAGGAGTGTGTCATGATATGTTGGATTCATATTTGGCCAAATTTGTGTGATCTGATTGACTTGGAAATAATGCTTCCAATTCTCTTTTACTTCATATATCAGAACAATTTCCTGTTAACTAATATGATGTTCTGACTTTTTATTTTAATATGTTTTAGTACAAATATCCAGGAACAAATTATTCAATTAAATACATCTGACAGACAAGTTGTTCAATTGATTTTTTAAAAAAAAGAAATAAATATAAATTAGGTATGTGATTTGTATTGGTTTTCTAGGGCTGCCTACATCTTAGCGTAATAGAAAGTATAAAAGACTGGGAAGCTTAAAAAACTGAAATTTATTTTCTGACACTTCTGGAGGCTAGAAGTCAGAGATCAAGGTGCTGACAGGGTTGGTTCCTTCTGAGGGTCATAAAGGAAGTATTTGTTCCCAGCTTCTTCTCTTGGCTTAAAGATGGCCATCGTCTCCCTGTGTCTTCCTACTTTCTTCCCATTGTGCATGTTTGTGTTCAGATTTCCTATTCTTATAAAGACACCACTCATATTGAATTAGAGCCCACTCTACTGAACTTATTTTAAAATCATTTCCTCTGTAAAGACTTTATCTCCAAATACATCCTGAGATACTGGGGATGAGGACTTCAACATATGAATTTTGGAGGGGAAACAATTGAGAACATAATATGAGTATATACATTTAAATGAGTTTTTAAAAACATTTGTGGGAATATACATGTACATACATATATTTATATATGTGGTGCATGTGTGTGCGTACACATCAACAGAAAAAGAATAGCAGAAATGCATATACAGGCATTTCTGCTGATATGCCATATATGTGTTTCTGAGAAATCACTGTACAAAGTTACATGCTAGAAGTAATGGTATATATGGAAAAATCAGAGAAAGGTCCAGTCTGCTTAAATGCTATGAAATCCTGTAATTAAAGCACCAAAGAAACAATAGCACACTAATTTAAAAAAAAAAAAGTTAAATGTTTCCTGGCATTTTATCTAGCATTATGGTGAGTAGATCCCTTGCAGTCTTGAAAATTGAAATCTTATTTCCTCCTTTGAAATAAAAATCCTGAAACACATTCACTTTTTTTAATACAGGGATACATCTTTATAATTTTTTTCTTAGCATTTTTAGCTTTCCCAGACTTCTTAATATGAAAGTATAGTATTTTTGAAACCTTAATACCAATCACTACTTCTATAAAAGTGAAACAGTTCTGTATGATTTTCAACTTTTTAATCAGTTGTCCTGATATTGTTAAGCCTTTGACAACTTTGATAAACTCTATAAAAAAAACAAACAAACAAGGAACTTTGTTCCTGATATCTTTAAAACATTAGTGTGCTAGAAAAATTGGAGGCATGAGCAAACAAGACTTCCTCTGTATACCATCCTATTACTTCCTTTTATTAACTAGATCACTTCTGAGTTTCAACTATAAAACAAAAACAAACAAAAAACATGACTTATAGCAGAAAAGACAAAACTTCAAGATATTAAGAATGTTTATGGAGGGAACTTACAGGTTTTTCCCTTCAGCACCTTTTTCTAAGTTCTTTTCCTCTAAGTACACTGTTACCATCAGCCTCTCCAAGTAAGAACAGTACCGTGGCACTGACTTAGATACAGACAATTGTTCCAACTATGTGCATTTGAAATCTAAAACAGTTCAGCCCCCATTCTTGGCATTGTTGGATTTGATGCAATCATTTATTTCTTGTGACTGAATCTAAAAAGTAATGTTTCCAGCTCTGTGAATCACAGAAGAGTTTGTCCAGTTACAGGAGGGGACACAGACTGAAGCCATGTGAGGAAAGGAGGATGAAAGATAGGGAGAGGCCTCTTTGCATTTGAGTGTCTGGCTTCGACTGTTGCTGAGTTCCTGCATTTTCTGACTTTCTTGCTGTAAAACCCGACACAATTTTCACATATTTTTTTTCTGTGCTTATGCTGATTCAGATCATATATCTGTCACCTGTAAGTAAAACAATTCTAACAGATATGTGTAAAATCTGGGTAATGAGATTATGTGTGACTTTGATTTGCCTCATTATACTGTACTTTCACAGATTCTAAAATAAGCCTCCTTTTTTTGTATGTGGACAAAACCATTGCTGCTATGAAGAAATACCAAAAACTGAGTAATTTATAAAGAAAAGAGGCTTAATTGACTCACAGTTCCTTATGGCTGGGGAGGCCTCAGGAGACTTACAATCATGGCAGAAGGCACCTCTTCACAGGGTGGCAGTAGAGAGAAAGAGTGCAGAGCAAAGTGGGGAAAAGCCCTTTATAAAATCATCAGATCTCATGAGAACTCACTATTGTGAGAATGGCATGGGAGAACCACCCCCATGATGTAATCACCTCCCACAAGGACCCTCCCCCAACACATGGGGATTAAAATTCAGATTACAGTTCAAAATGAGAGATTTGGTTGGGTACACAGAGCCAGACCATATCAATTGTATTAGTCTGTTTTTATATTGCTATAAAGAACTGACCAAGACTGGGTAATTTATAAAGGAAAGAGGTTTAATTGTCTCACAGTTCCACAAGGCTGGGGAGGCCTCAAAAGCTTACAATCATGGTGGAAGATGAAGGGGAAGCAAGACACCTTCTTCACAAGGCAGCAGGAAGAAGAAGTGCCAAGCAAGGAGGGAAGATTCCCTTATAAAACCATCAGATCTTGTGAGAACTCACTCCCTATCATGAGAACAATATGGGAGAAATTACCCCCATGATTAAATTACGTCCACCTGGTCTCTCCCTTGACATTTGAGGATTATGGGGATTAGGAAGATAAAATTCAAGATGAAACTTGGATGAGGACACAAAACCTAGTGATATCACAGAATAAACTAACACTATTTGCTATCTAAGGTCATGTAGCAACAGGCGCAAAGAAACACCTATTGTAGTATTCTGGCCTGAGGTGTTTAAAGTGAAATTGATCATGAGGTAACACGAAGCAAAATCAGCTATTGGGGCATTCTACAAATCAACAAGTCTGGATTCTTCAAAGAGTCAATGTTATAACTGTTTTTAAATGTCTGTCAAGTGAGCAACGAAAGAAAGTTCTGTATATTGGCCATTTTGTAATTTGCACAGCTTTTAATAATGCAAAATGCGACTAAAATTTAGACACTATACTATTTTCTTTGGAGTCTTGACAATGTGTGATGTACATGTTACCACTCTTGGTAACATTCATTGTTTCCCACTAGTTTCTTAGGACTCAGATGCCTTTGACTATTTCTCACTGAAGAGAGCTATGATATGTAATTACATTTCTAATGCTATTCTTACGTGTTTTCAAGAAGAGAAATATTGTAGAATGTTATGCATAGCAGGAAGAGTGTCCCTCTTCCTTCACCCCCACCTCCTCCCTTTTCTTCTGTTAATTTCATGTGCAACGTGTATATATGGTCATTGGTCCAAAGGTCCCATTATTGATTCAGAGGAATAATGTAATTTTTTAAAGGTGTGTTCATTTGGTTACAGTTTGAATTGTAAATAATCCTCCAAAGAGATAAGCTCATTAGAAGATACTAATCTCAAATATAATAGATGTTGACTTTTTCAAAATTTTGATTGACAATTAATAATCATGTATATTTATGAAATACAGTGTGATGTTGATCTGTGCATACATAACAGAAAGATTCAGTAAAGCTAATACATCTATTAGCTTGGAGATATTACCAATTTATCTTTTTTGTGGTTAGAATGTTTAAAACCTATTTAAACAATTTTAAAAAATACATTGTTATTAACTGTGTTGACCATGTCTTACGATAGATAACTAAAACTTATTTTTGAAAACTTTTTTTACAACAGTAAATAAGATGCAGTGACCAAAAATGGATATTTTAAAGGAAATGTAATATTTTGTTCAAAACAGGGACAAAGTTTTCCAGTATCCATAAAGATATATTGTTGCCTTAACTGGGCTTCATGTTTTATTTATTTATTTATTTATTTATTTTATTATACTTTAAGTTTTAGGGTATATGTGCACATTGTGCAGGTTAGTTACATATGTATACATGTGCCATGCTGGTGCGCTGCACCCACTAACTCGTCATCTAGCATTAGGTATATCTCCCAATGCTATCCCTCCCCCCTCCCCCCACCCCACCACAGTCCCCAGAGTGTGATATTCCCCTTCCTGTGTCCACGTGATCTCATTGTTCAATTCCCACCTATGAGAGAGAATATGCGGTGTTTGGTTTTTTGTTCTTGGGATAGTTTACTGAGAATGATGATTTCCGATTTCATCCATGTCCCTACAAAGGACATGAACTCATCATTTTTTATGGCTGCATAGTATTCCATGGTGTATATGTGCCACATTTTCTTAATCCAGTCTATCGTTGTTGGACATTTGGGTTGGTTCCAAGTCTTTGCTATTGTGAATAATGCCGCAATAAACATACGTGTGCATGTGTCTTTATAGCAGCAAGATTTATAGTCCTTTGGGTATATACCCAGTAATGGGATGGCTGGGTCAAATGGTATTTCTAGTTCTAGATCCCTGAGGAATTGCCACACTGACTTCCACAATGGTTGAACTAGTTTACAGTCCCACCAACAGTGTAAAAGTGTTCCTATTTCTCCACATCCTCTCCAGCACCTGTTGTTTCCTGACTTTTTAATGATTGCCATTCTAACTGGTGTGAGATGGTATCTCATTGTGGTTTTGATTTGCATTTCTCTGATGGCCAGTGATGATGAGCATTTTTTCATGTGTTTTTTGGCTGCATAAATGTCTTCTTTTGAGAATTGTCTGATCATCTCCTTTGCCCACTTTTTGATGGGGTTGTTTGTTTTTTTCTTGTAAATTTGTTTGAGTTCTTTGTAGATTCTGGATATTAGCCCTTTGTCAAATGAGTAGATTGCAAAAATTTTCTCCCATCCTGTAGGTTGCCTGTTCACTCTAATGGTAGTTTCTTTTGCTGTGCAAAAGTTCTTTAGTTTAATTAGATCCCATTTGTCAATTTTGGCTTTTGTTGCCACTGCTTTTGGTGTTTTAGACATGAAGTCCTTGTCCATGCCTATGTCCTGAATGGTATTGCCTAAGTTTTCTTCTAGGGTTTTTATGGTTTTAGGTCTAACATTTAAGTTTTTTATCAATCTTGAATTAATTTTTTCATAAGATGTAAAGAAGGGATCCAGTTTCAGCTTTCTACATATAGCTAGCCAGTTTTCCCAGCACCATTTGTTAAATAGGGAATCCTTTCCCTATTTCTTGTTTTTGTCAGGTTTGTCAAAGATCAGATGGTTGTAGATGTGTGGTATTATTTCTGAGGGCTCTGTTCTGTTCCATTGATCTATATCTCTGTTTTGGTACCGGTACCGTGCTGTTTTGGTTACTGTAGCCTTGTAGTATAGTTTGAAGTCAGGTAGTGTGATGCCTCCAGCTTTGTTCTTTTGGCTTAGGATTGCCTTGGCAATGCGGGCTCTTTTTTGCTTCCGTATGAACTTTAAAGTAGTTTTTTCCAGTTCTGTGAAGAAAGTCATTGGTAGCTTGATGGGGATGGCATTGAATCTGTAAATTACCTTGGGCAGTATGGCCATTTTCACGATATTGATTCTTCCTACCCATGAGCATGGAATGTTCTTCCATTTGTTTGTATCCTCTTTTATTTCCTTGAGCAGTGGTTTGTAGTTCTCCTTGAAGAGGTCCTTCACATCCCTTGTAAGTTGGATTCCTAGGTATTTTATTCTCTTTGAAGCAATTGTGAATGGGAGTTCACTCGTGATTTGGTTCTCTGTTTGTCTGTTGTTGGTGTATAAGAATGCTTGTGATTTTTGTACATTGATTTTGTATCCTGAGACTTTGCTGAAGTTGCTTATCAGCTTAAGGAGATTTTGGGCTGAGACAATGGGGTTTTCTAGATATACAATCACGTCATCTGCAAACAGGGACAATTTGACTTCCTCTTTTCCTAATTGAATACCTTTTATTTCCTTCTCCTGCCTAATTGCCCTGGCCAGAACTTCCAACACTATGTTGAATAGGAGTGGTGAGAGAGGGCATCCCTGTCTTGTGCCAGTTTTCAAAGGGAATGCTTCCAGTTTTTGCCCATTCAGTATGATATTGGCTGTGGGTTTGTCATAGATAGCTCTTATTATTTTGAAATACGTCCCATCAATACCTAATTTATTGAGAGTTTTTAGCATGAAGGGTTGTTGAATTTTGTCAAAGGCTTTTTCTCCATCTATTGAGATAATCATGTGGTTTTTGTCTTTGGCTCTGTTTATATGCTGGATTACATGTATTGATTTGCATATATTGAACCAGCCTTGCATCCCAGGGATGAAACTGGGCTTCATGTTTAAGAGAAGGTTAAAGTAGGGTGACTGTTCACTTTAATCTTAGATAAAATTCCTCTCATATTTTGATAAGTATAGATCTTTCTTTTTTAACTTAAAGGCCAGTATGATGGTAATCAAGTATAAATATTAATGACATTTCTAATGTCTTAACATCTATATCCTTATTCTAACTCAGATTCTATAAAATAATTGAGGGCTTTTAACTAAAGCCTTGATTTTTATACCTAAGGCTATTTGTCACATCAATTTTTGTACTGTTTATATAATCATGGTATTTTACTTACTGATCTATACAGTATTTGAAGGCAAAAACTGGATAAACCTCATATTTATATGTAGTTCAGTGTCTTACCCATTTTTATGTTAAACATTGTGGCATCAACGAGATCTGAAGTTATTTTCTAGAAGGGATCTGTTATTTTGTTATGTGTCCAACACATATTACCAATACAGTATATATGATTACTAAACCTCTTAGCTGTTCACCCCTTTACTTTTCTCTTAAAATATGATATTCAAGGCAAGATACAAAAACAGAAAAAAATACAAGTAAAAATTTTCCTCACTTATTAACTTATCACTAGTCACGAGCCTGGCTCTAGTGTTACCATATTTCTTCAGGTCATCCTGTTAGCCTCAATACATAACATAGTTTCTAGTGCAGAGTAGATGCCCAATGACAAGTGCTGCAAACAAATATTTTACATAAACATTTGCTAATAATTTATTAATATTGACAGTGACATGCACTGATTTATTTTTTACTGAAATATGTATTTTGGTGTGGTGCAAACACATATAAGCAACTTGGAAATGTACACAAATTAGAAAGAAGTCGTTTAATGCATCCTGGTAATAAAGTGTTTCAGCAAATGTCTGTAACTGAATGTTTGCCTTTGTAAAATGATAATTTTACTTACTAAAATACTAAAAAATTTTTTATCATTGTTTTTAACATGTAGCTGTAAAGATACAGATGTATGGCATCTATAGGAATTGAGATACACAAACCAGAAATTATAACAATTATGTTGAAGGAGGTCAGTTACTTTGTGCCAAAGATTGACTTGTGAAGGATCCAGAGTATTTTTAAGTTAATTCAGTTGGTCATGTGCAAAAGAACAAAGATGATTGTGTTAATCATTAATGAAGGTTGAAAACTGATGAAAGAGTAATGAATATTCTGGAAATTAAATCTTTGGGAAGTTAGAATATGCTGTAAGAGCTTTATCTTTCACTTAAATTAATATGTCCCTTATACACAAAATAAGAGTCTTAATCTCCTTTTGGGTGTTGTGATCTTAGTTGAATGTTCAGATTTCTTTCTTTTCCACTCAAGTTTTCCTAAGTTTTCCAAAATCCTTAACACTTTTCCTGATGACTAATATATAAAACAAGATCTGGCCAGCTGCGGTGGCCCATGCCTGTAATCCCAGCACTTTGGGAGGCTGAGGTGGGCGGATCATGAGGTCAGGAGTTCGAGATCAGCCTTGACAGCATGGTGAAACCCTGTCTCTACTAAAATTACAAAAATTAGCTGGGCGTGGTGGCACATGCCTGTAATCCCAGCTACTTGGGAGCCTGAGGCAGGAGAATCTCCTGAACTCAAAAAGTGAAGGTTGCAGTGAGCTGAGATCATGCCATTGCACTCCAGCCTGGGTGAGAGTGAGACTCTTGTCTCAAAAAAAAAAATGTACAAGGCAAGTAAGAAGTTATAAACTATAATCATTTCCTAATTAAGGGGTAGGTATACCTATGACTCTGCATGAGGATAAAAGTGGTTGAATATAGTAGTTTGTTGTTGTTGTTGTCGTTTTCTGAAACTTTCTCCTCTATCACCAACATCAGGAAGATGCCTTAGAGTTTCCTCACCCCCAGAATACTTTGTTATTTTCTGCCATGGCCTCCATAGTTAATGTAGCATAACAAAAAGCATATTATGCTATTGTAAAACACAATAATGATGAAAATATCCCAAATGTGTGTAAATGGTTAACTTAAAATTATTGATGTAGAACCATCTAATTTTAATACAGGGAGAAAAAGGAAAAAGAAACATGAACATTTTGGAAAGAGATGTACAAAAACAGAAGTTAGCCAGGAACAAAAAGGGATAAATTTTGCTTCGTTAATTATTTAGTCCAGAGGCTAGCCTTACTGCCAGCATATTATTTTCAAAGCAATTGCAACCTAAAATTATTAGTGAGGTTTTAGGAACATAGTTTAGACTAAAAAATTTTTCTATACAATTCTGTGATTTGGAGTTGAATGTAGCACATTTTTTTGAAAGATTATTTTACTGGTAAAATTGTGTGTGCCAGGTCTAATACAAGGACAGCAAGTGATATTGTTCAAAGTTTTGCTCTGCTTTACTAACTTTAGGGGACATAAAATGAGTATATCTAGTTTCTTCTTTTGAAGAAGAAAAGGGATTAGAACACTTATTTCATGGAAACCTCGACTTATAGAAGCATTACACTCCGTTTCAATGGGATCCTGCTGATCCGATTAAGAAGTGAAGTTACACAGGTGCATTATCTAGTTCACTTTGAAAGAAAAAGCAACAGACTTGATCAAAACAAGTCTCCCCATGGCTGCATTGTCAGACAGGACCACTGTCAGGATACTAACAGAAATGTGAATGAGAATTGCTATTTCTCACGATTGTTAATTGAGTATCTAATAACGGATATCAGATGTTCTTTCCATTTTCTTCCTAGTCTAACTCTGTAAGATTCAATGAAAGGATCAGTAATTTTTAATACAAAGATATCTGGCTTCCTGCTACCACCTACCTAAGTTAATTCTGTATGTATTTTATACATTCATGGAGAAGTATTGAGTGTTTTCTTCCCAAAGGTACATTATACAAACAATTCAAAAGTATGATTTAAATAATGTCTTTATTTTACCCTGAAATAAATTCAATACTCTTCTAGTTGTTACTGAATAACTCAAGATTATGAACATTTTTTCAATAAAGAGAAAATCAGATTATATAAACAAAGCTTGCTAAGGAAATGTTAATCACATTCATATTTGTTTATTCAACTATTTTTTTTTTAGTACCTACTATGTGGCCAGTCCATGTTCTGAGTGATTGGCATATAGCAATAGATAAAGGAGAACAAAAATTTCCTGCACTTGCTGTGGTCATATTTTAGTAATGGTAAAAAAACAACAGACAAATACATAAGTAAAATGTGTGTGAGAGTGTGTGTGTATCTGTGTGTGTGTGTGAGAGGGAGAGAGAGAAAAATAGGGAGAAAGAGAGAGCGAGAGAGGTGGCATTTGGTTTTAGGAGGAAATAGCACAAAGGAGTAATAGAGTATAAAATAGGGAGTGTCATTTTTATATATGATGATAATAAAAGGCTTCATTTATATAGCATTTGATTAACAACCTGAAAGACATGGGGGAGATGTCCATACTGGTTTTTGTGAGATGAGTGTTTCAGACACAGGCAGCAGCAAGTGTCAAAGCACATAGACATGGTCTGTAGCAAATGGTTGAGGCAATCACAGTCAATGAGTTCACAGAGGTAACAGAGAAACAGATTGTATAGGGCTTTGTGGAGCATAGTGAGGATCTTAGCTTCCCTTTGAGTAAGATGGGAAGTTACTGTGGGATTTAAAGCAGCATTGTGGAAAATTTCTCATTCTGGGCCGTATGTCAAGAATAGCCTTTTGGAAAACAAGGTTGTAACCTGGCAGTCCAGTTGCAGCTATAACAAGCCTCTAAATGAGAGATAATTATGGTTTGAACAGGGCGGATGAAATAAGTGACCATATTTTTAGCATATAAAAACAGGATTTGATGTTAGATTAGGTTTGGTGTAAGAAAAAGAAATGTGTGAATGCTGACTCCAAGGTTTTTTATCTTGGTATCTGAAAAATGGGAATTGCATTTCCTGAAATAAAAACTGTAGGAAAAACAAGTTTTGCCTGGAAATTGGGAGTCTAGTTAGGAAAGCATTAAGTTGATTTACCTGTAGCTATCTAAATGGTAAACTTGAGTAGACCATTACTATGCAAGTGTGGAGTTCACAGATATATATGTGTATGTGTATACACACACATACACACATATAAACTTGAACATGATTAATTTATGGATGGTATGTAATGGCATGGGAATGGATGAGATCACCAAAAGAGCGAGTGTGAAGAATAAAGCAGACAGGTTAGAGGAGTGAAAGTTGGGAGTTTGGCACTTCAATATTCAGTGGTTGAGAAGACAGGAGGATGGAATCAAGGAAAGAAACTTAGAAAAGTTAGTCAATGAAGAAGGAAGAAAACAACATTGTCTTAATTCTTTCAATTATATACATTATATATGTTCTATACTATATTATATTTTACTTATATAATTATATAATATTGTATTTATTGTACAATATCAAATATAATCTTTTATAATATATAAAGTTATATATTCAAATATAATATTCTTTGCTGGACATTGTACACAAAAGAAACGTGAAAACTGAAGATGATGCCCTCCTCAGATGACCCTCCTCAGAGGGTTTTCTTTCTTCCCTGTTAGATGACAGAGAGCAGCTATCACCTCAATCCAATCAGACATTGATCAAGATCAGGTCTAGGTTTCAGTTTTAGGTACATTTAGCCCACTTATCTTTTCTGATGTCTCCAGGACAAGATGTGTTTTTATGTTTGTTTTAGGTCCTGTCCTTCATGGAACTGTGTCTCCTAAACACCATCGGACTAGGAGAACTCAGTTTCATTGTCCAGCTGAATCCTCCAGCCTTCCATATCATCATCTCAGCACTTAGAAAAGAGCAGAGAAAAAAAAAACAGCATAAACCTGAAATTCCTCTAGATTATAATCCAGCACATCAGCCCCTATAGCCATCACAAATTTATAGGATTTCTCAACCACAAACTATCTTTACCTAGACAAAGCCTGATGCTCAGCCTGCAACCCAATGACTCAAAGGACAGAAAATGTCTGACAATCTCAAGCTTACTTTTAAAAGGGCATTTTTCTCTCTATTTTCATTCATCTGGTATTCTTCACTTCCAGTGTTTTAAAACACACTAATTTTTAATTCATCTTTGGTTTTTCCTAGTTGTTGCTTTGGAAGTGATTTTCTTTTGCTGGCTACTAAACTCTACTTGTAAGTAGAAGTCTGATTATTTATTTTCTGTGTTCACATTTTTGTAGTATCTGAGCATTTGAAAAAACTTAGTTAAAAAAAAGAACTTCATCACAAGTGGTGGGGTGGCTGTACAGGCAACATTGGACTAAAGAGCAAGGAGAAGGGATGAGGGAAGAGGATTCTAGCAATTGCTGGTGGTGGTGGTGTGACTTTAAGCTAGTTTTATATGTTCTCCAAGCATCATGCTCTTATTAACGACTCAATAAAGGTAGTTGTAATGGACATTTTTCCTACTCCTTACCTTAATTCCTTCACAATCTGATAAGAGCACTCTCGTTTTCCTTGAGGAAAGAAACATTCTAACTCATTCTCAGGCCAGGTAGTTTGCGTGAAATGATCCCACCCTTGGCCTTGGGAAGTAGGCATGTGACCCAAAAACCTAATCGGAACATTTTATCCCCTATCCCTTAACCAGGGCAAGAAGCTGCTGCCGAGGACCCCATGTGACCTATTTCATAGCACTCTGCCAATTGCAATAAAAAGACATCTTTTAGTTTATTGTTTGAGAGGACAGAGTGAAAACCTGGAGCTGTTAATACCTCACTGCAACATCCCCCCACCTGCATGATGGGGCACAAGGTAAAACAGAGCCAAGAAACTGAGACAGCCAAGTCCTGATGGCTTCAAATCAGCCACAGGATCCAGATAAGCCTGATCTAATGTGAATCTTCCAGTGTACTATTTCCTTACATCTGCATAGTGGGAATCCTTCGTTCCTTTTTTTTTTTTTTTTTAATTATACTTTAAGTTCTAGGGTACATGTGCACAACGTGCAGGCTTGTTACATATGTATACATGTGCCACGTTGGTGTGCTACACCCATTAAATTATCATTTACATTAGTTATATCTCCTAATGCTATCCCTCCCCACTACCCCCACCCCACAACAGGCCCCAGTGTGTGATGTTCCGTTCCTGTGTCCAAGTGTTCTCATTGTTCAATTCCCACCTATGAGTGAGAACATGCAGTGTTTGGTTTTTTGTCCTTGTGATAGTTTGCTGGGAATGATGGTTTCCAGCTTCATCCATGTCCCTACAAAGGACATGAACTCATCCTTTTTTATGGCTGCATAGTATTCCATGGTGTATATGTGCCACATTTTCTTAATCCAGTCTATCATTGATGAACATTTGGGTTGGTTCCAAGTCTTTGCTATTGTGAATAGTGCCTCAATAAACATACGTGTGCATGTGCCTTTATAACAGCATGATTTATAATCCTTTGGGTATATACCCAGTAATGGGATGGCTGGGTCAAATGGTATTCCTAGTTCTAGATCCCTGAGGAATCGCCACACTGTCTTCCACAATCGTTGAACTAGTTTACAGTCCCACCAACAGTGTAGAAGTGTTCCTATTTCTCCACATCCTCTCCAGCACCTGTTTCCTGAATTTTAATGGTCGCCATTCTAACTGGTGTGAGATGGTATCTCATTGTGGTTTTGATTTGCATTTCTCTGATGGCCAGTGATGATGAGCATTTTTTCATGTGTCTGTTGGCTGCATAAATGTCTTCTTTTGAGAATTGTCTGATCATCTCCTTCGCCCACTTTTTGATGGGGTTGTTTGTTTTTTTCTTGTAAATTTGTTTGAGTTCTTTGTAGATTCTGGATATTAGCCCTTTGTCAGATGAGTAGATTGCAAAAATTTTCTCCCATCCTGTAGGTTGCCTGTTCACTCTAATGGTAGTTTCTTTTGCTGTGCAAAAGTTCTTTAGTTTAATTAGATCCCATTTGTCAATTTTGGCTTTTGTTGCCATTGCTATTGGTGTTTTAGACATGAAGTCCTTGTCCATGCCTATGTCCTGAATGGTATTGCCTAAGTTTTCTTCTAGGGTTTTTATGGTTTTAGGTCTAACATTTAAGTTTTTTATCAAACTTGAATTAATTTTTTCATAAGATGTAAAGAAGGGATCCAGTTTCAGCTTTCTACATATGGCTAGCCGGTTTTCCCAGCACCATTTGTTAAATAGGGAATCCTTTCCCCATTTCTTGTTTTTGTCAATGGGGAATCCTTTCCCCGTTTCTTGTTTTTGTCAGGTTTGTCAAAGATCAGATGGTTGTAGATGTGTGGTATTATTTCTGAGGGCTCTGTTCTGTTCCATTAGTCTATATGTCTGTTTTGGTACTAGTACCATGCTATTTTGGTTACTGTATGCCTTGTAGTATAGTTTGAAGTCAGGTAGCGTGATGCCTCCAGTTTTGTTCTTAATACAAGATCTTAACAACAACAGTGACAAGGTAAACAGCTTCCTGTCAGTCATGAAAATGAAGGAATCAAACAAATGGAAGTATGGGAAAAGAATTCTTACAATTTCTACAAAGATCTCTGTATTCTCTTTAAGAAGATAACAATTTCTTTTTAACTGATAATACTAAGACTCCTTTATCAAGTCCACACTTTCTTTTGTAGTGTAAGCTGCAAGTTCACCATCAGCATAAAGATGGAGTGGGAGGCAAAGGGAAAATTCCAAGATCAATCAAATAACTCGTTTCCTATTTTGGTTGCATACTACTAATCCTTGACTTATTAGTCACTAAATCTCTCTTTCACCCATGTTAGTAAGGCACTTGTTCTCAAAAAATGACTATCAATGATATTCATTCATGGCATTAATAACAATATTTGCAATGAGCTTTTACAGAGAAACATGCATAAATTGTAGTTTTTATTATTTTTGCATATTATGGAACACTATTACTATTAAAATAAAATATAGATTTCAAGTTCTTAAAATTTCTTTTTGAAACATTAACAGTAAAGGCAGGTTAGATATAATTGGAAATGATTTTATCTGTTTTGTCTTGGCCTCAGAGGTCACATATTGGATCCAGGGATAAAAATTGGAGAGAGGGGAAGATTTTGACTTAATGTTCTAACAATTACCACTCTCTGAATATGAAATAAGCCAAGATAAATAATTTCTAGGTTTTCTTTTGCCTTGGAGCCCTGAAATTCTTTAAGCCTGATTTGTATTGATAAAGGGTGGAAGTTATTTATAAAAATGAAAATGATTCCTTAGAAATATGAACTGTGCAGGAGAGAATTGATATTATAATTGATTAAACTGTGCCAGGCTTTAAATACCTTTTCTTATTGAGAAAAATATTGAAAATAATTGTTAATTCCACTTCTACTGATGAAAACCTGAGGCTTCGAGAGGTAAGATAACTTGTCCAAGACCACTAGCTAATAAATCATAGAGCAGGATTATATTCTCCAAATCCTGTCTTTCAATTACACAATAGCGTTTATTCTATATCACACACAAGACTTCTCAAAAGCTGCTAGTGTAGCCTTGGCTTAAGTAAATATTCAGACAGATGCTTGGAGAGTACAGGTTTGAAAAAATAATAAGAAAATTAGCAGAGGGATAAAATTTATAAACATTTGCAATAAATACAAAGGAAAAATATAATTACTTTTATAAAGTTTATTTTATTTAAAGTACAATACATAGAAAAATATAATAATGTACACTCACAGTTCACCAGCAAAATCTAATGGAAATAGCCACCTTTCACTCGAGATAGTCCAGGGCTCAGGGAGCATGACATCACAAAGTGCTAACACAGAACTAATTAGTACTAGTAAATGCCATATTTAACATGTTGGTAACCTATAATGTATTTACAAATATTTTCAGATTCTTTAATAGTATTACCTGCTTCCGTATCAAAAAGCCTAGGTCAAGAATTGCACTAAAAGATTTCCAAGATCTTTTTGGTAAATATAATAACTCTTTTTATCATTTATAGGCTGTAAGACAAATTTCTGCCAAGGGTAGTTGCTTCAGTAATGTTGCTTGTATGTTCTGAACGGGGACATTTCCTGATTCATGGTTGAAAATTATAGATAGGAGTAGAATGTACTTCTTCCACAAAAGCAGATCTGATTATACCTAAGAGGTATGAAAGTACAGTGATTAAGAACTTGGGGTCTAGAAGCAGACTGCCTGAGTTCAAGAGCCCCTGTTTGTTATTAGTTGTGCAAAATCAATGAGTTCATTAATTATCTATGCCTCTGTGTCTCTTCTGTGAAAAGAGGATCCAAATATTGCATGTGTGTCTTAATGTAAAATTCTTAGAAAATTGCCTGGCACAAAATGAGCTCTATTTGATACCTATTAACCTTAATTATAATAGTCTCTTTTTTCTGAATAAAAACTATTGACCTATCTTTTCCAGTTGTTATTTTGGTTTCATTGGAAGAAAAATAATCAGAAATCTATTGTGCACAAATAACTTTTAATTTTAAGATTTTATCAACTTTTCAGAGTAGCAAAATACTTCAAAATAACTGTTATACTTGGTTCAGAAATAAATGTATTTTCCATGTATTTATTCAAGTAGGGCAATTGTATTCTAAATGTAATCTCTCTCTTTATAAAAAATTCCTTTAAATGAATAGTGAAGCAATAAGAGGCACCAACAAAGTTGTGAAAGAATCGACACTGCCTACAATTTATGAGAGATAGACATATGAAAATGAACTATTTATCAAGTTTATAATTCATATAGTTTCAGACAACTACAAAGAAATACTATGCACCTATTTACGGAAAGTCCAAGGAGGAGAAAGGAGAAATTTACCTTAAGTATTTCTGCTACATATATGTAATCTCAATTTTGTAAATAAAATGCAAGTGGCACATAAGCAGTTGTAACTGCTGGTAGGACAAAGGCATTTGGTTTTGTCAATCTCTTTACAAATTGGAATCAATATATTTTTAAGTAACTGATACGCATCATGGCTCTATAGTTTTCCTGATAAATGGCACTACATTACTTAAACTTATAAATGTGTAGAAATATCTCCTGACAATAAAAAAAATTGTAGTGGTCACACAGTCATTTAGAAATGAAAACCAGATATGCTATAAAGCAATGTAAGTTCTGCAAAACAGGAAGAGTGAGAATTGGTAAGCTTACATTTTAAATATATTTTGTCTGTTTATGGATTCTGTGATTTAATGAATAATTTCTGCATGAATTAATCTACTATTATGAAGGAAATAAGCATTTCTACTAAGGCATGAAAACCAAAATTTAGGATAATATAGTCTAAAAATTTAGACAATGTAGTCAAAGAATAGTATGCCTTAATTAAGAAAGGTCACACTGTTTGACTGATGTGTGAAGTTCAAGATGGATGCACATGAAGTGGTCAGATCAAACAGGGAGATAGTAGCAGCCAGGTCATTTGGACCAGAGTCAGCTCCTGAGGGGATAACAGATGTTGAAGCCAGATTACCCTCCCAGGTAATCTGTCCTTCTTGCCTTATCTAGTTTGTGAACTCCAAGTTATTTTCAAATTTAAGCTGTGGTTTTAATATTTTGTGAATCTTTACTTGTCTGCCCCAGAGGGTAGGTTTTAGCTCCTGCTTCATGATCTCCTAGTACGCTGACCTTGCTACTATTATCACATTTTATTATGCCTAATAACCCTGAACTGTAATTTTTAATCACCATATAAATTTTATCCCTATTGTAAACCACTAGAATACTGGGATACTGTTTTATTCATTTTTAATTGACATAAATTAGCATAGTTTCTAATATATAATATGCATTCCATACATACTTTGTTGACTTGAATAAAAACTTTAAACTTAGTTTAAAATGTATAGCTCATGGTTTGTCTCTATCTTTGTGTTAAGAAAGACATTGATGTTGAAGCCTCTTCACATCCCTGTAGTAGGCATTTTTCTTATCCTACTTATGTCCTTTGTCCTGTTCCTCTTGTTCACTGTGTTGTTCCCAGAGCTCTTTTTAGAATCCCAGCATTCATTAATCATTAATCATTTTTTGTACACATTATTATTCATTTCTAACAATTTTTCAAGATTTTTCTACAATCTCTCTTTCCTGTGCTCGTATAAAGTACTTCTTATAGAACAAATAGATCAGAAGAGAAAGATGGTTTCCTCCTACAGGCAAAATAGTACATAACTCTGGTTATCTTGCTAGCACTTTAATGATTAATCATACTTTAAAATACCTTAACAAAAACTTTAAATGTACTTAAGTTTTAAAACACAGTAGGTAACTTTTAAAAAATGCTTTAAACTGTATAAAGAAGTGCCTTACTCCACCTCTGTAGAAAGCACCAAACTTATATCATCATTCTTGGATATAGTGATCACATGATAGAATAAAAAAACAAATTTTGTCCCTTCATTCTCACGTGTACACTTCTGTGTTCCATCATTAGGCCAAAATGAAGTCTACAAAAGGGTTTGGAATTCAGTCTTGCAATCTTGAATACCTAAATTCATTACTCTGTAAAAACAGATCTGTCTTTTAGAGGGTGACTCACATTAACCAAGCATACAAAATCTGATTGTTTATATCATATTAAAATGAATAAACTTACAAGAAAAAATAAACTATCATGTGGAGAAGAGTATCTATACTCACAGAACAAGCATGTTTATATTACTACAACATATTTAAAGTATTGAAAAGGAAATAAACATGTACCAGTGTAAACTATTCTGTCAGTATTTTCTCCCTTGTTTTTTACTAAAGCAGAAACTGCAATTTTTAGCATATCTTCAAAGATAAATCTTCAAGAACAAGATGCTACCGTTAGCCAAACCCCCTCACCTCAGTTTGGATTTTTGGTTTGTTAGTCTTCTACTGTGTTATTTGTTTAGTGTACTAGTACCTTCAATCAGATTACATCTCTTTTAGGGGATTTAGAATAGACTGTTTTGTTGCTTTTATATTCTGTCTTTCAGAATACATTTTTCTATGTCACATTTCAATATTATTTGGAGTAGGGTAACATGTAATATTTTCCCATATTGCCACATAGAAGTTTCAATACTCAATGTGAAATGCATATCTTTACAAGTTAATGGGAATGTGAAAAGGAGGAAAGAAAACAAGAAAACAATTATTGCTTACTTGTTCCACACACTTTGAAAATATCACACAAATCTTCAAAGTAATCCTTTGAGATATATTTATTATCTCTCTTTTACAAATGAATGGAGTCTCATACATTTTGTATCACTTGCCCAGGTCACATGTTAAACCATGATATAAACCTAGATCTAACTCCAAAGAGACCTCTCCAGTATATACTGTGTCCAATAAGCAGAGAAACTTAAATGTGAGCATTTCATTATAGTGACAAAAAAGAGTACTAAACCCAAAATATTAATCTTCTATGCATTTAATGATATGCATAATTGCTACTGTTTTGCTTCATAATTAAGATGTAAATACTAAACAGATGAGTAAATAGTTGTTAATATTTAAAAGTCATGTATTTTTGAATCAGAACAAAGAAAAATGTCATAACAAGAAGGTATTTTAATGCCTTACTTAAGCTAACTTGAGTCCCTTTAATCCTCTATTGAAAACTTTCCTCTTATTAAATAACACTTATGTACAATATATAGCACTGGAGTGACCTCCAAATCCTTTCTTTATCTTAGAAAAGTAAAGTACGCTGCTTCTGAAATACTTGACCTATATTGGCAAAAATCTAAAAGTGAGTGATGCGCATAGATAAATTAAATAGAAAAATAACCATTTTAGGTGAAAATGTTAAGGGAATAAATTATAGATTTGTCAGAATTTGAACTTATGCCTTATAAAAAACAGAAGATGAAAAGACCAAGACAAAAGAAAATCAGGTTCTTTTGGCAGATTAAATTGAATGTGCAAAAGGCAAATGTAGAAAAACATAAGGCTTTTTACAGGCAATTAAACTAGTTTGGATAGCATTAGTTTGCATAGAGATTTGTGGTATATAAAAAAAGAAGGAAAGGTTGGGAACAGACAAGAAATGCCTTAAAATGCATAAAATCTGTGCATATTTTTCAGAGTCCTTGTGATAGATAGAATCCTAAGATAACCCCCAAATCGCCTACACCTGGTATAATTTACCTTCTACTGGCTATTGAATCATACACTAATGTAGATGCTGCTGTGAAGGGATTTTTGCCAAGGCGATTAAGATCTCAAGATAATTCACTTTAAAATCCTGGATGGATTTGACTTAGGTGAACTTTTAAGAGGAACTGGGACCTTCTAGAAGTTAGATTTGAAGCATAAGAGAGATTTGACATGACAGAAGCTCTCTCTTCTTGGCTGTGAAGATGAAGAGGGTCACTTGGCAAGGAATGTGGAGCAGCCTCAAGGACCTTATAAGGCCCACAGCTAACATCCAGCAAGGAAACAGGCACCTCTGTCTACACAGCAAGGAAATTAAGTCTGCCACATTCACCTGAGTTTGGAAGAGGACTTTGAGCTCCAGATGAGAACACAGCATTGACACCTTAATTTCAGCCTTGTAAGAAATTAAGCAGAAGAGTTAGTAGTCATGCCATGTCTGAATTTCTGAACTACAGAACTGACAGAGAATAAATAGGTACTGTTTTAAGCAGCTAAATTTGTAGTAATATGTTATGAAGCAATGTAAAACTAATACAGCCCAAGAGTAAAGCATCCTTGCCTCCAATTTTCCTTTTCTTTTTTTGTCTTATTACATACAAGTAGTACTTGTATGTCATGTATCTTTATTTTTTTAAATGATTTGTTTGCAATTTAATACTTGATTCTTCTTAAAAAAGAGTTATTAATTAAATTAATAATTATTAATTGGAAATGCAAAGAAGCCATCCAAAGTAAGCTGCTTGCTATGAGAAATTTTGAAAGTTTAATAAGTATAAAAGTTATTAGGCTAATAGCATGGAAAAGTTCTAAGTAGTCTGACAAAACAGTTTCAAAATTAAACAGTTTGATCAACAGCAACATAATAGATATTTGTTATTCACCATCTCTTTTAACACCCTATTTTAGAAGAAAGCAAATACTAACATTTCTTTTTTTTATATCCTCATCTGATCTTGTATTGTGCACATCTTAATTAAAATGAGCATTAGCCAGATAATGTACAAAAAAAGAATAATACAATTCAAATTTGTATTCTTTAAAAATTGTAAGTATTTGAAAAATTTTTTCTCTTTAATACAAAAAAACAGAAATAATCAATTTTACAATTATAATTTAAAGGGAGGATATTTACCACATACACACTTACAGACATGAAAATAGTGCCTCAAATGAATGAACTAAAGAGATTGTTGAAAATGATTTAAGATATAAAACAAATCAATAAATATGCATACACACATATATTTACAGTCATCCCTCAGTATCTGTCGGGAATCGTTTCCAGGAACTTCTGCAGTTATCAAAATCCAAGAATGCTCAAGTTGCTAATATAAAATGGCACAGTATTTGCATATAACCTGTGCACATCTTCTTGTATACTTTAAATTATAATAGATTACTTATAATACCTGAAGCAGTGTAAATACTATTTAAATAGTTGTTACAGTGTATTGCTTAAGGAATGATAAGTTAAAAACAAAGTCTGTATGTGTTCAGAACAGATGCAAATTTTTTCCAAATATTTTTGATCCATGGTTGGTTGAATCAACAAATGTGGAACCTGCAGATATGGAGGGCCAACTGTGTAAGTACACACACACACACACACACTCTTAAAGAATGGGAAAAAGTAGCTGAATTGTAAACAAAATGTTATCTTAAATGCAGTAAAATTTAAATAATATAAAAATGTAAAACTGGCCAGGCACGGTGGCTCACGCCTGTAATCCCAGGACTTTGGGAGGCCGAGGCAGGTGGATCACGAGGTCAGGAGATTGAGACCATCCTGGCTAACATGGTAAAACCCCGTCTCTACTAAAAATACAAAAATTTAGCCGAGCGTGGTGGCAGGCGCCTGTTGTCCCAGCTACTTGGGAGGGTGAGGCAGGAGAATGGCACGAACCCAGGAAGCAGAGCTTGCAGTGAGCCGAGATTGCACCACCACACTCCAGCCTGGGCAACAGAGCGAGACTCTGTCTCAAAAAAAAAAAAATGTAAAACTTACTACTTATTCTTTACTTCCCCTTTCATTTCATTAAAATAACAGTAATAACTATAGAAATATTTAACATTTTAGTTGGTGATAAGGGGAGACATTTAAAATGTAGCATTACTTTCTAAAACCCACTCTAAGATTTCTCATGTCGTTTCCAATTTTTATACTGTAATAGTTTGTTTTCACAGTGCTATAAAAAACTTCCCTGATACTAGGTAATTTATAAAGGAAAGATGTTTAATTGACTCACAATTCCATATGGCTGGGGAGGCCTCAGGAAACTTACAATCATGGCGGAAGGGGAAGCAGGAACCTTCTTCACAAGACCTCAGGGGAGAATAAGAGAGAGCACAGGAAAAACCACCACTTTCAAAATCATCAGATCTCGTGAGATTCAGTTACTATCACGAGAACAGCATGGAGGAAACCACCCCCATAATCCAATCACTTCCCTCCTGGGACACATGGGGATTGCAATTCGAGATGAGATTTGGGTGGGGACACAGAGCCAAACCATATCAATACTGTTTAGGAGAAAAGTGATCCAACAGAAAAAAACCGCAATACACTTTGTGAAATTTTTGAATATCAAATACTTTCTAAGATAACAAATATCTTTATTTAGTAATAATATTTTTTTAATTTTTGGATATCAGTGTTGTTTCTTCAGATAAAGAAATTCTGACCTTAGCTTCAATTTATATTTTATCTGTTTCCAAGCACAATTTTGAAGTTCTTGAGTTATTTCCCAGTGGTAACCAGAACACAGTAATTCATTTTTAGAAGTTCCATTCCTGCCGTATCAAAATCCTCCAAAATGTTTTGGGATTCCCCAGATGAGTATTGCAGGCATGTTTATGAAGCCGTTCTACAGGTGACCATGTTACAGGTGACCATGTTACAAATGACATTTCTTCCCGTTCTTTTTTGTCTCACTTAGGATTTGTCAACTGTGGGTGTGTGTGCAGAACTGGCCTCATTGGGCATGCCACAAGTGCAGTCACACAGGGCTCCAAATAGAGAGATGGCCTCATATTTGGGCTTTAATGTCCTGTGATTACTGTCTTGGGATTCTTAATACTTTTACCTTTGAATTTGTGTTTTGTAAGTTTTGTAATGGGACAATTGAGGATGTGCTGGGAGCTAGGAGCTTCAAATCACATGTGTTTCCACATGAGTCTCAGAAAGGCCCTCCACACAGTGTCAGGGGGGAGCCTCAGACACTTGTGAGAGTCTACACTCACCCACTGAGTAGTATCCTGTGCCTAAAGGAACACCACATCAAATTGCAAATTAAAAAGAGAGAGAGAGAGAAGTCCCAAAAGAGCAAGAGACTGCTAGAGAAAGGAAAACACTTTTTTCTGTTTATGAAACAAAATCCCACATTTTTATTTGTTCTAGGTACTCTAACTTATGTAGCGGGACCTTCATGCACTCTGAAGAACTACAACTGTCCTCTTGATGTCCCTAAGTATCTATAGCTCCTGGTTATAGGTGTTCACCAGGAGCTGCCTGCTCATGCTCAGACAACAGGAGTTCTCACAACACTGTCAAATCATCTACAATTGCTGGAACTGCTGCATTGTCTTCAAGATGTAAGTAATTCATTTACTTTAGTATTTGCTGTTTTGTTGCCGTACCTTAAGCTAAAAGTCAGAGACGAACTTATGGAAATAGAGCCAGAGCTCAATCTTCTTTACCCATTTTGCTGAATCTTTTATTAATTTTGAATTTAAAAATGGCATCTGAATTCTCTTCTCTGTTAATGTGAGTCTTTTATAGAAGGCTGCTTTTTATGCAAATGTAAATTTAGGCTAGTGGTTCCCCTGTAACATTTTCTGTGCGAAGACTCACATAATTTCTAGTGTGATTAGGATTTAGGGTTAAAGAAGAACCTAGTTTAATCAACAAGGATTACTTAACAGAACACCTTAGGGCATCATGATCCAATTATGCATTACTTTTATCAACTGTAGAGAGGCTTCAAATCCTAAGAGAATTGAGGTCAAAACATTAATTTTTAGATGAAAAAACTGGGGCCCAAAAGGGTTAATCAAACATTTACTTAGGGTCTAAGTGTAAACTGTTTTCTTTAAATAATATGAATCATTTAAGAAAATGTACAACATTAAATGCTCATGTCCTATAAATATTATAGGAAGTAAGAACTAAATTGATGTTAACATTTTTTAAAAAATTCCTAACTATGGAAAATGTCAAAAATCCAAAGAAAGAGGTCTGCTTTAATGTTGATAAAATTGTGTCTTACAGAAGGGGTTCTAAGATATTTTCCAAGAAGCTCTCACACAAACATCATCACACCAAGAAAAAATACTATGGCCTACCAATAACTAAACCTGGATCAAATTTTGTCTATTTTCTCTTATTGCTTCCAGATTCAAAGCTATTACAACAATTTAGCTTTCACGCTTGTAAATTTTGGAATTTCTCACTTATTGCTATAATCTTAGGACTCTCTTTACAAAATTTTTGCCTCACATATGGAAATTATTTGCCTACGTTGGATATCTCAGATTTATTGCTTTCCCTTCCTCCTACTGATGTTCAATTTTGTCTTTCTGACTCATCATTGTAATCTTGCATCAGCCCAAATCCAGAGCTGAGAAATGATCATATTATATATTTACTAAATGCTGATTCAGCATGAGGCCACTAACTAGTTTCTGTTCAATCCCAGTAGTCATAACACACTCTTTGCACAATTTCTATATTTAATACACAACCTGCTTATTTATATGTGAACCGCTAGTATTAGGAAATAATGATTTATTTCAACAACTATCTCTTCTCCATCTCCTGTGGGCTGGATACTATGCCAGGTGATGAGGAATCACATCATGAATAACAGATGGTTGTATGCATTGAGAATCTTCTGGTCTCCACAGTCCACATAAGGCATGCCTGCTTTGACAGAATTATACCCCTTTATTATCTCCATACCATGCAAATCAGAGCAAAGAGTAGGAAGGATATGAAGTGAAGAAGGGATGGGCACAAAAGAAAAACGGTAAAATTTTTCTTGTAGCCTTCCTACTCCTCGTGTCCTGGTATTGCCTATCTCTGCCTGGAATGATTCTGTCTATCCGTATATGTGTTGTCCAATATTGTGTGCTGCATTAACTGAACTTGCCCTCCTCTTCTGCAAACTGAGGTTTCAAAATTATCTTCTGTTCCTACAAACTTCCCTTCCCTTCTTCTGAGTGTTAGAGCTGTATATTTACCTGGAAATAGTATAGATACTGGTATAAGAAAAGAAATGATAGCTTTGTATTATTAATATTAAGCACCATGTTTAGCATTCTAAAAAAGTTTCTTGTACAAAAAATGTAAATATATAAAAGTATAAGAGCAGTAAGTTAAAGTAGTAAGATATCTCCCCCAACACACACATTCAAAAAAAAAGAAATGAAAAGAACATGAACTATGTAATTTGTCAGTGCTATGTTTAAATCCAACTTTTGCCACTTATTATCTGTGTAATATTAAGCAAATTATGCAACTTTACTTGAGTTTCAGTTTTCCTATCATCTCTAAAAAAAAGAAGGATAATAAATTACTTCATAAATTAGAGATCCATTTGATAGACTTGAAATAAGCAAAGTTTCTAGTGGCATACCTGGAGTTTCTAGTGCTATATCACATAGCAGACAATCCATAAATGCCATTTCCCTCCTTTTCAAATTAAAATAACAATGTAACTTACATAAAAGATAAAAGTTTGAGGCTATTTTGATGTTATAAACCTTTACTTATAAGTACTTATTATTATGGTATCTATCTATAAAACATGCATAAAATCTTGTATAATAATTGTAATTTGCAGATGATAAACTGTGTAAGTACCCAATTTCCTCATGTGTTTTCAAATAAATCACATGAAGAAATCTGGAAAGTATTATAATCATAATGTTGAAGAAACTGAGATCAAGAAAGGTTAAGCGACTTGCTCAGGATCACAGCATAATTAATAACTGAGTCAATGTAGGTCTTTATAGACTCCCTTATGTGCTCTTTTACCACACTGTGCTGACAACATTAGGACTGGAAGCCCTGCCACTCAGCTTTCTGTCTCCACATGCTCTCCATCTGGCTGACTCTAGATAAAGAGGCTCCATGCACTCGTTGCTTTTGAGGCATTCACAGTTTCAGTTATGATTGTCTTTCTATGTTTTAAATCTCCTGTAGTTGGGATTTTTTCTGCTTGTATATTTTATCATAGATATTTGTCTTAGTCTGTTTGTGTTATTATAAAGGGGAACCTGAGGCTGGGCAATTTATAAGAAAAGGGTTTTATTTGCTTCATGGCTCTGCAGGCTGTACAAGAAACATGGCTCCAGCATCTGCTTCTGTTGCAGGACTCAGTCTGCTTCCATTCATGGTGGAAGGTGAAGAGGAACTGGTGTGTGCAGGTCACATGGAGAAAGTAATGATAGAATAAGAGGTGCCAGGCTCTTTTCAACAACTAGTTCTCATGGGCGAGAACTTACCAAACCATTCACGACAAATCCACATCCATGATACAAACTCCTTTTACCAAGCCCCACCTCCAACCTGAGGATCAAATTTCAACACAAAACTCGGTAGGGCCAAATGAACCATATCGCAATCATGGCAAGATTCCTTTCTAGAGGGTCTTCTACAATTTGACTTGACTTTAAGCTCAAATTTCAATAAGATCCACAGACAGCAGACAGAATCAAGAACAGGCAATTGTGTCAATCCACCCTTTTGAGAGTGATTGCTTAAAGAATGGTCATGTAATGTAATTATGACCAATGAGATGTTAGAGAAAATTGACTGGAAGGCTTTCTCCGAAATTGTCCACTCTCTTAATAAAGAATAAAAAGACATGCTATTCTCTTTTTCTACACCCAGATAGCACCATCTACATCTAACACCTGGATCTACAACAAATCATTAGCCTTACACCATGAATGGTAGAAGAGTGACAGGGATGGATTTAACAGCAACATTAATCGAATGAATAAACTGAATCTTGAAGCACCATACCCATGGAATTTGTAATGTAAAATAATGAATACCTTTACTGGTTAGTCATTTTTAAATAGGTTTTGCCATTAGCTGCAGTCATGAGCACCCCAATTGATATGGTTGAGATAAGCCTAGGTTACCTTGATTTCTTGTCTAGTGTCTTTCAAAAATTACATCATATCACTTTGCACTTTGTAAATATATACAATTATAACTTGCCAACTTACAATAAAATTTAAATATATATATTATATATATATATTATATATATATAATATATATATGTAGATAAATCACTTCATGCCTGGGAAAATTCACCAACTCATACTAAGATGGAATTTTTAGATTTTATTACTCTAAGGAAACCTCTTTTGAACAATTTAGGGAAAAGAAGTACTTTTCATTCTAAAACATGTTTTTTCTTAATCAATCAATCCTCTACACTGCAGCCAGAATAAGACATAAACTAAATCTCTTCAACTTGCTTAAAATTCTTATGAGACTCTTTAAACCTATTGCTTACAGCAGTGTCTCTCACCCGTGGCTGAACATTTTAATAACTTGTGGAAAATTTTAGAAATAGTGATGTCTGAATGCCCCCACCACCCTCCAGAGATTCCGACATACTAAGTATGGGTGTGTCCTGAGCATCACAATTTAAATAGGTAGCCAGGGTTGAAAATTCCTTCCCTAGAGATTAATTTAATTGGTTTGGAGTGGGACCTTGAAGGTATATGTTTTTGTTTTAATTTCATTGATGATTACAATGTTGCCAGGATTAAAAACTTTGGTTATGTACAAGGTACAAATTCCTTAACATAGGGTGCAATACATGTTATTATCTCTCTCCTAAACAAGGACTCCTCCTTCCCTATATGTTTCAGTCACACTACATCAATTAGAATTTTGTTCCACTTCATATTATAACAGAAGAATCCCCAACCAGTGTCTTAAACCAAAAAGAAATATATCTTTCTTTTTTTTTTAAGCTTTAAGTTATACATTGATTGCTCTAAGGTATTATCGGAGCCCTACACAGCCCTTTATTTTACACTTCATTCACGAGAAATTAATCACATGGACAAAAGCAGCCAGAAGGGAGGCTGACTACATTGCCCTTACAAACAAAATCCGTGCTGTAAAGTGAATAAGAAATAGAGAATAAATATTGGTTAGCAACTATCTCCACATACCAAATGACATGAAATTTTCCCAAACACAACATGCTGCATCTTTTTCTATGTGCCTTTATAAAACTGCCAAGTAACTAAATCACCTTTCAAGTCTCAGCCCAACTATCAGATTACCTACAAGATGCATTGCTCCACCCACACCACTTCATGTAAAATTGATTACTCCCTCCTCTTCTTTAAACAGACTGTTATCCTACCACTTAAGAACTTGTATTGCACTTACTTGGTTATGTAAGGCTGTCTCCTTATAGAATTATTAGCACCTTGAGGGAAAAGATAAGTTTATGAAATGAATATTTTTTAGCACCTGAAGATATAGTACAGAATAGTAATAAGAGCAGAGACCTCCTACTCGAACTCAACCCCTGGCTCTACAATATATTTTCTGTGTGTACAATGCAGAGAAGTCATATAATCTGTCATTACCTCAGTTTTGCTCTCTGTAACTTTACATTTGGGTAAAATAAAAATAGCACCTATTTGATAAAGTTTTTATAAGGGTAAAGTGAGCTAATAAACACAAAACACTTAAAACAGTCCCTGGAAAATTTTAAGTACTATAGAAGTAGTGGTTTGTCAATTCATTGCCTAATACAAAAGAATGACATATTTATTAAATGAATGAATGGTCTGTATAAGTTGATGTAGAGGTTTTAAATTATGAATAGATTTATGTGAGATGGTCACAGAAGCATGAGACATTATCTTTACAATATAGAATCAGAAAATATAGTTGAAATAAGAATAATAACATCTGATGTGGTACTTTATATAATACCTCAAGTCCATGAAGCACATTATGAATGATACAATTCAGAGGAAGTAAAGTTCATTGATGGGCAGAATAAAAATGGGGCGCTTCATGAAGGAGATGGAGTTTGAGGTGAACTCAAAGGATTCACAGGGTATATGCTTGAGAAAAGCCTGTAAAGATGTTACAGAAATGACAGTGTGGTCTGTTTTTGAGACAATCAGAGTTACCTGACTGAAACAGAGATTTCAGTTTGAGACATAGAGTTTTAAAGAATAATAGTAATAATTTTCTAGCATTTATTTCACCTTAACAATGTTTTAGGTACTGTGTTAAATGTTTTGTTGCTTGTTTAAAGGAAAAATGTAGATAGACACTGTAAAAAAAAAGAATTCTAAAGAGAATCAGAATAATATAGATTTGGTGCAGGCAAGACATTTTATCATGAACCTAGTGTATAAAAAGATTATGATGTGCTAATATAGTAGAACAATCAATGAAAGGATAGTTTAAGACCAAGAAGGATAACAAAGGTAGAAGATACTTCATAAAATGCATGAAAACAGATAGCATACCAGTTGCATGTATGAAAGAGCATTATCTCCCCACGTAGACAAATTCTTAAAATACAGCTGAGCTAAAATATCTTTTCAAAGTATATTATCTGGGGAAAATAAGCTATCTACTTGAACAACATATTTGCATTTTTACTTTAAATTAACATGCTATGACATTATTTACCTGGAGATTATGAAGCTGGTAAACATTTTTTTTCTCATGTTGCTAAATCTCCAAAGATTTATCTGCATTCATCAGGAAGTTCAAAATGAAAAAAAAAATTGTGAGAAGAGTTTCTAGTCAAGTTATCTCAGTATCAAAATATGTTTTGTTTAACCTCGTGCTTCAACACTTTGTTGTATTTCTTGTCTTTATATAAAACTACAACGTATTCTGGAGATATTTGGTTTTCCAATTTACTGAAGTCTCTGTACCAGATAGTACTATTTCAGCTATAAGGGATACTTCGAGTTACATCAGTGAGATGGTTAAAATAGGAAGCTCCAGGCCCTCTTTCTTTTCATGAAGACACACATTCAACAACAATCCAGAGACCAGTTTCCTTTGTGAGACATCCAAAAACCAGATAAGAGGCTTCTGCATCGAAAACAAACATTAAACTAGTTGTATCAAAACAGAAGAAAAATTTGTGGCACCCTCTGGCCATAGTCATTTTCACAGAAAAAAAAGATGCACAATTCAGAGGAACTCAGGTCCTGGCTTTTTCCTGGGGAAGAATAGTGGAAGGTTAGAATATGCATCCAATGTTCTGAGCTTTTGAGGGGGCTGTACAAGGTACTGTCTTCTGTTCAACCTGTTGCAAAGCACTGACATAACCTGGCATTCTTTAGATGCCTGGAGAACACTGAGAGCAACAACAACAAATAAAGTTGTTAAGCATGTTACTGCTCCATAGAATCTTCAGTACAGCAGACAGAAGCTTTTACAGTGTGGTGACTTCTCCTTCAGGGGGAAAAAGAAGGGTGTAGCAAATGTTCAAAAGGCCAGTATTTTGGGGGCTTCCTAAGAGATCAATTTCCATGTAGCTCAACCCAAGACACTTACGGGAACTTGCCATATACTAGATTCCAAGGGGCTATTGAGAAAAAATATTTTAAAAGAACGGATTGGCATACTGCTGCTTCCAAGTTTACATGGAAGAGCAGACTTACACCAGAGGGAGTAAGAAATTACAAGTTCCTAGAAAAAATTATTTTAATTAAAATATATATGTACAAGACCAAAGAAGACATACCCACAGAACAGTTTTAAGAAGACCTTGGGATTTGTAGCTAGGCTAATTAGTAAAAGGTCTTCTCCTGTACAAACCCAGTCCATAAAGACTGGGAGAAGAGATATTTTTTTCAAATGTGTGCATATCAACATTTTCAGAGATAGAGCTATGTTGCCCAGGCTGGACTCAAACCCTTAGGCTCAGGTGATCCTCTTGCCTCAGTCTCTTGAGAAGTTGGGACTACAGGCATAGACCACCACTCCCAGATTTCAAAACAAACTTAAAAGGATCAGTTAAAAATATATATAAAATGGCCCAATCCAAGGGAAAAATAAATCTCTCAAAACCAATCCTTAAAAACAGAGGTATATAAATTACCTGACAACAAATTCGAAATAATGATTATAAAGACAATTGATGAGCTCAGGAAAACAATGCATGTAAAAATGATAACTTCAACCAAAAACATGAAATCATAAAGATATTTTGAGCCTAGGACCTTGAAGATATAAAGTGGTTCAGCAATAGCAGAGTTGACCAAACAGAGGAAAGAATTCATGGACTCAAAAAGAAGCAATGAGAAAAAGAAAAGAAAGAGTGAAGAAACCAAAAAACTATGGACCACCATTAAGTCAGCTAGTATACACAACAAGAAAATCCCAGATGAACAAGAGAAAGAGAACAGCATCATCCTGATACCAAAACCTGGCAGAGACACAACAAAAAAAAGAAAATTTCAGGCAAATATCCCTTATGAACACCGGTGCAAAAGTCCTCAATAAAATACTGGCAAACCAAATCTAGCAGCACATCAAAAAGCTTATCCACCACGATCAAATGGGCTTCATTCCTGGGATGCAAGGAAGGTTCAACATATGCAAATCAATAAATGTAATCCATTACATAAACAGAACCAATGACAGAAACCATATGATTATCTCAATAGATGCAGAAAAGGCCTTTTACGAAATTCAACACCCCTTCATACTAAAAACTCTCAATAAACTGGGTATCAATGGAACGTATCTCAAAATAATAAGAGCTACTTATGACAAAACCACCTCCAGTATCATACTGAATGGGTAAAAGCTGGAAACATTCCCTTCAAAAACCAGCACAAGACAAGGAAGCCCTCTCTCACCACTCCTATTCAACATAGTATTGGAAGTTCTGGCCAGGGTAATCAGGCAAGAGAAAGAAATAAAGCGTATTCAGATGGGAAGAGAGGAAGTCAAATTGTCTCTGTTTGCAGATGACATGATTGTATATTTAGAAAACACCATCGTGTCAGCCCAAAATCTCCTTAAGCTGATAAGCAACTTCAGCAAAGTCTCAGGATACAAAATCGATGTGCAAAAATCACAAGCGCTCCTATACACCAATAACAGACAAACAGAGAGCCAAATCATGAGTGAACTCGCATTCACAATTGCTACTAAGAGAATAAAATACCTAGGAATACAACTTACAGGGAATGAGAAGAACCTCTTCAAGAAGAATGACAAACCACTGCTCAATGAAATAATAGAGGACACAGACAAATGGAAAAACATTCCATGCTCAGGGATAAGGAGAATCAATATCGTGAAAATGGCCATACTGCCCAGAGTAATTTACAGATTCAATGCTGTCCCCATCAAGCTACCATTGACTTTCTTCACAGAATTAGAAAAAACTACCTTAAACTTCATATGGAACCAAAAAAGAGCCTGCAATGCCCAGACAATCCTGGTCAAGAAGAAAAAAGCTGGAGGCATCATGCTACCTGACTTCAAACTATATTAAAAGCTATAGTAACCAAAACAGCATGGTGTTGGTACCAAAACAGACATATAGACCAATGGAACAGAAGAGAGGCCGCAGAAGTAATACCGCACATCTACAACCATCTGATCTTTGACAAACCTGACACACACAAGAAATGGGGAAAAGATTCCCTATTTAATAAATGTTGTTGGGAAAACTGGCTAGCCATATGCAGAAAACTGAACCTGGACCCCTTCCTTACACCTTATACAAAAATCAACTCAATATGGATCAAAGACTTAAACCACTAAGACTTAGGGCCATAAAAATCCTAGCAGAAAACCTGGGCAATACCATTCAGGACGTAGGCATGGGAAAAGACTTCATGTCTAAAACACCAAAAGCAGTGGCAACAAAAGCCAAAATTGACAAATAGGATCTAATTAAACTAAAGAGCTTCTGCACAGCAAAAGAAACTACCATCAGAGTGAACAGGCAACCTACAGAATGGGAGAAAATTTTTGCAATCTACTCATCTGACAAAGGGCTAATATCCAGAATCTACAAAGAACTCAAACAAATTTACAAGAAAAAAACAACCCCATCAACAAGTGGGTGAAGGATATGAGCAGACACTTCTCAAAAGAAGACATTTATGCAGCCAACAGACACATGAAAAAATGCTCATCATCACTGGTCATTAGAGAAATGCAAATCAAAACCACAATGAGATACCATCTCATGCCAGTTAGGATGGCGATCATTAAAAAGTCAGGAAACAACAGATGCTGGAGAGGATGTGGAGAAATAGGAATGCTTTTACACTGTTGGTGGGAGTGTAAATTAGTTCAACCATTGTGGAAGTCAGTGTGGTGATTTCTCAAGGATCTAGAAATAGAAATATTTGATCCAGCAATCCCATTACTGAGTATATACCCAAAGGATTATAAATTATTCTACTATAAAGACACATGCACACATATATTGTGGCACTATTCACAATAGCAAAGACTTAGAACCAACCCAAATCTCCGTCAATAATAGACTGGATTAAGAAAATGTGGCACCTATACACCATGGAATACTATGCAGCCATGAAAAAGGATGAGTTTATGTCCTTTGCAGGGACACGGATGAAGCTGGAGACCATCATTCTCAGCAAACTATCACAAGAACAGAAAACCAAACACCACATGTTCTCACTCATGAGTAGGAGTTGAACAATGGGAACACATGGACGTAGGGAGGTGAACATCACACACTGGGGCCTGTCAGGGGGTGGGGGGCTAGGGGAGGGATAACATTAGGAGAAATATCTAATGTAGGTGACGGGTTGATGGGTGCAGCAAACTACCATGGCACGTGCATACCTATGTAACAAAACCATACGTTCTGCACATGTTCCCTATAACTTAAAGTATAATAAATAAATAAGAATAGCTTGTTTGAAAAAAAATAGATAAAAACTTTACAAATCTGAGGGAAAAAAATAGATATTTAAATTCAGGAAGCCCAAAGCTCTTCAAACAGTATGAACCCCCAAAAATTCACACCGAAAACATTATAGTAAAATGATCAAAAGTCAAAGGTAAAGATAATTTTGAAAGCAGCAAGGCAAAAGTTTCTTGTCATATACAAGGGAAGCTTCACAAGATTATCACAGGATTTCTCAGCAGAACCCTTGCATGCTAGAAGGCAGTAGGAAATAGGGTGATAAATTCAAAGTGAAAAAAAAAAAAGTAAAGAAAACCTGTCAAACACAAAACAAAACCATCCTTTAAAAATTAAGTACAGATAAAGACATTATTATAAAGCAAAAAAGGCCAAAGGACTTTGTTACCATTAGACGTGCCTCAAAAGAAAAGGTAATGAATGGGAGTTCTTCAAGTTGAAACAAAAGGAGGTTATAGAGCAATGCAAAAGCATATGAAAGTATACAAATTTCTGGTAAGTGTAAACCTAGACAAACACAGAATACTGTAATATTGTAATGGTGGCATTTAAATTACTTTTTGTCATGAGAATAAATGCTTTAATATTACAAAGTGCTTGGCACAGAATAAGTGTTACAAAACAGTTCACTATCATTATCATCACCACCACTATTCAGTACTACATTTCCCACCTTTATATTTTTTTAAATCCAAACCAAGTTCCATATGTACCATTATTTCTTTAATACTTTATTTAGAAAAGCTTGAAATAAACTCAATTTTAAAATCTAACCTCATCCTAAACAACAGTGTACTTTAAATTACACTGTTTTGATGGTTTGATGGTTTTAGTTATGTTTTTAAAGGCTCATTACAGTAAATATATGCCTATTAATATATTCACCCTGTAGCAATAAATTGTTATAAATCACTTTTAATTCTAGAATAAAAGTTGAAAGACAAATGTACTAAATAACTATATAAAAATATGTTAATGGATTAAAAATACAAAAAATCTAAATTGTGGCAACAATAATATAAAGTGGGGAGGGGGAAGAAAAGTGTGAAGTTTTTATATGTGCCTTAAAGTAAGTTGTTATCAGATGAAAATGGACTGTTTTAAAAATAGGGTGTTATATGTAAGCCCCATGATAACCAAGAAGAAAATACCTATAGAAGATACAGGAAAGAAAAAGGAATCAAAACATATTGGTGGAAAAATTCAACTAAATAAAAAGAAAGACATCAAGAAAGGTGAAGAGATTTTTTCAAAAAGCTGTAAGAAAGGTAGAAAACAACATGATGGTAATGGAAAGCCCTTTCAATCAATAATTACCTCAAATATAAATATAATATAAACTCCCCCAACAAAAGACAGAAAATAGCTAAATAGATTTTTTTAAAAAAACAGCAATATTTTTTATGAGACTTAACATTTGCACATAGGCTAAAAGTGAATTAATAGAAAAAACTTTCCAAGCAAATGACAATCAAAAGAGCACAGATGATTTATATTCCTTTGGGTATATACCCAGTAATGGGATGGCTGGGTCAAATGGTATTTCTAGTTCTAGATCCCTAAAGAATTGCCACACTGTCTTCCACAATGGTTGAACTAGTTTACAGTCCCACCAACAGTGTAAAAATGTTCCTATTTCTCCACATCCTCTCTAGCACCTGTTGGTTCCTGAATTATTAATGATCACCATTCTAACTGGTGTGAGATGATATCTCATTGTGGTTTTGATTTGCATTTCTCTGATGGCCAGTGATGATGAGCATTTTTTCATGTGTCTGTTGGCTGCATAAATGTCTTCTTTTGAGAAGTGTCTGCTCATATCCTTCACCCACTTTTTGATGGAGTAGTTTGTTTTTTTCTTATAAATTTGTTTGAGTTCATTGTGGATTCTGGATATTAGCCCTTTGTCAGATGAATACATTGCAAAAATTTTCTCCCATTCTGTAGGTTGCCTGTTCCCTCTGATGGTAGTTTCTTTTGCTGTGCAGAAGCTCTTTAGTTTAATTAGATCACATTTGTCAATTTTGGCTTTTGTTGCCATTGCTTTTGGTGTTTTAGACATGAAGTCCTTGCCCATGCCTATGTCCTGAATGGTATTGCCTAAGTTTTCTTCTAGGGTTTTTATGGTTTTATGTCTAACATTTAAGTCTTTAATCCATCATGAATTAATTTTTATATAAGGTGTAAGGAAGGGATCCAGTTTCAGCTTTCTGCATATGACTACCCAGTTTTCCCAGCACCATTTGTTAAATAGGGAATCCTTTCCCCATTTCTTGTTTTTGTCAGGTTTGTCAAAGATCAGATGGTTGTAGATGTGTGGTATTATTTCTGAGGGCTCTGTTCTGTTCCATTGGTCTATATCTCTGTTTTGGTACCCGTACCATGTTGTTTTGATTACTGTAGCCTTGTAGTACAGTTTGAAGTCAAGTAGAGTGATGCCTCCAGCTTTGTTCTTTTGACTTAGGATTGACTTGGCAATGCGGGCTCTTTTTTGGTTCCATATGAACTTTAAAGTAGTTTTTTCCAATTCTGTGAAGAAAGTCATTGGTAGCTTGATGGGGATGGCATTGAATCTATAAATTACCTTGGGCAGTATGGCCATTTTCACAATATTGATTCTTCCTATCCATAACCATGGAACGTTCTTTCATTTGTTTGTGTCCTCTTTTATTTCGTTGAGCAGTGGTTTGTAGTTCCCCTTGAAGAGGTCCTTCACATCCCTTGTAAGTTGGATTCCTAGGTATTTTATTCTCTTAGAAGCAATTGTGAATGGGAGTTCACTCATGATTTGGCTCCCTGTTTGTCTGTTATTGGTGTATAAGAATGCTTGTGATTTTTGCACATTGATTTTGTATCCTGAGACTTCGCTGAAGTTGCTTATCAGCTTAAGGAGATTTTGGGCTGAGACAATGGGGTTTTCTAGGTATACAATCATGTCATCTGCAAACAGGGACAATTTGACTTCCTCTTTTCCTAATTCAATACCCTTTATTTCTTTCTCCTGCCTGATTGCCCTGGCCAGAACTTCTAATACTATGTTGAATAGGAGTGGTGAGAGAGGGCATCCCTGTCTTGTGCCAGTTTTCAAAGGGCATGTTTCCAGTTTTTGCCCATTCAGTATGATATTGGCTGTGGGTTTGTCATAAATAGCTCTTATTATTTTGAGATACATCCCATCAATACCTAATTTATTGAGAGTTTTTAGCATGAAGGGCTGTTTAATTTTGTCAAAGGCTTTTTCTACATCTATTGAGTTAATCATGTGGTTTTTGTCTTTGGTTCTGTTTATATGCTGAATTACATTTACTGATTTGTGTATGTTGAACCCAAAGGAATATAAATCATGCTGCTATAAAGACCCATGCACATGTATGTTTATTGCGGCACTACTCACAATAGCGACGACTTGGATCCAACCCAAATGTCCAACAATGATAGACTGGATTAAGAAAATGTGGCACATATACACCAGGGAATTCTATGCAGCCATAAAAAATGATGAGTTCACGTCCTTTGTAGGGACATGGTTGAAGCTGGAAATCATCATTCTCATCAAACTATGGCAAGGACAAAAAACCAAACACCGCATGTTCTCACTCATAGGTGGGAATTGAACAATGAGAACACATGGACACAGGAAGGGGAACATCACACACTGAGGCCAGTTGTGAGGTGGGGCGAGGGGGAGGGATAGCATTAGGAGATATACCTAATGTAAACGATGAGTTAATGGGTGCAGCAAACCAACACGGCACATGTATCCATATGTAACAAACCTGCAAGTTGTGCACATGTACCGTAGAACTTAATGTATAATAAATATATATATATGCATATATAAATAAAATAAACATAAAAACAATATGTCAAGGAAAAGAAAAGCACAGATGTGGCTATACTTATACCAGGTAAAATAGACTTTAAGTCAAACACTATCACAAGAGCTAAATAATTATACTACATAATGATAAAAGTGTCATTTTATCAGTCAAGATGTAAAAGCTGTAAGTATATATGTACCCAACATCAGGGCAACAAAATATATACAGCAAATATTGACAGAACTAAAGAGAGAAAAGGATAACAACGAAATAATACTAGGAGACTTCAGTACTGCAGTTTCAATAATAGCTAGAACACCCAGACAGAAAATCAGTGAAGAAAGAGCAGACTTGAAAAACACTATAGACCTTGTGGACCTAACATAAATGCACAGAACATTCTGCCAACAGCACCAGAACGCACATTCTTCTCAAGAGCACACAGAACATTTTCCAGGAGAAATCACATGACAGGTCACAAAACAAGTCTTAAAAAATGTAAGATTTAATTATATCAAACATATTTTTCAGCCTCATGAGATGAAATTAGAACTCAATAGAAGATTTAAAAACTGATGAACTTATAAATATGTGAAAATTAAATAAAACACTCTTGAACAACCACTAGGTAAAAGGAGAAATAAAAAAGAACATTAGAAAACACCTTGAGATAAAAATGCCAAAATTAGCGAGATACAGCAAAAGCAGTACAAAGTTCATAACAATAAATGCCTACATTAAAGATAAATTTCAAACAACCTAACTCCATACCTGAAAGAGTTAGTTAAAACAAAGAAAAAACAAACTGAGCCCAAAGTTGTCAGAAAGAAGAAAATCACAGAAGTAAACAAAATAGAGAATAGAAAAACTATTAACAGAATTTTTTCTCAAACTGTTCCACAAAATAGAAGAAGAGGGAGCACTTCCCAACTCATTTTTAGGGCCAAGAAAGCCAGCATCACCTTGACATTAAAGCCAGACAAAAACACTACAACAAAGAAAAAAATACAGGCCAATATCTCTTTATATAAGCGAAAATTATCAACAAAATACTAACAAACCAAAGTCAATTGTACATTAATAAATCATACACCATGACAAAGTGGGATTCATCCTTGAGATTCAAGGGTGATTCAACATGCAACAATCAGTCAATGTGATAGACAACATTAACAGAAAGAAGGATAAAAATCACGTGATCATCTCAATAGATGCTGAAAAAGCTTTTGACAAAATTAAACACATATTAATGATAAAATCACTCAACAGACAAGAATTAAGAAAAATTACTTTGACATAATAAAGACTGTATACCACAAGCTTACAGCTAACATCATACTCAACGGTGAAAAACTGGAAGCTTTTCCTTTAACATCCAGAACAATTCCAGGATTCTCACTTCCACCACTTCTATTTGACATAGTACTGGAAGTTCTGGCCAGAGCAATTAGGTAAGAAAAAGAGGAAAGCAGCATCCAATTAGGAAAGAAAGAAGTAAAAGTATCTGTTTGTAGACGACATGAATGATATGTAGAAAACTCTAAAGGTGCCATCAGAAAAACTTGTTAGATCTAATAAAATTTGGCAAAATTTAAGGATGAAAATTAACATTTAAAAGTCAACTGCATTTCAATACACTAAAGACTAACAATCTGAAAAAAAAAAATTAAAAATCTCACTTAAAATAGTATCCAAAGAATAAAATGCCTAGGAATAAACTCAAGTAAGAAGGTGAAAGATTTGTATACTATAAACTATAAAAGGTGATAAAAGAAATGAAATAAGGCATGAATAAATGGAAAGACATCCTCTGTTCATGGATTGGAAGACTTGTTATTGTTTAAAAAGTATGTAATACCCAAAGCAATTTACAGATTCCATGCAATCTTCAACAAAATCCCAATGACATTTTTTACACAAATTTAAAAGTATTAAAATGTATATAGAACCACAAAGGACCTTGAATAGCCAAAACAATCTTGAAAAAGAAGAACAAATCAGGAGGCCTCACGTTTCTTTATTTCAAAACATATTACAAAGTTACATTAATCAAAACGGTATTGTACTGGCTTAAAGACAGACATACAGACCAGTGGAACAAAATAAAAATTCCAGAAATAAACTTACGCATATACAGGCAACTGATAATTTGGTAGAAGTGCCAATAATACATAATGTGGAAAGTACAGTCTCTTCAATAAATGGCATTGGGAAAACTGAATATCAACATGCAAAAGACTGAAATTGCTGTCATCTGACACCAATCACAAAAATCAACTTAAAATGAATTAAAAACTTAAATGTATAATCTGAAACTGTAAAACTCCTCTAAGAGAACATTGGAGAAAATTTCATGAAATTGGTCTTGGCAGGAATTTCATGGCTATGACATCAAAAGCACAGGTCACAAGACCAAAAATAAACAATTTAAACTACATCAAATTGAAAAAACTTTTGCACAGCAAAGGAAACAATCGAAAGAATAAAAAAGGCAATCTATGGAAAGGGAGATAATATTTGCAAACCTATATATCTGATAAGGGATTAATAGTCAAAATATGTAAATAACTTCAACTGAATAGCAGATAACAACAAAACCCAGAAATATTAAAAAAAAATTTAATTGGCAAAATAAAAAGTATTAAATAAAAGAGTAAATGACTTGAAGAGACATTTCTGCAAGCATACAAATAGCCAATAGGTCTATGAGAACATTCATCCTCAGAGAAATGAACGATAAAACCATAATTTGATGTCATTATTCCTATGATTCAAACAAAACATCTATTAACTATAAAAAAAATAAATGTTGGCAAATATGGAAAAATTTGAGCTCTTGTACACTGTTCAGGGGAATGTAAAATGGTTCAGTCACTATGGAAAAGAGTAGGGAGATCTCTCAAAAAATTAAAAGTTGAAGTGTCATGTGATCCAGTAATTACTCTCCTGGGTATACAAATAAAGAAAACCAAATTAATATTTCTAAGAAATATTTGCACTTCCATCTTCATTGCAGCAATATTTAGCCAACAAGTGGAAAGAAACTAAATATTCATTAATGAGTGATTAGATAAAGAAAATGTGATATATCTATCCATATATATGGCTGAATAATATGACATACATAATTATAAAAGATGAAAATCTACAATATGATACAATAGAATTAATCCTAAAGACATTACACTAAGTGAATAAGCCAGTCACAGAAGGACAAATACTGCTCTACTTATATGACATAACTAAAACAGTGAAACTCATAGGAGCAGAAAGTACAATGTTGGGTGCCAGAGGCTAAGGATAAGGGTTCCCCCTAAGGAGTTGCTATTTCATAAGTATAAAGTTTTTGTCATTCAAAACAAGTTCTAAATATCTGTCGTATGACACCACGCCCATAGTTACCAATATTGTATTGTACACTTGATTATTTGTTAAAGGGTATACCTCTGGTTAAGTGTTCTTAACAGCATGCATGCTAGAATATGCCAGAATATGTAATGCTAACAGAGAGAGAACAGAATTACAAAACAGATGTTTTTGCCATCAACAAAATGGCAAAGTCCTTCGCTATCATTAATCACTTTAAGTGGATTACACTCCCCATTCGAAAGACAAAAAGAGACTAAATGAATTTTTTGAAAGATCCATTTATGTTTTGTACAAGACACTCACTTTAGATTTAAGGACACACATAGGCTGATAGTGATAATCTAAGCAGTGGTAATCAAAATACAGCAGGGGAAGCTAAACCTATATTACATAAAGTAGAATTTAAGTCAAAAACTGTCTGTCCCAAGGGACAAGGAAGAATGTTATATATTGATAAAAGAGTTAATTCACCAGAATGATATAACGATCATAAAAAGTTTGTCATGAAAGATGAAAAAGTTCCAGAGATCTGTTGTACAACATTGTTCTTACTGTTAACTATACCATATGTACAATTAAAAATTTGTTAAGAGGGTAACAGAGTGTTGTTGAAAACACATTTCATGTTATGTGTTTCTTACCACCATAAGAAAGAGAATACCTAAGTAAAAATAACTAAAACTATGAAAAAATTAAAACTTACATATCCAAATGTTTAAAATACAATAGTTTGTTTATTCCATTACAGATTGTGACAATTACTCAGATTCTTAATACTTTTTTTTTCCGGTCCTGCAGTTCTCAGCATACTTACTTGGAATTTAGTTGTGTGTTCCCTTAAGACTGCATGATGACTTTCACACGTTTAGGCATTACATTGAGAGTTGGCATCTGACAATAGGTCTTTTTATTTTCCTAGAAGGCCTTTATCAAATTTCTCATGCCTATTTGCCAGTGTAGGACCATATGTCATAAGCTTTTGTCCCTGCTGCTAGGATGACTTGGAAAGTATCTGCCAACTTCAGACTCTATAGTGGTAGATGTCTACAAATCAATAGGATACAATAAAATAGTTAAAATAAAATAATTAATATCAAAAAGAATAGGAAAGAGAGAAGGGATAAGGATAATATTGATTGAATAGAATTGGCAACCAATTCTATACACTTCTTACTCTGGACCGTCGTCCACAAAGCATACTTGAATATTTATGATTTACTAATTATACCATAGGCTATGTTTCCAAATTTACGTATACCAAAAATGTAAAAATAAAATGTGGTTTATGTATTTCTTACTAAAACTTCTGATCTCTAAAGCTGTTGCTGCATAAAGTACAAGGAAAATAAAACAAAATATAAGATCCTGTCAACTCTGTTAAGTTTAGCCTGAAAAATAAACCCTCTTTTTGGGTAATTTTTACTAGCTCACCTCAGGTACTGTCTCAGTATTTTAGATCTCTATCCATGCCTCATTATTTCTAAGTATTCCTCAGTGTGTATTTTAGAAATAATTGCAAAGGTGGCTTTAGCATGAAGAAAACATCTGGGACCCTCATCTGCATAAACCCCTTGCAACAATTTACAATTTTAAATTCTTTTCCTCAAAGATTTCTTCCAAGACTCTATATGCATTAGAGCCCACGAAACCGGGATGCTCCACAGAGTACGTATTACACAATCTCATTATAGCAGAAATCAGGTAGGGTCCTTGACTCATCTAATAGCCTCTGAAAACACAATGGTCTTCACATAGGCATGGCTTGCCTACAACTTACACTGGTCATTTCCGAGATTACTATTCTCATCTGGCTTTGTAGGACAGGAAAAGGGATGTTATAATTACATTGTGATCATTTATTTTCAGTCTCAAAGTAGCTGCACACGATGGGCTAATTGCTTTTAACTCAGTCATCCTATCAGTTTCCTAATTATCCCAGACATTCCCTCTGCATCATGTAAGTTCATATGTCATGAGTGGGCCTTCGGAAAACAAGAATGTTGGTTTAGACTCACCTCCCAATCCAAACTACACTGCAATACAATAATCCACACCATTGTAGAAGTGAATATGTTCAGAATACATGTAGAGGCTTTCAGCCTTCCCTGGCACATGACCTTGGATGTTTGCATGGGGAAGTCTTCAAAGGGATCTCCTTACAGAATCCAAAGAAGAGGTGTCAAAGTCCTTCTGCATTAAATATTCCCTACCACTCTTCCCTCTCCCAACCTGTGGCCTGAATGAGTGAGTTAGGAACACTGATTATAACCCTTAATTTTGTCACTTTTATTGGTCCACAATACTTTGAGCTACAGGCTTCATATTTCATTAAACAAAGACTTTCCAACTTTTTCAAACTTGTATCCATAAACGGTAAACCAGAAAAGTGTGTGTGCATGTCAAACTGAAAACAAACAAACAAAATATTATAAGCAATCTTTCTTTTACTTTGTACATAGCACTCTGCTTTTATAACCTAGTCAATTTCACTTTTTTAAAATGTTAGTCGTGACCAGAAAACTGATTTTAAGATCTACCAATGAGTGTCTACCTACCATTTAAAAATTACTGTCCTCTCACACCCTCCTACTACCTACCATACGGCAGTAAAGTTCATAGTCTGGCTATAATTAGAAGAAACTCTACAATATAATGGACCACTAGACCTAAATCTTGATATGTTATGTGAGAATTAAGAAAATTGTAAAAAAATCATTAAAAAAAAATTCTCTCTATCTGGCTTTCACAGAGATTATCTGGCTAAAAGAAGGAGAAGAAAAAGAGCACTGAGGCCTTGCTTGAGACTCAAATTTCAGGCTTTTTGCGGCATACATCTCTGTTTCAATTACTCAATTCTATTTTCATAGCATGAAAGTGGCCATAGACAATATGGAAACTAATGAATGTGGCTGTGTTCTAATAAAATTTTATTTAATATAACAGGAGTTTGCCAACCCTTGTTCTAAATAAAAATATTGTATTTGTTTATTTCATGACACTTAACATATTTTGTAATTATTCATTTATTTCTAGATTTATCCATTTTTCACTTTCTCTTCCTCCTTGACTCTAAGCTTCATGAAAGTAGAAGTGTCTTTTTTTAAAAATTTTATCTTTGCATTGCGGTTCCTTGCACACAGTAGAGACTCAATAAATACTTCCTGTATCTGTTGTTAACTACTCAGAAGATCATCAGAATAACATTCTGATTAAGCAATGGTAAATTTATTGGATTTATATGAGAAAAAAGAACAGCACATAGATAGAGCCTTAGCAGTGCTTCAGATAGACATAATGGGAGAATGTTTATAGGGTTGTGTGGCCAGGACTGTGTATGTTTTTCATTTTTTTGTTTGTTTTTGTTTTTGTTTTTGTTTTTTTTATTTTGAAACAAAATAAGTTCACAGGAATTTGTAAAAATAAGACAAAGGTTACATGCACCTTTCATCCATCTGTCCTAATGGTAGCATCTAGATAACTGTAGTGCAATATTAAAACCAGAAATTGACATTGGTGCTATCTACAGACATTATTCAGATTCCACTAGTTCTTATAAAAACTCGTGTGTGTGTGTGTATAATTCTATGCACATGTATAGATTCATGTGAATGCAAGCACAGTCAAGATACAGAAGTGTTCCATCACCACAAGGATCCCTCGTGCTATACCTTTATAGGCACACCCATTCCTCCTGCCAACTAATGTCTGACTAATTTGCTTTCAATCTTTATAATTTTGTCATATTGAGAATATTGTATAAATGGAATAATACATTATATAATATTTTCAGATGGACTTTGTTCACTAGTGTAATGCCCTTGAGAACCATCCAAGTTGTGTGTACCAACAGTTCATTCCTTTTTTTATACTTAAATTATATTATTTCACTGATGGACATCTTTAAGGCTATTTTTCACCTGTCAGTTTTGGTTCTAAAATCCTTAGGTAAATCATTTCTATTAAGTTATGAGATTTTCTAAAATTTTATTTAAACCACCTTTATTGGAGAAAAATGTTGGTACCTTAACTGTTTGTAAGAAGTATTAGTTATTTCCTTATGTAAATAATGTGACAATTATATGTTTTGTGTATTTAATACAACTATTTTCCAGCCCTCATTCACTTACAAAATGCTGAGTCAGATATCATATCCTCAGTGCCCAGAGAAGAGCTGGCATATAATGTGGTGTTCAGTAAATATTTTTGACCAAATTAATAAGTAGGAAACCAGAAAAAAACTAAATAATTAAAATTATAAATAAATCCTGGTTTCCAAAGATAAAAAGTTGTTCTAAAATAATTTTTAAATAAATTTATCACCTAGAATACTATAATTGGTAGTTACCACAAATTAAAATATTAACAGTGACTTTGCAGCTTTCTGTTTCGTCACTTTGTATCTCAGTTTTCTCACAAAAAGCAGAATCTTAGCCAACTTCCACTGTGTTTTTCAGCTTAAAACATTTATGATATTACAATTGAAAAATACTTAAGAACTCTAGACATATTTTAATTTGTGTTCACTCAAATAATTTTGCTTTTCTGGGATCATTCTAGATTTAGAGACAAGTTGCAAAGGTAGTACAGAGAGTTCCTACACTTGTTGTCATGACTATTAGACTTTTGCAGTTGTGAATAGCTCACTTCTTTGTATTGACGAGTGGAATCCTACTATATGTGTGTGCCACAGTTTAATTATTCACCTGTTGAAGAACGAGACTGTTCCCAGATTTTGATATTAAAAATAAAGTTGCTACGAATATCAGTGTACAGGTATTTATATGAACAGAAGTCTCTGAGATAAATGCCCATGAGTGCCATTTCTGGGTAGTATGGTTAGTTTTATAAGAAACTTGCAAAATATTTTCAGCAATGGCTATATCATTCCATCAGCAATTTTTAAAAGATTTGAAGTTTCTCCACATTCTTATCAGCATTTAGTATTATAACTATTTTATATTTTAAGTGTCTTAATGAATGTGCTTTGAAATCTCATTGTGGTTTTTATGTTCATGTACCTGAAGGCTAACGATGTTGAACATCTTTTCATGGGTCTTATAAGGTGGAGAAGTGGTTGAAATTGGGCAGGTTATGACAGAGTTTATAGCTTTGGTTTGGTGGCTCCAACAAAGCCTAAATCTTGAAGCAGAGTATTGATAAGAAAACTGTGGAACGTATACACCATGGAATTACTAGGCAGCCATAAAAAAGGATGAGTTCCTGTCCTTTGCAGGAACGTGGATGAAGTTGGAAGGCATCATTCTCAGCAAACTGGCACAGGAACCGAAAACCAAACACCGTATGTTCTCCCTCCTAAGTGGGAGTTGAACTGTGAGAACACATGGACACAGAGAGGGGAACATCGCACACTGGGCCCTGATGGGCTTGTTCTTTTGGCTTAGGATTGTCTTGAAAATGTGGAACTTTAAACTACTTTAAAGTTAATACGGAACTGAAAAAGAGCCTGCATTGCCAAGACAATCCTAAGCCAAAAGAACAAAGCTGGAGGCATCATGCTACCTGACTTCAAACTATACTACAAGGCTACAGTAACCAAAACAGCATGGTACTGGTACCAAAACAGAGATATAGACCAATGGAACAGAACAGAGCCCTCAGAAATAATACCACACATCTACAACCATCTGATCTTTGACAAACCTGACAAAAACAAGAAATGAGGAAAGGATTCCCTATTTAATAAATGGTGCTGGGAAAACTGGCTAGTCATATGTAGAAAGCTGAAACTGGATCCCTTCCTTACATCTTATACAAAAATTAATTCAAAATGGATTAAAGACTTAAATGTTAGACCTAAAACTATAAAAACCCTAGAAGAAAACCCAGGCAATACCATTCAGGACATAGGCATGGGCAAGGACTTCATGTCTAAAACACCAATAGCAATGGCAACAAAAGCCAAAATTTACAAATGTGATCTAATTAAACTAAAGAGCTTCTGCACAGCAAAAGAAACTACCATCAGAGGGAACAGGCAACCTACAGAATGGGAGAAAATTTTTGCAATCTACTCATCTGACAAAGGGCTAATATCCAGAATCTACAAAGAACTCAAACAAATTTACAAGAAAAAAACAACCCCATCAAAAAGTGGGTGAAGGATATGAGCAGACACTTCTCAAAAGAAGACATTTATGCAGCCAACAGACACATGAAAAAATGCTCATCATCACTGGCCATCAGAGAAATGCAAATCAAAACCGCAATGAGATACCATCTCACACCAGTTAGAATGGCGATCATTAATAAGTCAGGAACCAACAGGTGCTAGAGAGGATGTGGAGAAATAGGAACACTTTACACTGTTGGTGGGACTGTAAACTAATTCAACATTGTGGAAGACAGTGTGACGATTCCTCAGGGATCTAGAACTAGAAATACCATTTGACCCAGCCATCCCATTACTGGGTATATACCCAAAGGATTATAAATCATGCTGCTCTAAAGGCACATGCACACGTATGTTTATTGCGGCACTATTCACAATAGCAAAGACTTGGAACCAACCCAAATGTCCATCAGTGATAGACTAGATTAAGAAAATGTGGCACATATACACCATGGAATACTATGCAGCCATAAAAAAGGATGAATTCATGTCCTTTGTAGGGACATGGATGAAGCTGGAAACCATCATTCTCAGCAAACTGTCGCAAGAACAAAAAACCAAACACTGCATGTTCTCACTCATAGGTGGGAATTGAACAATAAGAACACTTGGACACAGGAAGGGGAACATCACACACTGGGGCCTGTTGTGGGGTGGGGGAAGTGGGGAGGGAAAGCATTAGGAGATATACCTCATGTAAATGATGAGTTAATGGGTGCAGCACACCAACGTGGCACATGTATACATATGTAACAAGCCTGCACGTTGTGCACATGTACCCTAGAACTTAAAGTATAATAAAATAAAATAAAAAGAAAACTGTTTAGTTTGCTCATCATCTTGAATTTCAGTAATATATTTATTGGTATGTGTAGCTAAGTTATTTTTGTCTGATCCCATTACTGTTTGGGAAAAAGACAGGAAAATACATTTTTTCTTTTAAACGTGTTTGATACTGGGTCAGAAAAGTAAATTTAGTAAAGCAATAAGAGAATATATTGAAATCATTTATCAACTGATGAGTATTTAATGGCATTAATTATTTTGAGGTTTTACTTGTTTTTTCTTATAATAACAGTATATTTGAATGTGATAATCAAAAATTACTTTAAATTCATCCAATTTGTGTCCAGGCCCTGTGGCTCACGCTTGTAATCCCAGCACTTTGGGAGGCCGAGGCGGGCGGATCACGAGGTCAGGAGATCCAGACCATCCTGGCTAACACAGTGAAACCCCGTCTCTACTAAAAATACAAAAAATTAGCTGGGCGTGGTGGCGGGCGCTTGTAGCCCCAGCTACTCAGAGAGGCTGAGGCAGGAGAATGGCGTGAACCCGGGCGGCAGAGCTTGCAGTGAGCCGAGATGGCGCCACTGCACTCCAGCCTGGGCGACAGAGCGAGACTCCGTTCCCCCCCCCCCAAAAAATACATCGAATTTGTAAGTTAGAATAGTAAACAATAAAGATACATTCTATGCACAGCTCCTTAGAGATAAATAACACATTATAAAAGTCTTAATATTTTATTGGCAGAAATTAGAACAATTTTACTTTCATCTCTTATTTAGCAGGTTACAGAACTGAACTTATCACAAAATTAACACATAAGTAAATACACGTCTGCTATATATTGGGAATTCTTGCTTTGTAGTCCTGGCTTTGCCACTTACCAGATGTCTTTCCATAGGTAACCATTCAAATTTTTTTAAATATACTTTAAGTTCTAGATTTTCTTCCTGAGACTTTGCTGAAGTGGTTTATCAGCTTAAGAAGCTCTTGAGCCAAGACTGTGGGATTTTTCTAGATACAGAATTATGTCATCTGCAAACAGGAATAGTTTAACTTCCTCTCTTCTTATTTGGATGCCCTTTATTTCTTTTTCTTGCCGGAATGCTCTGGCCAGGACTTCCAATACTACTTTCAATAGGAGTGGTGAGAGTGGGCATCTTTGTCTTGTGTCGGTTTCCAAGGGGAATGCTGCCAGCTTTTCCCCATTCAGTAGAATGTTGGCTGTGGGTTTGTCTAGATGGCTCTTATTATCTTGAGGTATGTTTCTTCAATACCTAGCTTATTGAGAATTTTAACAAAAAGAGGTGTGGCGATTCCTCGAAAACCTAAAAACAGAAATACCTTGTGACCCAGCAGTCCCAATACTGGGTATACACCACGAAGGAATATAAATGGTTCTGTCATAGATACATGCATCTGTATGTTCGGTTCTGTCATAGACACATGCATCTGTATGTTCATTGCAGCACTATTCACAATAGCAAAGACATGCAATCAACCTAATTGCCCCTCACTGGTAGACTGGAAAAAGAAAATGTGATACATATACACCATAGAAAACTTTGCAGCCTTAAAAATCCCTATTTTTCTTCATTAAGCTTTGCAAAGAGGTTTCTTTTACACTGACATTTATTTGCCCTTTACTTTAAAAAAATGTGAATTAAAACTATTTCTTCAAGGGTAACTTTTGTGAACAGGTTAAATAGAGAGAAAGCAATTTCTTTTTTCTAACAATGCATTGTGCATATCATAATTCCAGTTTTAAAGCTGAGACCAAGATTCTTGAAAATTATTTTACTGTAAATATAATTTTTGGATAGGGTAACACTAGCTAGAGTAATACTCTGGTAGTAATACTTCCCCAGAGTAATACTATTAATACTAGCTCTATTAATTTTGTAAAATTTCACTAAGTTCAAACATATTTCTATTTTTTGACTTGACTTAGTTTGTTTTTGTATATACTCATCATAATGGTATTTTATCTAATCAGTGCTACTGAGGTTTATTTTATGTTTGTAGAACTTTTGTTAAAAGTGCAAAAGCAAACTGCAAAATGAGGTTTATAGCCAGGAAGAAAATCTTCTTGTCATATACTATTGTAATTTCAAGTTTTTAAGCAGGTACTTGAATAAAAATGATTTACAAAGGACAATAGACAAATTTAAGAGCTTATTTTTATTTGATTCATCTTCATTGAAAATTTCCTTTCTTATACTATAGAAAGGGGAATAGATGCCATTTAGCCTTCCTCTTCCATACATTTTCTTCAGTAAATGGCAGCAGGACTCTGTCCCTCCTGGGGCAATTATTAAAATAAATTAATTTTCTTTTGCTTTAGATGCTTTGCCTTTGAGATGAGCAAGGATGAACGCAAACCCAAGTAATTTTCTAATTATCTATGTTAATTTTATTGTTGCTGATTTAATACATTTGCAGTTGCTGATACATTATTTTAAAATTACATCCTAAGCAGCATAAGTCGGATCCTTTTTCCTCACAGATATTGTGGCATGGAAAAAGGCTAAGAAAATATTTGTTATATATTATTATTTATTGCACAGAATCAAAAAGCAATATTACAACAAGTCACAGAAATAATTCCATATAGAACCAAAACAATAGATCTTATATAACCTCTGTCCCCTTAAGGGAAATTTACTATAATGAAATTCTACCTGAATTTGAATGAAAGATGCCATAAGGCAGACTAAAGGTGAGAATGGCTGCAGATCTCCATCATACACACACACACACACACACAAAGCTTCCAATTCCTACCAGAAACTCAATCAGTTATTTAATTTTAAGATATTGGGCTACATCATAAAGAAATTAGTTTAGCGCTGTACTGTCATTTTGCCAGAGGGGAATGGCCTTTCTCATTTCATATACATGGAAAACATTCTGTCTCCTCTTTACCAGCTCAAGTGCTACCAAATTTTTAGAAATGTCAAACAAACCTCAGTTTTTTGTGTAAAAAATGTATTTGAATAAACCATTCTAAAGGAATTTATCTCTTTTCTGAATTTGGTATCAGTTAAAGCATGAAACACACAATTTGGTGTTTGGAATTCTTTTAAAATCCCATTGATTTTTCAATGGTTTTATGTAAGTTAATTTTGTCTGACCATAAAGAAAGTAGTTTTTTAAAAAAGGATTACTTCTTTTAGTACTTTTAAATCAACCAGAGATAGAGATACACAAGTATGTGTTCCACTTGTTGATTTTTTTGAGGGAATTGGGTAACATTTAGCACACCAAAGGAAATAATTTCTAAAATTTGATTTTAGAGATTTGAGAAATATTGCCTGCTCTAAAACTTAGACTTGTACTCTTATCACTAAGCATTAGAGCAATAGGAAGTTTAAAAGTTTGCATCTTTCTTCCTCCCTTTCTTTCTCTCTCCTTCATCACTTCCTTCTTTCTGTCCTTCCTTTCTTCCTCCTTTATTTCCTTGCATTCTTTCTTAATATTTTTCTTTAAGACTTTACTCTTTTGCAATATTTTACTTCACTGATGAAATATGTAACAAGGGAATCTTCAAAACTAATTATATGGTTATAAAAAGAATTTTGATAAGCAATGACTAAAATATGAAATTGATCTTCAGGCAGTTTTTCATTTTATCATCAACATATCTTCACTGTTTTCTGTGGTGGGGGAGTTGAGAAATGTAATTTTATGAGTTCATTCAGAAATATGACATGCTGTTTTTCAAAATGCTTGCTTTGTGTCAGTAAGTTAATATTACTGAATAACCTGACAGCAGGTCAAAACAGCAGGCTAGACGAACAATCAGGGTGATTACATCTTTCTACATATTCTTTGGAAAAAAGAAAGGACTTTAGTCAGTCTGTATATTTCTGGCATTCTAACTTTGGAAAAGGATATCAATTTCAGAGTAATGTGCAGATGATAACTTTCACACAACAGAATTGAAGTGAAATTAAACCATCGAAATCATTTTATTTAAAATTTAAAGGCATCAAACCAATCTCTGTGGGACATATGTAAATATAGTTAGGTAAGATTCTCTATCACACATTATTGATAAAAAGTGCATAAATGCAAAATTTCTTAACTTTCAGTTTTAACATATGTTGGATCTTAATTTTTATGTTGACTTATTTATCCAATTGACTTACTATTTTACAAATAATTGCACTGTGTTAATTTTTAAGAAGATATGCTTAATATATTGAGAAATATGTTTTCTGCATATTAATATTGATCAGTTATATACCAAAGATCAATGTATTTATTTAATGGGATAGAGTTGCATGGTATTACATTTGAAAAAGCTTTGAATTTATTTTCTGTAGCTGATTTGATTGAAAGGAAGTTTAGTATAGTTTAATGAGATATTGTCCTAGCAAATTAGGACACCTCTTTTTATTTATCTGACCACAAAATAAACATATTTAGTTGTTTATTTGCTGGCTGCTATGCTTGATACACTTGTTGGCATATGCTACAGGAGTAATGCAAATGGAAGCGATTATCACTGATATGGAATAAACGAATATGTCAATTCTACAATCAGAATATTGATTATATGTTATCTTAGTGCTTCCTAGTTTATAAAGTTTTACACATGATCTTTTTGACCTTACTAAGGAAAACTGGGGGCAGGGGTGGGGAAGTTAATAGAGGGGAAACATGAAGAAACAGTGAATGAAATTACTTAGTTATGGAAAACAGAATAATGTCCTCCCAAGGATATGCATGCTTTAATTCATGGAACTTGTAAATATGTTAGGCTACATGGCAAAGGGGAATTAAGCTTGAATCTAAAATTAATATTGCAGATCAGCTGGATTTTAAAAAGAGAGATTTTCCTGAACTTTCTAGTTGGGTCAGTGTAAGCACCAGGGTCCTTAAATGTGGAAGAAGCGGACAGAGGAGAGGTTCAGTATAATGTGATGTTAGAAGAGCCAACCAGCTATTGCTGGTTTTTTAAAGATGGAGGGAAGGGACCATAATCCAAGGAAAGCAGAGAGCCTCTGGAAACTGGAAAAGGCAAGAAAACAGATTTCCATCTAGAGCCTTCAGAAAGGAATGTACCCAAGCTGATACCTTGACTTTAAGCCTTGTTTTTTGTCAATTTGTGCTTCAATAACAAAGTACCATAAACTGGGTGGCTTGTACACAATAGAAATTTATTCCTATAGTTCTAGAGATTGGGAAGTACACGATCAAGGTACTAGCAGATTTGGTCTCTGGTGAGGGCCTCTTTCCTGATTCATAGGTAACTTCTCACTGCATTTCACATGGTAAATGGGACTAACAACTCTTGGGACCTATTTTATAAGGGCACTAAGCCCATTTGTGAGAGTTTGGTCTTTACAATCTAATTATCACCCCTAAGGCCCCACCTCCTCCTACCACCACGTTGGTGACTGGGTTTTCAACATATGAATTGGGGAAAGACACAAACTTCAGAACATAGCCATTCCAGAGAGATATATGTTGATCTTGTGACCTGCAGAATGGTGAGCTAATACGTTTGTATTGTTTTAGCCCCTAACTTAGTGGTAATTTTTTGCAGCAGCAATGGGAAACTAATGTACCAGTGTTCCACTTTTATTGGCTAAAAAATCACAATTATTCTTCTAAATTAACATCAGAATTTTTGTGCATAGTGAGAATAATATATATTTTGTCAGTTAGCTTCACTTATTGCTTTTATTTGTTAATTTGGGAAGAACTGGAAACACTATTAGCAACCATTGGAGTCCTTAGCATTTTGGTTATTTTTCACTTAGGAAAAGATACGGCTTTATTTATTAAAGCACTTTTTACCTCTCAGTTGATTTTTTTCCTTTAGATACTATATATTTCTTATTAGGTTTTATCTTTATATTCCATTTTTTTTTAAATTTTTATTCTGAATGATGTTTTCTTATATTTTATTTTACTTGATTTTAACTGGTGTTAATTTTTTGTAAGTTCATGTTAAAAATCGATCAAATTTCTGAATTTTGTTACTCTTTTTAGTAGTTTCTCATCTGAGTCTATTGGTGTCTCAAGGTATAATATCCTTAAATAATATTTTTTCTTCCTCCTTTAAGGTGTGTTTTCTTTTTTAAAAAAATGTCTTATTGTGTTTGTCAGTACTTCCAGAACAATGTTAAGTACTATTCAAGATCATCAATATGCTTGGATTTTTCCCGACAGTAATCAAACTATTTCGAGGGATTCATCATTAAGTATGATACTCAACTATTCAGCTAAATATGTTTAGGTTAAACAAAGTTCTTTATTTAAAATAAGAAAATATATTGACTATTCTTACTGATATATTTCTTTAAAGATGAAATCATATCTTTTAACACCCAATAAAAAATGATAAAAGCATTCTCTTTCCTACTGCCATGAAATCTATCTCTAATCCCTTATTTTGACTAAAATGTTCTTGCACTTTTCTGGTGCATTATGTTTTTGCTATGATTTTTTTCTTAATGTATTTTTTCTTTTAAACTTAGAACACTTTCATTCAACTAAATAATTATAAGGCACCACAGAGAATATGAGTATTCTTTGTCATAATAACAGTGTGTTCTTTCAGTCTGCAGATGTTTAGCTTTACATCTATGTTTAACTAAACAAATTGTTCCCACTATACTTTCATGTAATATCTTCCTTTATCCCAACTTCTTTGTTTACTTTTTAAATTTTATGTTGTATATATTTGATTATCAAGTAGTATTTTCTTTCCTCCATCCTCAAGAAGAGCTCTTAGCTGTTATAACTTTGGAGTCCTTTTGTGTATACCATGCATTTTCATTGTTTTTCTGCTTTTATTAAACTTGGATGGGTGTAAATTTCTAGAGTAACACTTATATTTCTCCTCAGATATTGGTAGATGTTACAAAGCCTTTGAATATTGTTGTGGAAGAATTAAATTAACTTGATTTATTCCCCTTAGTGGTGACCTGCAATTTATGTCTTACTGGCCATAAGATTATTTCTTAATTGTGAATTTCACCTGGAAGCATGCCTGTGTTGATGATTCTTTGTCATAATTACAGCGTGTTCTATCCGCAGATTATAAATTCCCTCATCTAGGAAAATTTCTTATTTTCTATACTTGATTATGTCTTCAAATTGACTTTTTGAAGTTGTTCTCTACTTCTCTAATCTCTTTGCTCCATTCATCTTATTTATTGTGTAGTCTGCATTATTTTCTTCACCAGCCAAATTCCTAATAGGTGCCCATCAGTGTGCCAAACACTATGGCTGTACAATGAGAGTGAAGATATTTCCATTTTCTTAGAAAATTTTCCATCGTTTTGTTGCTGAAAAAGATTGACAACTATTATTCATGTGTTTGTTTTAATTGTATGGTCGTAACAAAACAAAACAAAACAAAAAGCTAAATTTAGTTTGCAACCCTTATGTAGGACTTCAAATATACAAGCTGCATGTAAGATAATGATTAGTCAATTGGATAAACATTCTCTGTCTATGTGTAAGTACCTTTCTACTCTACACACTACAAGCTTTGAATAGCACAGAGATGGAGTCACATACTGTTATAGACTGTAGTGTATGTTAATAATCTTGGTAGGCAAAAGTGAATGAAGTAGATGTCCAGACAAACTCCTAAAGTTTTTCAACTTAGGGAGAAAAAATCAAAATATGGAAGATTGAAGAGGGGAGTTTATCTAGAAAGTAGAGACAGAAAGCAATGAAAAGATGGGAGAGCACATTTTTTATTTTTTTTAAGGTTTAATTCACTTTAATTATAAAACAGATGATAGACTATAGAGTACAGCAAAGAGACTATTAGCAACATCTTCATGTCTGTGACTTGCATTGGAAGCTGCTAATTTTGTTTAATTGCAATCACAATGATATCTATTGTTTTAATAATTCAACTTAAAGGTAATGAATGAGTTGGATGCTTCTGCTATACTTCCAATTCTGGTCCTGACTCTTATTTTTATTTTAAATATTAAAAAATTTATGACTAAAGATTCCAAGTAACTCTCCTCCAGGACCCAGGCCTTTGCTAGTTATTGGAAATCTGTACTTCCTTAATCTGAAGAGGCCATATCAAACCATGCTAGAGGTAAAAAATAAGTAATTGTTCATTTTATACATATTTATAATTTCCTAAGTCTTTCTTGCCTGTGTGGTTTCATTAGCATGTGTGTCTTAAAAACTGGTTTACATATGTGTAATGAGGTAATTAATATTCAAAATTAATAGAGCTGCTTTAAATTGAGTAGTTGTTTTTAAATTTGAATGTATAAAAATTTACTAAATATAATTCTATTTAAAATGATATTTTTATCCTGAAATATTTATGATATATAACCTTTATATCAAATACTTTGAACTTTTTTTTAATACATTTTTTATTTCAATTGGTTTTGCAGGAACAGGTGATGTTTGGTTACATGAATAAGTTCTTTAGCAGTGATTTCTGAGATTTGATGTACCCATCACCCAAGCAGTGTACATTGTACACAATGTGTAGTCTTTTATCCCTCACTCCCCTCCCACCCTTTCCCCCAAGTCCCCAAAGTCCATCGTATCATTCTTATACCTTTGCATCTTCATATCTTAGGTCCCTATTATGAGTGAGACCATACAATGTTTGGATTTCCATTCCTGAGTTACTTCACTTAGAATAATTAGAATAATGGTCTCCAATTCCATCCAGGTTGCTGCGAATGCCATTATTTCATTCCTTTTTATGCCTATTATTCCATTTTATATATATATATATAAATGGAAGATATCTATATAAAATGGAATATATATATAAAATGGAATATATATATAATGGAATATATATAATGGAATATATATACATATAATGGAATATATATATATATCACATTTTCTTTATCCACTCATTGATTAATGGGCATTTGGGATGGTTCCATATTTTTGCAATTGCAAATTGTGCTGCTATAAACATGTGTATGCAAGTATCTTTTTCACACAGTAACATCTTTTCCTCTGGGTAGATACCTAGTAGTGGGATTGCTGGATCAAATGGTAGATCTACTTTTAGTTCTTTAAGGAATCTCCACATGGAGATTCCATGGTGGTTGTACTAGTTTACATTCCCACCAGCAATGTAAAAGTGTTCTCTTTTCTCCACATCCACACCAACATCTATTTTTAATTTTTTTTTTATTATGGTCATTCTTACAGAAGTGAGGTGGTATGGCATTGTGGTTTTGACTTGCCCCTGACAATTAGTGATGTTGAGCATTTTTCTGTATGATTTTTGGCCATTTGTATATCTTTTTTTGAGAATTGTCTATTTATGTCCTTAGCCCAATTTTTGATGGAATTGTTTATTTTTTTCTTTCTAATTTGTTTGAGTTCCTTGTAGATTCTGGATATTAGTCCTTTGTCGAATGTCTAGATCGTGAAGATTTTCTCCCATTCTGTGGCTTGTCTGTTAACTCTGCTGATTGTTTCTTTTGCTGTGCAGAAGCTTTTTAGTTTAGTTAAGTCACATCTGTTTATCTTTGCTTTTGTTGCATTTGGAAAGCAAATTCTTAAATAAGGCACTATTATTAGTAGGCAAATGTACAAGTTTTATTTACATATTCCTTCACCTCACCTCTGGTAAGTTTACCCTGAGGAATAAAGGGTAATAGTGAGGAACCAATTTTTAGCAGTCTGTTTGGAACATATTTTGAAGACTTTTCCCCCTAAATTATAATTCTCTTTTTAATTCTCCAATTTCAGGAAAGGCTACTGCACATATAGCACATTTACACTGGTGAACTATGGTGGGTAATTCAGTTTGGGGACAGAAAAAAGAACAATTTGGCATTATCCTTGAGTCACCCTTCTACTCAGGCCCCAGCACTGGGACTAACATCATCTTAAGGGAGAATGGAAGTAGTGGATTTCTAGACTGTCATAGCAAGGAGCCATGGGGAAATGAGAAACCTCTTCTCCACATAAGAATTACCTTGGTTTCTTATTAAAGACACAGATTCCCAGTAGGTCTATAATTTGAGACCTGGGAATTTGTATATTAGCCAAGACTCATATTATGATGAATTATAATTATAACATAATTATAATTATACTTTCTAATTATAATATAATTATATTTATATTAATTATATTTAATACATAAATATGTTATATATTACATATAATTATGATTATTTTGTGAATATCTGAACTGCAGGCTGTTTCATCATTAAAATGACACATAAGGCAGTTATAAGTGTTTTCATTTTCATTGTTGTTTGTGTGTGTGACAATACAAGTGTGTTGCCATGCCGGCATCTCCTAAAATTTGTATTTATTTGATTTACCAAAAAATGTAAAGTATAAGTTTATTTTTTTCCACAGGCAAAACTTAGTCTCGAGTGGAATAACGTTTTAATAATGCAAAAGCATGTTTCATTTGCAATTAATTTGTTCTGCAGCAAATTTCTGGAACTCATCATTTCAATAAACAAGTATACCTGCCATTTATGAAAAGATAAACTAGAAACTTTGAGTATTATACAAATATATAATCCAAGGCAATATATTTAATTCTATTTTCAGATTGGTTCATATATGTTCTCATATAGTCATAGCTCAAAATTTTTCAGAAGCAAACACATGAAACATTTTGTTATAGTATTAAGTGTAAATGCAATTCCACTATCAATCTTATATCTAAGTATTTCAATATTTGACATTTAAGTGAATTTAGAAAATATAACTAGACTAAGGTAGATTACACTCTCAGCCTATGAGTCATCAGACTTTTCATATTTCAAAATAAGTAATGGCACAGGTGGGTAGTCAGGCATCAGGCACACATTGTAGTTTGCTGTGCAGACTCAGTGAGTGTGCTTGGAATCAATGACTACAGAATGTAGGGGAAAGAAGCTGGATTACGCAGAGGGATAAGTCTTGAGAGCAAATCTATAGTCATCTTCAGATCTAGAATGAACCATCAGAATTGTCCTATTTGGGACCAAAACAGTCGGACACTTATATTGTTCCTAGATTAATCACTGAATATGGGATGTTGTGGTGTCAGTGTGACTTGAAAGAGCCAACTCTCCATAGGAGAGGCACTCCCTAAAGGAGCTGAGAGTAGAGGACCACCTTCCAACACCAATCCAATCAGGACTCTCACTCCTTCCTTTAACTGGAATTTAGGGTACATGATAGTGTCCACTACAGTTCACCCTTTGTAATGTTGGATCCATTTCATATGCATTTTGATGGCAGTTCTTCCAGGTATCAGATTGGCCTGTCTTCATGGAGAATCTTTTTTTTTCCTTCACCCCAGGGGATCTAAGAGAATCTTAGAAGTGGGAGGTAAGTAAGAAAAGTACAGTCCCCAATGCCTCGATGTGGCAACAGATACTTGTCTTCTTTCACTCTTATCTATTCCGGAGTCTGCTCCCCATCAGCTAGCACCTATTGCCAGTCTTGTAGTATTTCCTGTTAGCATGACACAGACCTTCATCTCCAAGGGGTCACCTTGGAGGATTAATTCACTCATCAATTTCAGAATTTCAATTTGCCCAATTTCAGAATTGGGCAAAGGTGTATGAAAAGACATGCAGTGAGTTATCTAGGTGCCCAGTAGGCCCACCTCCTGCTGATGATATGGGTCAATTATCCATGACAGATTGGTGACTCCTTTTATTGCCTTCTGGTCCCTTATATGAAGTCTTGACCCAAGAGTCAAGATGCTCAATTAGAACAATGAGTCAAACTAAAGTAACCATCAAGTATTTAGTTACTTGCTCTGACTGTGTAAGCAAGAGACAAAATAAGCACAGGCTTCTCAATGTTCCATTTTCCCCTACGGAACAGAACCCAGTGAGAGTCAGGTGGATCAGCACAGATAGGGGAATTGAGTCAGAGTGGAGAAATATCTTAGTCAAGAGCTCCTCATGAGGAGGTAAAGCAAAAAAGCCTCAGCTCAGGCCACCTAATAAAGAGCCCTTACAATGGTGGTGCCTGGCCTAGGAAAGCAGATATGTATATAAGCATGACTGGCCTGGGGAGGGGGTCTGGGTCCTTGGCAGCACTCCCTCCAGCACACTGGAAGGCTGTGGCCTTGCACTACATCTACAGTGGATGGGACAGATTTCTCACATGACACCTGATAGGCAGACTATTTAATTGCCTGTCTGAAAATCATACCAGATTTTAGCCTGAAGCTGAATTCCTCACCAAACAGGATTAGTCTCCTAGATTTCAATATGACTTGCTGTTTCCCTTGCTGAAGTGTTTCCCCCATTGGGAACTAAAATTTCTAATCCCGTAGAGCCTAGATGTTCTGGGATAGGAAGTAAATACATTCATGTGCTACATAATGATGTTTTGGTCAACGACAAACTGCATATACAACGGTGGTCCCATAAGATTATAATCTTATGGGATTATATGTGCATACTGTATGTTTATGCACATTTTTATACCTAGATATGATTAGATATGCAAATGCTTACCATTGTGTTACAGTTACCTACAGTATTCAGCACAGTAACATGCTGTACAAGTTTGTAGCTCAGAAGTAAGAAGCTATACTAAATAGCTTAGGTGTGTAGGAGACTACACCACCTAAGTTTGTGTGAGTGTACTCTATAATGTTTGCATGATGACAAAATTGTCTTAAGATATATTTATCAGAATGCATCCCCATCTTTAAGCAACATCTGTCTGTATTCTTCCAGAGACTGTTGGAAATTATGGTCACTTTGGCTTGTCTTTTTCCATGTGGATGTCTTCTCTATAAATTTCCCCTAAAGATGACATAGACTCATGTAAATATCTTCACTTCAAAGTGTATATTGCATCTTGGAAGATGGTTTCCGGTCCTCTTAAGGTCTCACTTCTGAGTTGCCAGTTCAGCTTTGCCATCAGAATACCATTCCAATTTTCTATCAGAACAACAGCTTCTAGGTCACGTGACTTAATAAGTTGACCTGGAGTCATGGCTCATTCACATATATCCTTTCAGACAAAATCATATCATTGTTGGAAGCAATATTTTTTGTCATCCCATACCATTAGATCAAACACGCTATAAACCCTCTCCTGCAGTGGTGTTGGTTGAGGTCCTGTGGGCAGAAAAACCAAATCCATGTCCATAATATGTCTCTATTCTTGTCTGAGTGAACTCTAGCCTGAAGGGTGGGAGGAGATTTATGTTGTCAACTTACCAAAGTGGCTTGTTTGTCTCCTCAGTGGTTTGTGCCACGTTGCAGACTTAGCATTTCTACTGCTGACAGGTTGAGCACTCAGCACTGCAATAGCTTGATTAGCTTTAAGTGGGAGCCCATATTATCAGGCCATTGAAATGACATCTCTGCCACCATGACCACTCCATTAATATGGTCATGGTGGCAGACCTAAGGTTCCAGGACTGGGTGGCTGATGAAAGAGACTTGCTGAAATAAACAGGTGACAAAATAGTTTTGCTTAATTGGTGGTTTAGTGTCACCTTTTGTGATGAATGCTTTCTGGTGGGTGTTAATATGATACAAAAACCTTTACACTTTCTCCCCACTCCTATGTGTCCATTCACAGGCTTCTGTGTAAAGCTTCTTTGTCCCCAGGCTTCCAATTTTTCTCAACCTAGGTCACTGAGTAGTAGATCAGGTGATTATTCATGTTCACAAGGCAGTATATATTCTAACTTCAAACTACTTCCAAACAAATTGGAAGACCACGTGTACTGCCTGAAAGTCTACCCATTGGGAGAACTTCTCTTATAAAGTTTTTCAAGGCCACCCTTGAATTAGGCTTTTTAGTGTAGCTGCTATCCATTTTTGGCTTCTATTAACTTGCTGAGAGAAACTATCCAGGAATCCAGCTCAGGCTTTTTTTCTGCTTCATCAGCTCAATGTATGGAATTCCAAATACAGCCTTAGATGTGTGCTGAGGAAGCGGCAATGATGCCTATGTTGTTGATTGCATGGGTTCTGTGCTACCCATTCAATAAGTTTGTTTGCATCCTTTTTCCTGGTCATACTTAATTCTGGTTATACTACTTCACACTGATGGTGGATTTTTGCTGAACTTGACCAATTATATCAGTTAGAGCATCTTTTAGAACCCAGCTTATTATGGACAGTTCCAGACACATATCACGTTTTCCATATTCAGCTACTTCTTTCCTGGTCTCACTAGAGTTGTTTTTCAATAGGTGTATATTTCTGCTACAAATCAAATGACCTTGATTTAGATTCCTCAGTAATTGATTTGTGATTTTTCCCACAGACACTTGCCATAAACTTCACTAATAGACCTAATAAGATAAGAATTGTCAGGTTCTTTGGTCCAAGTTGCAGGATTGCTTGCAAAGAAATGCAGGATGCTTTTACTTTAGATGGGGTGGATATCCTGGAAAACCTCTGGTCAATAGACCCTTAAAAATTTTACTGATAACATAGTCCCTAAAAATTCATAGAATTTGTCTTCCACTCCCTGGAATATGTGTCTTACCAAAGCCTTCAAATTGTTAGGTACTTTTGTTCATCCCATTCCATTAGCAAGATGTCCTCTATGCAATGGATGGCATTTTTTACCTTTTATTTTTTAGGCCATCTACATATGTGGGCAAATACCAATATACCAAAAATAGCAAAATTCCAAATATTTGGAAGTGTCATTAAAGAACACAAGAGTGAACATAGACCTGAAAAAAACTGTGAATAAATACCACATCCACTCAAATTAATAAACACTGTTTATAAGCCTCTTTTTAATATGGATAAAAATAGCATATTTGCTATTATTGATGGCTGTCATGAATTTTGGCCATGTAACTCAGCTCTAGCACAAGTACCATGTCTGACCATTGCAACTGCACTGGGGGTGCTACTAATTGAGTTTGTGGTAGTGCAAGGTCATCCTCTAGGATCCCTCCAGGTTTCTGTTAAGGAAATATTGGTGAATTAAATGGACAATTGAAAGAAATCAACACTTTAAATGGTGCTAGTTTAAGAGTGATGCGAGTTTCTACCTTCCTCTCCTAGAATGTGATACTTTTGCTGATTATCTTATTTAGGATGGGAACTGCAGTTTCAGGGGCTCCTATTTGGGCTTCCCACCATAATAGTTATTACCTCATAGACCAAGAACTTAGTGTGAAGGTTGCACTAGCAATCAAGTATATCTGTCTTTACCTTAGCAGATTTGGTTTGGTCTGTGGAATTAATATGTGCTGCATATTATCCAGTGATCTAGGTATTAATTAACCTACATATGCAACACATTTAAAGAGGAGACATACTGATGCTTCTAGTGTCTGGATGTCAGTGTTCACAAGAACTCAAAATGTTTGGATATCTCTCTTTTCCCAGTGTACATTAACTTGACTAAAATGGCTGGGCAAAAAGTAGGTGAATCGTTATCTTTAACATTCCCCATGCTGTTGCAGAATCTTTCTCCCAAAGGACCTACTATCCTCTTTAACAAGTGAGTTCTGAAACAAATAGTGGCTTAAATTCAGAAACTAGGAAAACAATTCTAACTTTTTAATAAAGCAACTTCCTTCAGTTTCCAGATAATCATGTTTTCAAAATGTCTTCTTGGTGTAAAAGTTGAGTGATATCATTCTTAAGCACTCACTTATTTTGACCATCACTTTTTTCATCCTTTTAAAAGTAATTTACATAGAATTCACATCATCTCCTGAGAACCTTGTTGGGATGTTAAATGCTGTATCTTGAGCTAATACTCCTCAATCAACAAATGCTCATTTGTCTGATGTTTCAGCCTTCAAAATCAAACACCCTAGAATTTAAGTTCACCTGTCATGCATGTATGAAACCACTATTCTCTGTATTACAAATATTAAAAACTAAAAAAACTATAGTATCAAATGTATTATTTGAAATTAATCAATTAAATTGTATTAATGTTAGGTAGTATTTTCAGATTCTTAAGTTTATTTATCCTAAAATATCAGTATTTTCAGTAATAAAAAATAAATGATATTTATGTCTTCTTTATATTTAAAGCAGTTAAAGCAGAAAATTTCTCCTTTATCTTTTTTTCAGCTTTGTTGAGGTATGATTGACAAATCAAAATGATATATATGGAAGGTATACAACACATTTTGATATACATATACATTGTGAAATTATTACCACGATTGAGCTAGTTAACATACCATCACCTCACATTGCTACCTTTTGTGTATGTGTATATGGGGATCTACTCTCTTAGCAAATTTCGAGTATAAAATACATTATTAGTGACCGTGCAGTCCATTCGATCTCCAGAACCTATTCATCTTATAACTAAAAATTTGTACTTTTTGAGCAATATCTTCCCTTTTCTCCCACTCCTCAGGTCTTGGTAACTACCATTTTATCATCTGTTACTGTAAGTTTAACATTTTCTAGATTGTACATATAAGTAAGATCAGGAAGTTTTTTTTGTCTTTCTGTGTGTGGCTTATTTCTTCCTTTGTATTTGTATGAATTTTTTAAGTTCATGTACACTCCCAGATTTGCTCTACACCAAAGTATGATATTACCTAAGTATGATATTAGTAACAGTGACTGTAAATAAAGTTTTATAAAGGATAAACCATAGGTAACCTCATATGATTTTCTAATATGTGTTCAGATATTTGTCTACCATTTTTTTAGCCCCAGTTGGAACTTTTGGCATGGATATGATTTAACAGTGTCTCTTCCATACAACTGTATAAAGCTAACTGTATGGAAATTCTCCTAGAGTACTGGAAGAAATTCTGCCCTATGGGCAACTACTCTCCATGGCATTTCTATGCAACTTGTGACAGCAGTTTTTCTGGACTATTTTTGGAAGAATATTTGCATAGTAAACAGCCTTAGACGATTAAGATAGTATCTTCCTCACAGCCAGAAAGAAAATTTGTTTGCTGTCTGGGATAATCAAGCTAATGTTTCCCTCCAGTGATAAAGTTTGGGCAAATTTTTCTAATGGTCCTGTATATAAAATTAAAATTTCCTAGTCTGAGTTCTTCAGCCACAACACAAACCCAGGATGTGTGCAGCATCTACTTGGGTCTGCCGCTTCATTGCTCCCATGGGACTTGAGAGTGTTTTCTATGTCATGTAACAAATGACCATAAATATAGTTGTTTAAAACAACATGCTTTTATTGTCCCCACTCCTTTCAGGCCTAACTGAGGAAAAATCTGTTATCAAGCTCATTCAGGTTATTGGCAGTTGTTTGTAGTTGTATGACTGAGAACCTCAGGTTTTATAAGCAGTTGGCTGGAATTTACCAGGTACCAAGAGTTTCTAAAAGCCACAAGCAGTTCCTTGAAATATGGATTCTCCAACAAGCCTTTGGTTTTGCTTTGATTTGTTTTGTTTTGTTTTGTTTTGTTTTGTTTTTTGGTCAAGCCTACTGGAAGAATCTCCAAACTGCTAAGATAGAGTGTCACTAAATGAAATAGAATCATAATAGTGACATCTGATTGCTCATGCATATGATAATCTAACAATAAAAGTGCTATCCCATAGTTTTTGCCATATCGTATTTGTTACAAGTAAGTCATAATTGTGACCAATACCCAAATGAAGGGGATTACACAAATACATAAACATCAGGAAATAGAAACCTTTGTGGAAAGAAGAGGCCACCTTAAGGTCTGTTCATCACAGTGTGCAATAGGAACTGATGCAAAACTTGAAGCTCATACTGCTGGGTGTGCTGAGTAATAAAGTCTTTTGTCTCTGACGCAGGATCCCTGTGTTTTCTGCCAGCATTTATGAACAAGTGGCAGGACAATTTGTTAGCTTGCAAGTAGGGAAGATCTCAGAACTTTTACAGTTCTTAACATGATTTGTCCCAGTCCAGTCCTGGATATTTACAAGATACTGGGAGTTTAGGGTTATATCATTCTGGCTCATTTTCCCCCTTTACTGAAAGAGGATGACCAAGAGATAGAGTTTTCCAAACTACATAGGATCTCCATCTCTACTACTACAGACACTCAGAAACTTGGTATTTTTAAGGACAAATACAGTTGTCAGCTGGTACTTCACATCCTCATGCTTACCTATACAAGGGTTCCTGAAACTATGGCTTTAATATTTAAAATAATTCATGTAGACTATACTTATATTTAACTTATAAGTACTTATATTTACTTATAAGTAAACTGTTAAGTTTACTTAAATTGAATCTTCCAGACTTCCAGAATACAACCAAAATGAGTGTGGGAAAGGTAACATACCAGAACTCAGTCATGAAATTTATGATTGGTGACCTGAAAGGAATATAATTGCTCCTTTCTAAACTTGACAGAGTCTCATATCATATTTTAAAGTTTAACAATGTGTAATATCTTACTAGAACCAAAAAATACGCTGTCAGGGTGGTTTGAAATGTAGATTGCTTTAAAAATTGTGCTAAAATGGCTTATTTTCCGCAGACTACTTAGCAATATGAGTTCAAAGATCACTAGTTGAATAGCCCATAAGAAGTCCATTATGTCATTTTATATACATCTAGCTGCCAAGCACTCAAGATCATAATAAGAAATTAAATAGTTCAAAGAAGACAAAGTTGTGAAAGTTAAGTGGTGAGACAATGCAATGTTCTACTGATAGACATTATCTCAATAGTTTATAAAGTGTTGATAACTCTTTACCAACCTGACTTAAGCATAGTCTTGTCCCCTTGCCTAAGCAATACATTGTATAGTTCACTCAGATAGTTTCTGTATCCATAATTTAAAGGTGTTCTATGCCTCTCTTCTAAATTCTCCTTCTATTAAATATAATCATTGCAGATTTTGACAATAGTATCCACTAATTGCCATTATAATACAATAAAGGAGGTAAGTGCTTCCATTCCCCATGCTATGCCAAAGCCCTTTGCAGGACCTAGGGAAAAATAAAAGTTACTCTCCTTCAGACACGTTATTTACTTTTTGTCAACCTCTAAAATTCTCCATGAGAACACCTGGGCACTGCATCTGATTTTGCAGTGTTCCTTTTCTTTTCCAAACCTTTTCAAGCAATTAATTTGAAAGCTCCCAAAAAAGAGGAAAGCTTCTCCTTTTAAAAAAAAAATATATAAACCATGAAGAATAACTGGTTTCCTGGTCATCATTTTCATTCCCATTACAAATCCATCAGATTCATTTTACAACTCTGATTCCCTAGTGGCTTTTCATCCTGTTTATCAATGTTTTCCAAGCCTTAGATCATAGGAATATCACATATACTTATGAGTAATAGAGATTTTCAGGCCCATCCTCACAGTGGCTTAATTATAGTTCCATATGTTTTTGCACACATTTTAGTGTATAATTTTATTATAAATATTTTACTACTAAAGCAATGATGTTTTTTAAAATGTTTTTGTAAACTAATTCTCCAAGAAGAAGGAAAGGAAAAGAAGAAAGAATTGAAAAAAAAGAAAGAAAAAAGGAAGGAAGGAAGGAGGCGGGGAGGGAGGGAGGGAGGGAAACCTTGATTTGTAATATTTGCCAATTTCCATGATGTAAATACTCTCATCATGGCCAATATCCAGCCTAATAAGTTACTGTCCTTGGAGACAGTGTTGGGAAGAGATGCACACAGTAAGATCTTGTGAACTGGTGGGAACCAGCTCCAACATATCACTGTACCTTGGGGATTCCACTTCTACTAAATTGCTTGTAAGTTTCCTACTCATCTGTATTATTTACTGCTAGTACCTGTGCTTTAGTTGCCCCCTCTCTCTGATATACAGAACTTTATTTTCTGTCTGCCTGATCAATTAATTTCTCCTTTAGATACTCACAATCCATCCGGGAAGCTATTGTTCAAGTGACAGCCTCATATTTTTGTAGTTAGGGATAAATGTTTCTTTCATAGCACTTACCACATTATATTGCAAATATCTGTTTAAATGTCTATTTTAATCTTAAACTGAGTCACCAAGAATTATATTTCATTCATCTTACATTTTACCAGAGCATAGAAAAATGTGGGACCTAAATGTTAATATGTGAAACTCATAATTCATGATAATGAATTACTGTAATATCGAGCCAGCAATTTCAATATTGATTTAAAATTGCAAGATCTGATATATATGAAAGAGAAGTTGCAGTAGGGAGGTGATAAGGTGATCAATGGATTTTAAAAGGATGAATAATTGAAAAAATATAGAGACAGAACTAAAAGAAATATAAGCAATGTCTTGTTCATAGTGTCAACTGGTGAATTTCCAATGTAGAAAAATCACTGGATAGTTTTATGAACAGTATAATTGTATTTTCCACAATTAAAACATTTATTAATATAGTTGTACATATTTATGGGGTACGTGTGACACAAGCATACAATGTATAATGATCAAATCTGATAACTGAACCAACCATCAGTTCAAACACTTATCATTTCTTTGTTTTGGCAATATTCCAAACCTATTATTCCAGTTATTTTGAAATTTACGATAAATGATTGTTAACTATAGATGCCCTATTGTGTTACCAAACACTAGATCTTATTCTTGCTATGCAAATGTATTTTTCTACCAATTAATGAAACCCACTTTACCCTTCCAACCCTCTGGTAACCATCATGCTATTCACTGCCTCCATGAGATCAATTTCTTTTTTTAGTTCCCACATATGAGAAGATGCAACACTTGTCTTTCTGTGCCTGGTTTATTACACTTAACATAATATCCTCCAGTTCCATCCATGTTATTGCAAATGACAGAATTTCATTCATTTTGATGGCAAAATAATATTCCATCGTGTATACACACCACATTTTCTTGATCCATTTACTTGTGTGAATATTTGAATATGAGCTAGAACTCATATCCCATATCTGCAATAAAAATGAGAGGCCAGATAGTTCTTCAATATGCAGATTTTAATATCCCTTTATTTGGGATATTGTGTGATTATATTTTAATCTTGCTAACCACTTTTATAATTATACCAGTCAAGAATAATGAGGTAATACAATTTCAAGTTTTAAAGCATAAGCCTGAGATCAGGGAGGTATTAATCCCATGTGATTTTACTCAAAGCCAGAACAAATAGCCAATACTAAAATCTAAATGTGAAACAGTACAAAAACTATCAGAAAAATATCATTATTGAATACATTTTATAGTAAAATCCCTTCAGTGTCCGTTTTTTAGCTTGTGTTTCATTTTAACTTAAATGCCTATATTTTCCTATGTAATATTTTAAATGTTTCTTGTCTTTAAATTCAACCTTTAGAATAGAAAAGTTACTTAATAGAAGCTTATCTTTGATACATTTAGAAAGAAGCTTTAAAATTAACTTCTGCTCAATATAGTGTTCACCTCTAGGAGCAACTTCATAAAGCAACAGCCTGAGCATTGCCAAATCACAGGAACAATGAATAGAGTTATCCGGGCCACTCACAATGCGAAATGTGATGGAAGAACTGAGGAATGAAGCACATTTAAAACATACTTTCAACTTTCAGGAGACATCAACACAGAGAAGAAGTTCAGAATAAACTGGGTGGATATGAGAAGGTATCTTTTGAGAACATAAATACATTTTACTTTCTGTTAATCCTTTCTGCCTTAATTTTTGTGGTTCATAACGTGAACTATTATGTTCAGAGTTTGTAAATTGAGTGATCTGAAAAGAAACTTAAAGAATTCTCACTCAAACCCCAAGTTTATGGTATATCCAATGTAAAATCCATGTTTCCTTCAACTAATCTGATTTTCTATTCATTATCTTATATTGTTTCACTGCTTATCATCAGTTAGGAATTTTTTCAAAAATTACAATCTTCCACTAATTAGTTTTGTGATGTGATCAAGTCACTTTATCTCTCAAAGTCTTCTTGTTAACATCTGCAAAATGAGGAAACATGCCTTCCAGCTATCACATTGTCTATTTTTATGTCCCCCTCATTATTAATTACCAAAAAATGAGAAAATGATTTTAATGTAAAGCATTCAGGAGCACATAAAACACAGAAATGGGACATTGTGATTGTCTTTCGGTCTCTGGTGGATTGCAAATTCCTAAGTAAAATATTAGAAATATTTTCTGAATAACTTAGGAATTTCCCTTCTGCAGGTCAGGCCACTGGGTGGCATATTGTGGTCGACTGAATGACTGTTCCCCAAATCTGTTTTCTTTTCCTGCAGGACACACAGCTAGAACTCACATCCCAGCCTCTTTTGAATATAGGTATGACTACAAACAAATAGAACATGTCACATTTTGTGTGATATCAGACCTGCCCAGTATGATTCTTCATGCTTTTTTCTATGATGCACAGGGCTCCAATCTATAGGGCAGCAGGGTCATGAAAGACAAAGGAACTAAAACAATAACATGGAAAGATAACCACAAGTAGAAACACAGGCTTATAAAATAGTAATTTTGAGGAACACAGGCTTACAAAATAGTAGTTTTGTAGGCTTTCAAATAAACAATGAACAAACACCTATTTTGTTGGAATACTGAGATTTCTGGGTTAGTCTGTGAAAGAGGTGACCATTGAGGACACAGTCTTATTTATTACTGTACTTTAGGCTTTTTAATATTCTATGCTTCAGATATTCTCATTTGTTAAATTGTATGTCTGTAATGAGTACATAAACAATCTATGTTAAAATGTCACCAAAGGCAAAATTTCTATTTCTATGTATCAGTAATTACATTTAATTTTAAATTAATATTGCTCAAAAATTTGTCAATTTAATTGAAATTCTTTTTCAAGTTGTCAAATAACTTAGCCATTTTAATTAATTACAATTTGCTTTTCTTTAGGAAAATTATGGTTTTTTTCCTTAAAAATTGTCATTCACATCCTGAGAGGGTTAGTGATCCCTGAAGGTAGACTTGGAGGAGCTTATTTCTTAATTTCAAATAGATTAAAATATGAACACTCTTAAGTTTAAAAAACTTATTTCCCATATGACATTCACATCTAGAAATGATTAACATATGTAGTTGTGATAATATTCTATTTATTGAGTTTTCTATTACTTATAAAATAGACATATATTGCAAGTGAGAATGTAAACTTTTTACCAAATATTTTTAATAAATAACAATATCCTTTTTCTATATATTTGTATAATTTGAGCAAGCAAGCAAGAAAGAAAGAAAGCCAAAAAAGGAAGGAAAGTGGGCTGGGCACGGTGGCTCACACCTGTAATACCAGCAATACCAGCACTTTGGGAGACCAAGGCTGGTGAATTACCTGAGGTCAAGAGTCTGCAACCAGCCTGTCCAGCATGGTGAATACAATAAATAAATTGTATTTATTTTCTACTAAAAATACAAAAATTAGCCAGGTGTGATGGTGCATGCCTGTAGTCCTAGCTACTCAGGGGGCTGAGGCAGGACAATCGCTTGAACCCAGGAGGCGGAGGTTGCAGTAAGCCAAGATCGCACCACTGCATTCCATCCTGAGCAACAGAGTGAGATTCTGTCTCAAAAAATAAAAATAAAAAAAAAGGAAGGAAAGAAAGTGTATAGAAAACCTAGCCAAAGACCAAAAGATATTGACTATAATAAAAATTTCTAAAATTCATATGAACAATGAGTGGATTAAATACCAACTCTACAAATCAGTAATATTTCCTATATTAAAATATTAATTTGCCAGAGACTAGCAAACTTAAATAAGCCATGGAGCAACTAATAACATTTAAGGAGCAGTTTAAATAGCAGTTAGCAAACTTAGAATAGTGAGAAAAAGAAATTATAGTGATAGTATAGACACCTTTGAATTGTATACATATATTATATATAATATATAAATATATAAGAAAGTAAAGTAGTAGAACATTCAGAATAGCATTGATACGAGGTTGGCAGACCCTTTTCCAAGCTGGGCAACCATTTACTGATAAACATTTTATTAAAATAACCATTCGAAATTTATGTGAAGTGTCCTAATAACATACAGGAAATGGATAAAAATGTATTTAAGAAGGTGTAATAAATCTTGAGAAGGGCAGTGTAAATCTATAGTATTTGAGCAATCACCCAGTCCCATTCCCCCCACTAGATGAGTATAAAAGAAACTCTACTTTGTGTAGATCCTGTCAAGAAAGTAAGGTTTCTCTTCCTCTAGCTTTCGGTCTACGGGTACAGTTTCACCCCAGGCAGGGAAGATCAGAGGTGATCATCCTCCTCAGTTTGATGTTGCAAAAGATTCCAAGAAGGTACATATGAGAAGACTTGCCTTGCCTTCTCTCTATCTAGTCCCCAGTGTAAGTGAGGCAGACAACCCCAGGTTGTTCTTAGTCCAGCCAAGCTCTGAAACAAATAAACAATCAAAAATACATATAACACCACCACCACCAAGATCTGGAGCATGGAGTAGGACTAAGTGTCCAGAGTTGCTACAATGTATTATCCAACTCATGATATTGATATCCAATAGAGTGAAGGATATCAATATCATGAGTTGCTAAAATACATAATAAAAAGTGTCTCTTTTTCAATAAAAATACATGAGACATGCAAAGAAACAAGATAGTGTTGCCCATAGACAGGAATCAAAGAGCAGATAATATTGTTTGCATTTGAGGTAACCTAAATGTTGGCTTTAGAGACCAAAACTACAAAGTAGTAACTATATATATGTTTAAAAAATCTGGAGAAAACTATGTTTCAAAAACTAAAGAAAGGCATAATGACAATTTCTCATCAAATAGAAAATAATAAAGAGATGAAAAATTATTGAAAAAATGGAAATTCTGGAGTTAGAAAGTATAATAATTGAGGCAAAATACACTACAGTTGCTCAACAGAAGACTTGAAATGGCAGAAGAAAGTATTTTGTGAAGCAGATTCACCATGCACTTGTTACCCACTTATTTGAGTGAGACAGAACACGCTCAAATACAAAGTTATATGAAATAGATTCATTACTTACAGATATGCAGCAAGGGACAAAGAAGCCTAAGATCCACTGTGAGTTGGTCCCTCAAGTCTCAAGACGGCTTCCCAGAGTAGATAGAATGTTGATTCACATGCTCCACTTGCACCACAGCCAAGGGACCCCAAAAGGCATCCCACCTGCGGTTGTATATATATCCCATTGGCCATGAAACTCATTGGGAAAAGTTTTGAAGAACATCTTGGCTTCCAGAGGAGAGAGGAACAAAGGCCCCGGTGTCCCTGTAGTTCCTATCTATCTCAAAATGTTATGTTCTCCAAGAGGGACAGGAACAAGGCCCAGGCTGTTTCAAACAGTTCCTCCCTGTCTCAGGGTATTGCATTCCCAGCACATTCTATGGTTATTTTGTAGAATTGTATGCAAGGAGGAGACAGGGGTTAGGAGAAAATTAGGTCAGTCCAAGGCCACCCAGAGAACTGTCCTGCAAATTAATAAACTTGAAGATATCAATAGTGATCACATATTAAAGAACAAAGAGAAAAATGAATAAGGAAAAATAAACACAGCCTCAAAGAAATGTAAGAAACCATTAGAACATTAACATACTTGTAATGGGAGTGTAAGAAGGACTGAAGAGAGAAAAGAATCAGACAAAAATACTTTAAAGCATAATGGCTGAATTCTTCTCAAAATGGATGAAAAAGATTAAACTACACATGTCAGATGCTCAATTAACTTTAAGTAGAATAAAATCAAAGAGACGCATTCAGACACATCATAATAAATATATTGCTAAGCTAAAAAACAGAGAAAATATTGAAAGCAGCAAAGGAAAACAACTCATCGCTTACAATGAACGCACAATAAGATTAACAGCTGATCTCTCATTACAAACCATAATGTCAAGAAGTCAAGAATCCTATATCCAGGAGAAGTATGTTGCAAAAATGAAGGTGAAGTAAACACATTTCCAAAAGCAAAAACTAAGAGAATTCATTGCTAGAAGACCCACCTTATAAAAAATCCTGAAGGAAGTTCTTTGAGCAGAATGCATGAAAACACTGGTAAAAATTCAAACCTACATCAAATAAAACAAAGAACACAAGCAAAAGTATTTACAGGGAATTATATATGTATATTATATGTAATTATACAAGGTTGTATAAATGAAGATTACTTTGCCTTCTTTATCTTTATTTAAGATACAATTTATAAAACAATGTGTACATTAGTATAGTGTTTGGCCTATAACATGCAGGAATGTAACATATTTAGTGCTAAGAGCTCAAAGGAAGCATGCAGAAATAAAGCTGTTTTGGAGTAAGGAAATGATACCAGATGGTAACTACATCCTCAGGAAGAAAGGAAAAGATACAGAAATGGAAAATTATAAGTTTAATGTAACAGACACTATAAATATATACTTGCTCTCCTTTCTTCTCTAAGCTTCTTTAAAAGACATCAAATTATAAAACTGATATCTAAAACAATGTATTATAGGGTTTATAACATACATAAATGGACTATGTGTAACAATAATAGCACAAAAAGAAGAAAGTAGAACTATGCAGGAGTAGCAGTTTTATAATCTCATTAGATTTAGTATAAATCTGAAGTAAATTCTGATAAATTAAGACAATAGGGTAAGTCCTATGGCAACCACTAAAGATATAATGCAACAGAAAGAAAACACACTAAAATAATTAAAATGTTACATTAGAAAACATTTAGTTAATGCAAGAGAAAGTGATAAAGGAGGACTAGAGGAATAAATAAGATATGAGACAATTAAAACACAAAAAGACAATGGTAGAGTTAAATCTATACTAATAATAAAATTAAATGTGATTGGATTAAGTAAGTTGATTAAAAACAAAAATGATCAGACTGGATTAAAAAAAACAAAACTCAACTATATGCTTTCTCTGGGTTGTAGGTCTCAGATGAAAAAAGGCAGATCGGAAGTAAAAGGATAAAAAACAAACAAAAAAGATAGATCATGCAAATAGCAATCACAAGAAAACTGAAGTAGCTATACTAATGTTAGACAAAATAGACTTTAAAACCAAAAATGTTAAGAGAAATAATTAGTGGCATTGTATAATAAAATATAAATCCATCAGAAAGACATAAAAAGCATAAATATAAATACGCCAAAAAAGAGAGGCTTAAAATATGTAACAAAAATTCTTGGAGGAAATAAAAGGGAAAGAAATGAACAATTCCGTTATACTAGTGGAGACATCCAATGCCTCACTTTTAATAAGGCCTAGAACAACTAGGGAGAAGAGAAACAAGGGAATAGAATCCTTGAGGAACACTGTAAAACCAGACCTAACAAACATCCACAGAACATTCTACCTCAAGAAAGCTAAATGTATTGTCATCGGAAATGCACATGAAATATTCTCTGATGGACAATATTCTAGACCATAATTGAACCTCAATAAATTTGAAAGAATTGTACTTTGTATGCAATGAAATTAGAAATCAGTAGCAGAAAGAAATTTGGACAAATATATAGAAATTAAATAAACATACTTCTTTGACCACTGGGTCAAAGAAGAAATCAAAGAGAAAAGAGAAATTATTTTGAGCTGAATTAAAATGAAAATATAACATAGCAAAATTCATGAGATGCAGTTAAATCCGCAGTTAGAGGAAAATTTATAGCTGTAAATACCTCAGTTGAAAAAGAAGATAGATGTCCAATCATTATCATAGTCTTGCACCTTGAGACACAGGGGAAAAAAAACAGGAATAAAAACTTAAAACAAGTTAAAAAATGAAAATAATAAAGATTGCAAAAGAAACAAATGAAATGGAGAATAAAAGAACAATCAAGAAAATTAATGAAACCAAAATCTGCTTCTTTGAAAAGTTCAAGAAAATTGACAATTTTTTACTAAATTAGAAAATTTAAAAGGCCTTTAATACTACTGAAATTAGAAATTACGGAGAGAGCATTATTATTGACCTTACAAGACAAAAAGAAAGAATTAAAAAGGAGTACTATTAAGACAAAAACATATGCTAATAAATTAAGTAACTTTGTAAGTAAATAAATTCCTAGGAAGGCATAAGCTACTAAAAATGACTCAATAACAATGAGATAATTCAAACAGATTTATTACATATTAGCAGAATGAATGGCACAAAAACATAATCATCTCAATAGTTACAGAAAAAACCATCTTACAATTTAATAGTTGATTATGATAAAAATATTTTTTTCAAAAAGAAATAGAAGGAAATTTCTTAACATGATAAACAGTCATCTACCAAAAAAAAAAACAGCAAAATACTTAACGAAAGAGTGACAGCTTTCATCAAAGATACCTATTTTCAGAAAACATTCTATCTATACAGAAAACCTGATAGAATATACAAAAATGCTACTAGAATCAATAAGAGAATTTATAAAGTATGCAGGATGCAAGAACAGTATATAAAAATCCATGGTATTTACTTTACAAATTATTTTACTGGTTCTAGTAGCTTTTTAAATTTGTTCCAGGAATATAGTAGAAAATAGTGTCTTGTACATTTCAAAATTATTTAGATTTTAAATGTTCCTATTATTAAAAAGACAAGAATTTGAGGTGATAAATATGTTAATTACTTTGACTTAATTATTTTGCATTGTAATTATAAATTATTACATCCCCAAATACCAGATAAATGTATACAACTATAATTTGTCCATCTATAATTGAAAATAATATAAAATAAATAAATCAGTGGTATTGCTATACACTAAAAATGAATGATCCAAAAGTGAAATGAAGAAAACAATTCATTTGCAGTAGCATCAAATGAATAACCTACTTAAGAATCAGTTTAACAAAAAAAGCACAAAACTTATACACTGAAAACTACAAAATATAGTTGAAGAAAATTAATATCTAAATAAATTAGGAAAATAATCCAATTTTAATGGACCAGAAGACTTAATTTTGTTAAGAAAGCAATACTTTCCATATTGATGCACACATTTCACAAATTACAGAAACTCCCAAACTGACCTTAAAATTAATTTAGAATTTCAAAGAAAGCTATTTATCAAAAAAAAATCTTGAAAAAATGAAAGAGTTTGAGGACTCACACTTTTCATTTTCAAGCTTACTAAAAATCTACACTAATCAACAGTGTTGCACTCATATGGATGTGTATATGGGCACAATGAATCAAGAGAGTGTTGCACTCATTATATGAGTATATATATATATATATATATAATATGTATATAACCTGTATATATATATAGGCTAGGAATGAAAGTCCAAATACTTTACAATTGATTTTTATAAGAATGCTAATGCTAACAAATGTTATTGAGACAACATGATACATCCATACCAAAAATGCAATTAGAGTCCTTTCTGACACCATAACCTAAAATTAATACAAAAATAGATCATAGACATAGTTTTAATATTTAAAAATATGAAATTTCTAAAAGAAAACATAAGAATAAATCTTTGTAACCTTGGATTGGGCAATGCTTCATTAATACGATATGAAAAAAATATGCAAAAGAAAATTACAAATAAATTGCACTTCACCAAAAGTAAACACTTTTGTGCTGTAATCTATACCCATGAGAAACTAAAATCTCAACCTACAAAGTGAAATAAAATGTTTGCAAATCATAAGCCTGCAAAAAGACTTATATGCAGAATATATAATGAACTTTACAACTCAATAATCAAAAGATTTAAAAACTCAACACAAAATGGGCAAAACCTACAAATAGATGTTCCTCAAAAAAGTATGCAAATGGCCAATAAGCTCATGAAAAGATGCTCAACATCATTAGCTGTTAGAGAAATGCAGATAAAAACAAGACTCTACTTCATAACCACTAGGTTAGTATAATCAAAAAGACAGACACTACAGACACTAACTAGTGTTGGTTAAGATGTGAAGAAACTGGGATCATTGTGCATTACTGCTGTGATTATGAAATGGTATAGCAGCTTTGGAAAATAGTTGTGTAGTTCCTTAAATTGTTAAACATAGAATTATCAAATACAACTAACAATTCCACTCCTATGTATATCTCCAAAAAAATAAAAACACATTGCTAGAGAAAAATTTTCATGCAAATCTTTAAAAAAAAAAAAAAGCACTATGGTATAATAAAGACCTTTAGTCTTTGTCCAGGCTTCTGGTACAGAACACCTGGAGCCATTGAAATTTTCTGATCGATAAGGGTGATAGAAGAATCATTTCTTGTAATGAGGTGACTCTTGGAAGGCTGGCTCTTAGATACTTGCAGAATGGGGGCTGGTCTCCAGAAAGACCTAGCCTTCATTACAAGCTTGACATTTTCAGCCCCACTCCCTTAACTTCTGGGAATGGGAAACGGGCTGGAGATTGAGCTCCAGCAATCCAGCAATGGCCAATGATTTAGTCAATCATGTCTACTTAATGAAACGTCCATAAAACTGCTAAGCTATTCAGCGAGCTTCTGAGTTGAAGAACATACCACATTTCAGGAGTGTGGCACACTGAGATATTATGGGACAGATGTTTCTCTCTTTGGAACCCTTATAGACCTCACCCTGTGTACCTCTTTACCTGTGTGTTCATTTGTATCCCTTGCAATAAACCAGTAACAGTAACTAAAGTGCCTTCCTAAGTTTTATGCTTGGACTATGTGGTCTCCAAAGTTGCCACAGTAAGAAAAGAGAATGATGAAGGAGGCAGATCTTCATCTTGACTCTCTCAGAGAATAAGAAACACATGTCACTTTATTGTGGTCCATTGGCCAGAATTAGGCAAATGATCTCAATCTCATCACATGGGAAGGTAAGAAATCTGAGAACCACATGAAGTAACTGTTAAGAACTCTCTCTACCACAATGAATGTATTTGAAAATTGTATATTTTCTATATGTTAGGATTTTTCTCACAAAGAAACAGTATTTTTTTTAATTTCAAGCATCCATGAACTCTTTGTATCAAAAGGTAGAAACTATTTCCTATCCCTTAAATCTAGACTGACACTATGATTTGCTTTGACCAACAAAATGCTGGTGAAATGTTTTGTACTGGTTCTGAACATAAGCCTCAAGGAGTTTTGAATGCTTCTACTGGTTCTTGAAAACTCACCAGTGCTATGTGGAAACCTTGGGCTAAACAAATAAATAAAGAGTGACACATGTCATTCCTGGTTAGGATCTCACATCAAGCTAAGCACTAAACACATGGGTGAAGACTCTCTAGATGAGCCAAAGTCCACATAACTGTCAGGTTATGGCAGACTCAGGTGCCAGCCCATTCCAGATCAAGATGAACCTGGCCTCAATCCTGTAAAGATACATACAAATCAAAAGTAAAAACATGTCATTCACCATGAGACAAAAAGGGGAGGAAAATACCCCTCCCAGCTGGGCTCAGTGGCTGACACATGTAATCCCAGCATTTTGGGAGGCCAAGGTGGGCGGACAGCCTCAGTTCAGGAGTTCAAGACCAGCCTGGCCAACATAGTGAAACCCTGTCTCTACTACAAATGCAAAAATTAGCTAGGCATGGTGGTGGGCACCTGTAATCCCAGCTACTCGGGAGGCTGAGGCACAAGAATCACTTGAACCCAAGAGACAGAGGTTGCAGTGAGCCGAGATCATGCCACTGTACTCCAGCCTGGGTGACAGAGCAAGACTCCAGACTCCATCTCAAAAAAAAAAAAAAAAACAAAAACAACCACCCCTCCCTTTTCTTAGAGCAATTCTTAGAAAACTTTTCTTTGTAAATTATTTCTCTGTTCTTTGAAATATATATATTTATATAAATATCTCTTTTAAGATGTTAAATAAGCCTCTTGCCAGTTTTAAAACCCAGGAATGATTTTTGTAAGGACCTAGAAGCCATCTCTTTGAAATGTAATCATGAACAAAGACTGTGCAGCTATCTGCCAGTCGTGAATAGGAGCCTGGTGGGCAGGAGCCTAACTAGCTTAACCTCTGCTCTAGGTTTGCAAGTTGTTAAAGCTACCTCTTGTCATCAAGATGTTAAAGTTTATTTTACTTTTGGATAAAGGCAAGTCATTAGCATTTTAATTAGGAGATGAGTTTACAACTAACTATATATGACAAATAGTCCCCTTACTTCAATATGCGTATTTGAGGACTATAGTTTATTATGAGAACATGTATGTGATGGGTTTCATCTTCCTGACTATGTAACTGAGTAAGATTTTATTGTCTTTTTAGTCCTTTTAGTGGATTGTCTGTGATGCACAATTTTGTCTGGTTTAAGGCCGGTTTGATAAAGAAGTTTTTTCTGTATGTTTTGCAGAGGAATTTTTGCATTGGCAGATGTCTTAATTATTTCTTACCAAAGAGCAGCAGAGCTACTCATATGACTGACGCTACACCCATGAGCAATAATAACTGGTGGTTGTTCTTTAACCAACAAATTTTGGATTTGCACAGAATAAAAGCTAACAGATAAATTCTATAACCACCAATAGGTTCTTCTTGCCCACTGCACAGATAAAACCAATTCACTGGGACAGCAATATTACAGTGGAGGAAGAGTTTCATAATCACAGAGCCATCCAAGTGCCATGAAAGGAATTTATTACTCAAATCTGCTTCCCTGATAACTCAGAGGCTAGGATTTTATAGATAATGTGGCGGGCAGGGGCTAGAGAATAGATGCTGCTGATGGGTTGGGGATAAAATCACAGGGATGTGGAAAATGGTTCTCATGCACTGAGTTAACCTTTGAGTGGGAAATATAGGATTGTTTGCATCATGAGTCATGGGTTTGGGTGAGGTCAGCCTATTGCCAGAATGAAAAAAGTCTGAAAAACCTCTTCAAGGACCCATCTAAGGTTCTACAATAGTAATGTTATCTATAGGAGCAACTGGGGAAGTCACAAATCTTGTGACCTCTGGCCACCTGATTCCTGAGCAACAAGGGATTATAGAAAAGCAAGCTAGGGAACAATGGCTGCTTATCATTAAACTATGCCTACATTTTAGCAGAGTCCAGGCCCTTCTCATAATCATAATCTGTGGTCTTACATTAATCTTACAAAGACAGCTTTGGTCCCTGAACAAGGAGGGGATCATTTTTAGGGGGCAATTATTATTATCCTTGCTTCAAAGTTAAACTACAAAGGAAATTTTTTTCCATGGTTAACTTGGCATACACCCAGGAATAAATGAAGATAGCCAGCCTGTGGGGATAGAAGCATTATGAAGTCTACCATGCTAAACTTCTCTGTTGACATATTCTTTGCAAATGCAGCTTCAGTCACCCCTCTTTAACCCCTCTTTGGCTTGAGCATACTTCAAGGTGTAAACTATAAAGCTAGTAGAAGGCTGATGACCACTCCAACTTCTACCTGATGACAGGGGCATGGTTGGGGTTGAAGTTGGGCCTATCTAGAGAAGAATAAAACCACTTTAGAGTTGTCTGTGTTTATTAACAAGTGCCTGGCTAAGATCCCAATGTTTGTATGGCAAAGACATTAGTTCTCGTATTCACAGCTTTAGCACAGCACTTCAGTCAGCAGCAAACCATAAGATAAATAATAGGCACTAACATTAGGAGTGAAAGCACTAGCTTCCGGAGTCCCTGTAGAACTGACCTAAAATCTTGAGGCATCCAGGTGAATGACACTGAGAATCAGTCAGATATGGGGTCATCAGTAGAGAATCAAAAACAATGAACAAAGCTAGAATCTAATAAGAGGTATACTATAGTTTTTTCCTGAAACGTATTTTGTCTCTCTGGTTCCCCATTTTACCAAAGAGAAATCATAGTAGGACCAATGTCTTTGAAAAATAAATTACAGTCTCATTATTTTTGGCCAGATTATTTGCATAAAGTGCAGCAAGAATAATCACTTGCCATATAGGCTCTTTTTTCTAAATTGGCTTTGCTGGAATATTTTCATAAGGTATCTGATTAGGCCTTTTAAAAGCCTCTTGAGCCCAGCCAAGAATTCATCTGTGCCTGAAAATACCTGTATGAATCAGGTGAATTCATCTCCTCTCAAGTTTCTAAAATAACTTGGAGCTCCTGGGCCCGTCAGAAAGTAACTTAGAGCTCTGCAAAGAGACTGCATAGACAAGAAATGAGGCCAATTTTTCCCGTTGGTTATTATTAGCTCTATATGTCAACCTCAATTCTTTAAAGCAGTCTACTCATATCTGAAAACATGCCATTCCAGTCAAAGCCTCGTTGAACTTATGCAAATAATGATATTGCTATAAATTTAGAGTACTTACAAATAGTTTTCAAATTCCGGAGAAATCAGGTAAAGAGAAACTTTTCAATGTTGTTTACAAGAGTATACTTTATTCAATTGTTAAAAACTCTAAATTGCTCAAAACAAAAAAAAGTTTTCTTAACTCTGAAAAGCAAAATAAAATGAATCAGTATTGTTTCAGGCAAAAATTTATAAAGATTATTTCAATATTCTATTCAGTCCATGCAGTAAATGCTTTCTCTATTCAATATTCATGAACACATTAGCTCTCCAAGAGTACCTTTGAAGCTTTTCTCCCTATTCCAATGACACCATTTACAAAGTTATCAGAAACCAGCATTCACGAACACCCATGAGAGTCCTATAGCTGATCACAAAACTGCCTTTTGGAAAGAATTAAAGTAAAATAATAATGGTGAATGACAAAAGATAGCCATGGTCAAACACACAATTGACAAGGAAATCTGTTCATCTTTGTGGCATACAACAGTTTAACATAACAGTCATAATTCTTACTGATAACATGCACCCAGTCATCAGAATTATTAGTCTCACACAATTCTGGAATACATACCAATAACAGATTCATGCAAATACCACTCAAAGAAAGCCAAACATTGTTTCATACTTGACAATGCTTGCTGTATAATTGTAACTTACCAAATAAGCCAAATATGTCTCTTTTGGACTTCAGAGGTTCTGATATCTAAAAAAAAGTTAATGAGGTCAAAAGGACTAAATTTAGAACTTGAAATTTTGATTTTGGGAGGTTTGTCAAATATCAAAGGTTTTAAACACTTGATATCAGAAAATAGGATCACAGGTCATTTATTTAGCTGAAATAACAACTGAAAAATTTCAAAAAAGCAAAACCTTTTACTCTGTGATAGAGAGAAAACAGGTTTCCAAACAAGACCAGTAAAGACAGCATGAAGCCAACTGAATTTTTCTCTTCTCCCTCCTTTTTTTAATTTCCTATTTTTTCTGTAGTTTACTCAAAATGCAAACAAAAATCTTTATTATCTCTCAATATTACACAAAAATCTTGCTCAAAAGAGAAAACCAAATTCCACCTATAAATTAGTGCATTTTTGACATTAAGACTAATTTTTTAAAAAAATCTTATAAACAAATCTATCTAATTTTAATCAATTTAATCATAAGGTAAGATTTCCATAAGCCTTTTATAACACTTTACAATTTTGTGTCAATGAGCAGATCAGTGCTCCAAGGAAACCCTGTTATTCTGAGACATGGGCCCAGATTCTGGCCTTGAATCACTGTGTTTTTTATCTTAATGTTTAATTTATAGAAAAACTAAAAAATCTTCAAATTTTGATCAACTCGATCATACGCAGAACTTCCTTTAAAAGATCAATCATTTGCAAATCTTCTACAACTTCAGTCTTGTCCTAGTATTCTTTTAACTTAAGACAATTCTTAAAAACTTCTAAACTAAAAATCATTTTCCCTTTAACAAAAACCATATTTTCACACCTTCTTATAACCTTTTACCAAATACACATTCTACTTTCTGTATACAACTTGCATGTAAACTGTTTCTCCCATAGTCTAAATTACATATGTTACAACATTTACTCTTAGCAATTTTTATTTTTAATGAAAAACCTGGTAAGCAGGCATTTTAATCATATATCAGATTATAGAGCACAGGAAAAGGACAGAGCTGCAGACAATGTCTGAATCTTCCTAGCATAGCCAAGGGGCTTGCCTAACAGCACATATCCCCAGGCCTTATCTAAAATCTAATGGCTCTAAAACAGACAATTCATACAATTATCAAAAATGTTATAAAAGTAGTTTATGACCTTAAAACATCCAGCAGACTGTGTCAGACTTAACTCAGACTAAATGTCTACATTCTGAAAATTTCTATTTTATTTTACCAATTTTAAAACCACCTTTATTTACAAAACACTACTAAAGTCATATGAAGTAAAAAGCATTTGAGTTTCTATTTTTCTGATAAAATATTTGGTTTAAGCACTTACTTTTCATTAAATCCAATCAATTAGAGCCCTTCTATACATTTTATAGTGAAATATCACATAGACATACACACAGACCAAAGCAGATTTTGTAGATTTATAAAAGTCTTCATGTATCATTTCCTAAAGTATCTCTTCCTCATTTTTGGTTAGTATTCTCTTGATCACCTGTTCTCTGCCCTAAACAATTGTCCAGTAGGCATCTCCAAGTTTGCATTTCTAAAGGGACAACTCTTAGGTGGTATGAAATAGAGAATTTATATTTTACTCAAACCAAGAAAAAATGGTGTAAGTAAAAGCTCAGTTAAGATAGCCAGGAAAAGCAGACTGTCTTACACATGGAGATTTCCTTAAAGATATGTTTCTTAATTGGATTACTGGCTTTAGGGTGGAACCCTTTAAAGAACAGGACCAGGAAAACATGCGATTTTTAGGGCCTAATATGCAGGCACAGATGGAAGACAGAAGAAATTCCCCAAAATCAAGGATCCTATTTTTATACTGAATCCTGGATCACAAAAGAGGGAAACACTATGGGATGAGACATGAAAATGCTTTTACAGTACACTTTATTGCAAGGACATTCTGGTGGACAACACAAAGCCAATCAGCCCATCCCCCACTGGAGTCTTATCCCTCATTGCATACCTTCTAAGTGCCCAAGAGCACACTTCTCTTACATAAACACACAAAGAAGAGAGTATTGCCCTGTAGTAATAATCACTCACTGTAAGCAACTGCCATTAGCCATTTCTAAAAGCATATCCCTTACCTACTTATTACACACCAAGGTTAAAATTTTCTCATAACATAATTTCTAATGCCCTCTCAAAGTCAAAAACATCAGGAAATGCAATGCAATAGAGAGCAAAGTTTTAGATTTTCATAGAAATCTGCCCACTTAGAACTCTGGGGGTTCCATGAGGAAAACAGAGATTCCTCCCAAAACAGAGTCTTTACTGCTTTTTCTGTTTTCTCCAGGGGGTCCCAGTCTGTTAGAAATTATTTTAGATCCTTTCATGTGGGCATCAATAGTGAAAAGATGAAGGAAGGATGGACAGAAGCAAATGGAGAAACAGGCAGAATTCAATTGACTAAGTTTTTACAGAGAAAGAGAGGAGAGGCTTTAAGACAATATACGTACATACATAGCCTAAATAACCTTTTCAGTTAAATTGATTTTAACAATGGAGCTCTTAAAGGAAATTTTTCCAGATATTTTATTACCAAATTTTAGCCAAGACAAACAATATTTCTGGCTTTTAAACTTCTTTATCAGAGGTAACCTCCCACAGGAAACCAGTTAAGTCCTAAGGTTATGACTTAACCACGGTTGCAAGAGGTGTCTCCAAAGTAAGCAGTTTTTGCAAGATCTAGAATTACCACAATGGTGGCTCAGGGAATAGATAATTCAAGATAGGACATTGGAAGTTGTCCAGGAAGGGGAAAAGATTCAGTAAGTGGCAAAAGTCACACAAATATCAAACCAGAAAGGACTCATTCTCAAAGCCAGGAATCAAACCCAAGCCACCACAGTGAAAGACTTAGCTCCTGAGCTACAGCTTGGGATGCCTGCCATTTCTCTTCCCAGAAGGAATCTAAAGGAGTTTTTTGACTTTGCAAAGGATTTCAACTCTCAAGATAATATTTAAGGCTAGCCAAGACATTATTATGTGCTCTTCTTTAACTTAACCATTTTTCCAGTTGTTTAGAATAAAAGATCTCTAAAATTCTTTTTCTTCTAATGGTGTACTTAGTTCAAATAGTGACTCAATCCAAAATCTTTTTTAAAGACCAATTGCTAATTTTCTAAGTTTTTACCATATAAATAGGAAATATTCCTAGAGCAAGCATAGAGGAGGAATCCTCATGATCCCCAAAACTTCATTTTCAGGAAGGGGCTTAGAATAGAAAAAGATGACAAAAGCCCTATAGGGATTGGAATTTTTAAAGACAAAACTCATTTAAGGGCTTAAGACATTTGAAACAAAAAATACGCTGATGGTCCTCAGACTCCCAGTCCTTTCAGGCTGGTCTCTTTGATATAAACCCCAAAATTCATGCCCTCCAGATAAAAGATAGCATACCCTCACATGGTCATAAAGTCAAACTCTCAAGGTTATAAAGCAAGATAAGAGGGAAGCCTCATCTGATTTTTGTTTCAGGGACCCACAGCAAAGTTCTTAACTGACCAATCTGCAGGGCTGGCTTGAATAGTGGGCTTATAGGAATCCTAGGCCTGTGTTCTATTCTATAGTACCTCTCTTTATGAAAGAACAATGGAGAAAGACAAAAACAAAGGATAATAGTCAAATATGGGCTATTTCTGAGAGGAAAGAGGGTCAAAGAATATGAATATTCATAGCACAAAGTACTGAAAGTACATCAGAGTTGCTACAACCTAAGACTAGTCACACAAATCCTTTCTGTCATTAATCAAAACTTTGCAGAGGAGGCAGTGATTTTTACCGTCCACTCAACTAGTTTGTGCACAGAGAGAGGACATAAGCCTGGGTGGTAAGACATTTTTACTATTTTGCTGGCTTGTCAGGTTCCTGGGTTTCCTCTCTTTGTGGCTTCCAGAAGAATGGAGCAGCTTTTGATGACCCTGCCCACTGCATCATAGCTGTGGGGGCCATGCTGTGTTACAAAAGAAAAATCATCCTTTTTCATTTCATGAAACCATAGGCAACAGACTCCCAATTTTGCAAGATTCTGTCCAACAAGCTGCATGGGGGAACTGTATTAAGATTTCTCATATCAGACACAGTGAAATACACACAATGAAATGCAGACATCAAAGACAAGCCAGAGGCCTTCCAGAACCAGATTCCAAACAAGGAAAGCATGTTCTTCCAAAAAAACAAACAAACAATAACAACAAAAAATCCAGAAACAAACTAACAAAAAAATCCTGTTCTCGCTTCAAGGGAGGATAAATCTCCCCAAACCATGACTCTTCCCAGAACCTAGGGAGAGCTAACCAGAACCCACAAAGGAGCCACCCAGAAGCTACAAAAGGGGCCAACCAGAAGGTTCAAAGGGGAGGAAACAACCAACAGTGGGGCCAACCAGAACCTGCAAAAGGGACCAACCAGATCAGGAGAAGGAAGGGAACGTTGGTTACACTTAGAATACTCACTAGACCAATTGAACCCGTTCTCTACTGTAAGCGGGCACAACCACTATGGGTTGACAGTGCCTTACAAGCAGGGACAGCCCTAGAGATGGCCCTCTGTTCAAGAGAAATGAGCAGCCACCAGGACTCTGTCGAAGTCTGCTGTACCAGTGAGAGACTGCTGAACTGCCAGCAGGTGCCTTGCAAGGGGAATACTGGGTGAGTTCTCAAATTTGTAATCACTTGACAGGTTCTTCTTGCTTACTACACAGGTAAACCAACTCACTGAGACAGCGGTATTGCAGTAGAGAGTTTAATGTAAGTCTAGCCACTTGGAAGGACAGGAGTTTATTACTCAAATCAGCCTCCCTGAGAACTCAGAAGCAAAGGTTTTTATGGATAATTTGGTGAGCAGGGGTCTAGGAAGTGGGTGCTGCTGAATGGTTGGGATTGAAATCATAGGCATATGGAAAATGGCCTTCATACACTAAATCAGCCTGTGGATGGAGGCCAGAGGACCAACTGAGTCATGAGTCACAGATCTGCTTGAAGTCAGTCAGTCACCAGCATGCAAAAGTCTGAAAACCTCTCAAAAGACAAATCAGGTTCTACAATAGTAATGTTTTCTACAGGAGCCACTGAGGAAGTCACAAATCTTGTGACCTCTGGCCACATGACTCCTGAATAGGAAGGGATTATAGAAAAGCAAGCTAGGGAACAATGGCTGCTTATCATTTAACTGTGTCTACATTTTAGCAGAATTCAGGCCTTTCTCATAATCCTAATCTTGTGGCCTTCCATTAGTCTTGCAAAGGCAATTTCCATCCCTGAACAAGGAAGGGGTCAGTTTTAGGAAGGCACTATCATCCTTGTTTCAAAGTTAAATTATAAACTAAATTCTTCTCATGGTTAGCTTGGCCTATACCCAGGAATGAGTGAGGACAGGCAGCCTGCTGGGTGAGAGGGAATATGGCTTCAGCCATGCTAGACTTCTTTTGTTGTCATAATCTTTGCAAAGCCTATTTCAATTCTGTACCACTTTAAGATTATTATGTAGAATTTCAAACATATACAAATGTAGAAAGGAAATTGTTATAAACCTTTATGCATCTGTCACTTATATTAACAACTCATGGCAACTCTTGTTTCATCAATATCTAAAACCGCTTCTCCTTATGATTTCTGAACACACCAGGACCTTTCGCCTCTGTACATCATTAAAACACATAGTCAACTACTCACTAAATATATGGTTGATAAAAGAAGAGAGAAATATTCAGAGTGAAGAAGAATACCTGGACAATATTATCCGTATGGTATAAAATCTTAGAGAGTTATTTTCAACTTTATTTATTTATTTGAGACAGGGTCTTACTCTATCACCTGGGCTGGAGTACAGTGGTGCAATTTTGGCTCACTGCAACCTCTGCCTTGCAGGCTCAAGCGATCCTCCCATTTCAACCTCCTGAGTAGCTGGGATCACACAGGCGCACACCATCACGCCTGGCTATTTTTTCATATTTTTGGTAGAGATGGGGACTCACCATGTTGTCCAGGGTGGTCTCAAACTCCTGAGTTCAAGTAATCAGCCCACCACACTTGGTCTATTTACTTATTTTCAGTTTTTGGCTTCAAATTTATAGTCACTAGAATGTAATTTAAACTTGAGTGTGAATTATCCCCAAAACATACAAAAATAATTTTTTATCTTCTTTACAATATTTATCACGAGATGTGAATTTAAGTATGATTTACTCATTTTAATTTCCTTTTCTCTTTCATTTTTCTTTTCTTGAATTTTTTTAAAGTAAAGGAAGTAACTGAAGAGTATTAATGTAATATTAAGTTTATTAGGTTAAAAAAGAGCTATCTCATAATTAGATTATGTGACAGGATTGTCATCTTGCTTTAATGCTTTTTTTCACACTAAATAATAGTGTAATCATGTACCAGATTGATATAGTACTGTTCTCCCATAAAAAATTATACAAACAAAAACAAGCAAATGAACAGTTATAACATTTTAAATATTTATTCTTAACAAGTCTACATCATATAATCTTATTATGTAACAGCGATGCTATTTATGTGTCTTATTAATTCACAGATAATATATTTAAGAAATTAAGAAGTTGGTAAGTATTTCTGAGCTGTGCAGTGTGGGGGCCAAGGGCCTAGTGTTTTGCTGCAAGTTACTGACATGAGGAAGATTAATTAATAATAGAAAAGGCATACAGATATGTTTAACTTCTAATCACATGAGCCTTCAGAAAGAAGACCCAAAAATGCAAAGGGAATTTTCCATGTTTATGCTTAGGTTCAACAAAGTACAAGCAGCCATGTAGAAATATGATTGGACTGAAAGGGTATGATCTGTTGTGAACGAACTGAGTGAGAAACCCAGCGAGGCCTGTCCGTCTGCATTCTTCTTGGCCTGTTTCCGCAGCGTTTCTTCCTTCTGGGTGTGGGGCAGTACCCTCTCTGGAATGGGGGTCTTTTGATCTACAGTCATACAAGGTAGATCAGATAATTTCTTTATAGAAAATTTTTACACAGAAAGGTGGAGAGAAAATTAGAGTAATGGTTTAGGTTTTATGACTCGCTTTGGGGAGAAAGAATTCTGTTTTCTATGACTCGCCTTGCAGAAGAGAGATTCTAGCTTCTGTGGCTAGCCTCAGGGAAGAATGGGAGTGAGAGACGGGAGGGCAGGTAAAGGTCAGAGAAAAGCTTGCTTCTGAGGCTGCTGCTGAGGCCTTCATTTTGGGGGTACTGTTTTCTGAGCCCCAACAGCAGCATATATTTGTTTATATTTGTGAGGTAGTAATTAGGAGAATTTTGGTTGGGCTGCACATGAAGGATATTTTGAGAGCATAAGTACTTGTCCTCATGGTTCCAATAAAGAAAAACAAAATGGAAAAATAAAACCCTTATCAGGAAATATTTCCAGCTTTCTGATACACACACACGTATGCACACACACACACACGCACACACAAATATATATTTTATATATATATATATATATTTCTCTTTCAGACCTCCCAGTCTGATGGAGAAAATGAACTAGACTTCAGGATAAACCCTAAGCTTCAGAGCCAAATGACGTATTTTTACCCCAAGCTTCTCATACCTATTAAACCAAAAATAGTAGTTTTCTGCTTTTCCAAATGTCTATATATCTTAATTTCCTGCACACTGCTCAGTTGCTCATCTTTCTTCCTCTATAAAATGAAGATATAACTTTCTCTCTATCCTTCCCCACTGCCATCAGCAGTCCTCGAAACTTGGGATTCGAATTTTATTAACAACAAATGCAAAGACAATCTACATAGTGGACACAGTGAAAATCTTAATAATTAATAATAGCTAAGAATGGCATTCATTAATGTAATGCTGTATTTCATATTTGTAAGTCCCACTCTATAGATTTTAAGAAATTTAGAAAAGTGGATTAGAAGTATTTGCTTATACCTTATCTGAGAGAAGAATAAACTGGGTTACCACAGGGTTTATTCATTTCAGAAAGCAAGAAGTGTTTCATTCCTTGCCCGTAGATGACAGGAGAAAACAAAGCATGATATAGAAATATATTTAACATATTATGAAGACACTAGATTGTATTGCTGTACTCAATTATTTATTCCTTTCTTTGTAACATCCAAACCATTGCCTTGAAACCTTCAGTGCTTTCTGTGGGAGGGATCTTTCCCAGTCCATTGCTCTTATAGCTTGGCAGGTGACTTGATTTGACCAGGAAAATGTGGATGAAATGGAATTACATTTCAAAAGTTACCATTCTGTCCAGAGCTGCATCACAAGAACATCTTATCCAAAACAAAGGTGGGTCCTTCAGTCTGGGTTATGGTTGTGAGAAAGATAAGTCTGATACAGATACAGATACCTGAAACTGACAAGTTGTGATAAGCCACTGTCTTTTTCTTTTTTTAACCATAGAAAGATTAACTTACTTGTTTTTGAAAATAATTATAATAGCATGAGTAATAGGCCTTGTATTTTTGATAAGTGAGGACAAACAAAGCCTCCTTACCATCTGTTTTATATCTGTCTCCGGAGAAAATTGATAGTATTATTCCAACATCTTACAAGTAAAGCCTTATTTACTTCTAAGAAAAGTAACTTCTTAATGATGCTGAGCTCTAAAACCTGACATAAAAGTTTCAACAGAGATTTATGGTCACATATTTAAGCAACAGTACGAGTAAGATTATTAACCTTCTGAGTTTTCTATTGGGAAATATTTACAGCAAAGAATAATAAGACTTCTGTGAAGAACTAGAGGAATACAAGAAGAAATAATGTGTGCAAAGAGGACTTCAAAATAAGAACACTAGTCAAAGCCTGGAATATGTTAAATCAACAGTCGACATACTGAAGATGGGTTTGTACGCTAAGGTGAAAGACAACAGGAGCTGTACAATTAAGTCATCATGGTTTATTTATGTGGCAGTCAGAATTGTGAACCCTGCACCAAAAACAATCACCAACAAACTTAGTGAATACATTGCTGAAATTACTTCATAGAAAATCATTGTTAGCTGCCAGTTTAGTGGCCAGAATCTTTGTTGAATAACTTGCATTTAATAGTTAAAAGATAAGTGTATCATAGTATTCTATATCAGAATTGGAATAAGCTGTGAAAAGCCTCTTAGATCCTCAAATAATCAAGTAAAATCAGATGAAAAGAGAAGTTAGTCTGGAAAATTTGTCCAGAAAAAAAAATACGACAAACATATTTCAAGGAAAAACAGATATGTTTGCCTTCCATATTTCTACTGCTGCAGTGCAAATTACCACAAACCAGGTGGCTAAAAATACCATAAATTTGTTCCCTACTTTTTGTAGGTCAGAAGTCTGATAAGGATCTAGACTAAAATCAAGGTGTTGGCAGAATTGTGTTTCTTTCTGGAGGCTTTAGGGGAGAATCTATTTCCTGTTCATTTGGGTCGTTGACAGCATTCGGTTCCTTATGGCTATTAGATAAGGGTCATTCCCAACCTTTAGAGACGACTTACATTTCTTGGCTTGTGGTCCCTTTCTTCCACCTTCAAAGCAGCAAGTACTTTCTTCTTCAGTCTCTTTGTTCTATCCCTGTTGGTAAAAGTTTTTTTTTTTTTTCTTTATCACAGAATACTGTGATAGAGTGTACCTCTGTGGATAACCAGGGTTAATCTCACCATCTCAAGGTCTGTAACCTTAATTACATCTGCTGTTTGTTTGTTTTTTGGCTATGGAAGGTAACTTGGTCACAGGTTCAGGTGACTGGGATATGGACACCTTTGGAGGGACATTATTCTGGTTGCCATATCTGCTAAAATGCCAACCCAGAATTAGTCAACAAAAGAATAAGAAAGGAAACAGATATAACTGAGACAACATTTAGGAGTAGGCCTTGAAAATTGCCTACATCACTGCAAATCAGAAGGGCTCACACAACATTATGATGGGTGGATATGTGAAGAAATCCCCAGAAATCTGCTTCAGAGACCGAAGACTGGCAGAGCCACCTCTATTTATATCCTACTGATCTCCTAGCTTCCCCTACTTTAGAGGATCTAAAAGCTAAAAACTCAATGTTCAGATTATAGTACCCAGAATTCTAAATTTTTATCAGCTTCTATCTTAGTATTCCAGTAAGTATCATTTTTGATCACTTATATACAAACGCTTTGACTGATTGTTAATTATATAGGTCACTGGGACTCTTCCCACCTGTTGAATGAGAACTTGGGGAATACTGCCTGGTAAACTTTTAGGAAGATTCCAAAGTGATTTTTGTTCACAAAATTTGAAAACTGCTGCTATATAGAGGTGACTTTAGAAGTCAGGTTTTTTTGAGAAGTCTTTAAAAGGCATTGGACATAAAGGTCATATATGATAAACTCACAGCTAACATCATGCTGAATGGGGAACAGCTGAAAGCTTTTTTTCTAAGATCTGGAACAAGACAAATATACCACTCTTGCCTTCTATTCAATCTGTACTAAAAGTCCTAGCCGGAGAAATTAGTCAAGATAAAAAAATAGAAGACATCCAAATTGGAAAAGATAAAATTAAATTGTGTCTGCAGACAACATAATTTTATATTTAAAAAACCATTAAAATCTCATCAAATATAATTAGAACTAAAAAACAAATTCAATAAAATTGCAGGACATAGAATCATGTATACGAAACATACAAAAATCTATAGTGTTTCTCTACACTAACAACAATCTGAAAATAAAATCAAGCAATGATCCCAATTACAATAGCTACAAATAAAAAAAGAAATAAATTTAGCCAAGGAGATGGTTGCTACACTGAAAAGTATAAAATATTGAAAATAAATAGAAGAGTCAAATAAATAAAAAGATATCCCATCTTCATGGATTGTAAGAATCAACATTCTGAAAACATCCATACTACCTGCTATGATTTAAATGTGTCCCCCAAAGTTCAGGTGTTGGAAAATTAATCTCCTGTAGATCAGTGTTAAGAGGTTCAGATGATTGGGAGATGGACACCTTCAAGAATGAATTAAATCTGTTGTCAAAAAAGTAGATTAGTATTGTGGGAGTGGGTTTCTGATGAAAGGATGAGTTCAGGCCTTCCATCCTTCTCTCTCATGCTTTCTCACCATGTGATGCCTTTCATCATGGGATGATATGGCAAGAATGCTCTTGCCAGATACTGGCACTTTTATATTTGGCTTCCTAGCCTCTAGAACTATGAGAAACAAATTTATTTTCTTTTTAAATTACCTAGAATGTGGCATTCTGTTATAGCTACTCAAAGGAATCTGCAAATTTAATGCAATCCTTATCAATATTTCAATATCATTTTTTTAAAAATAGAAAAAACAACTCTAAAATGTATATGGAACCACAAAAAATTCCAAGTAACCAAAGCAATCTTAAATAGAAAGAACAAGGCTGGAGACACCACATTCCCTGATTTCAAAGCATTTTATGAAGTGATTTTAATCAAAACAGCATGGTACTGGCATAAAAGCAGACAAACCAATGGAATAGAATAAAAAGCACAGAAATAAATTCATGCTTTTACAGCCAATTTATTTTTGACAAAGGTGCCAAAATAGGAAAAAGACAATCTCCTTAATAAATAGTGTTGAAACAACTAAATATCCACATGCAGAAGAATAATATTATACCTTTATCTTACACCACAACCAACTCAAAATGGATTAAAGACTTAAATGTAAGACCGGAACCTGTAAAACCACTTGAAGAAAACACAGGGAATAGGCTCCATGACATAGATCTGGGCAATGATTTTTTGGATGACGCCAAAAACAGGGGCAACAAAAGCAAAAAATAGACAAATGGAATTACATGGACTAAAAAGCTTCTGCACAGCAAAGAAAACAACAAAATGGAGACACAGACTGTGGAATGGGGGAAATATTTGCAAATCACATATCTGTTAAGGAGTTAATTAATGTCCAAAATATATAAGGAATTCAAAAAACTCAATAGTAATACAACAACCCAATTAAAAACATGAACAAATTCCTGAATAGACATTCTCAGAAGAAGACATACAAATGGCCAAGAGGTATGTGAAAAAAATGTTCAACATCACTAATCCAAGAAATGCAAATTAAAATCACAATGAGTTATCACTTTATGCTTGTTAGAATGGCTATTATCATAAAGACAAAAAAAAGTGTTGGCAAGGATGTAGAGAAAGGGAAGCCTTGCACACTGTGGATGGGAATATAAATTAGTACAGCCATTATGGAAAACAGCAAGGAGGGGCCTCAAAAATATTAAAATTTAACTACTATGTTATCCAGCAATCCCACTACTGGGTGTTTACTCAAAGAAAATGAAATCAGCATGTCAAAGAGATATCTGTGCTTTCATAATTATTGCAGCATTACTCATAATAGCTATGATATGAAATCAACCTGTGTGCACAAGTAATGGGTAAAGAAAATATGGAATATATACACAATGAAATACTGTTCATCCTTAAAAAAGAAGGAAATCCCGTCATTTGTACCAAATTGGATGAACCTGGAGAACTTTGTATTAAGTGAAATAAGCTAGGCAGAGAAAGACAAGTACCCCATTATCTCTGTGAAACTAAAAGTTGAACTCAGGGAAGCAGAGAGAGTGGAATGGGGGTTACCAGGAATTGGGGGTTCAGGAGCTTGGGGAGTTGTTGGTTAAAGGATATAAAATTTCACCTACATAGGTGAAGTTCAAGAGGTCTGTTGTACACCATGGTGATGATAGTTAATAATAATGTATTATACTATTGAAAGCTGCTAAGAGCTTAGATTTTAAATGTTCTTGCCACACACCAAAAAATCAATATGAGGTAATACATATTACCTCATGTTAATTAGCCCAACTTAGCCATTCAACAACATGTGCATATTACAAGACAGTATGTGGTATATGACATATATATTTTTAAAATAAAAAATTAATTTGTTGATTAATTCATTAAAAATTAAAATTAAAATTTTTAAAGTCATTAAATAAAACAGATAAGGAGAAAGCAAGAACATATAGAAGATAAATATACAGTTAAATTTAGTAATTATCTTTCCTTTTTTTAGTTCAGTCTCTAAAAGACAAAGACAAAAACTAACAAAGAACTTCAACTATTTCTTCTTACCTTATTGCTATTACTAAACATTTTATTTTTAGAAATTAGGTAGAACTAGTCTACCATAGACTAAGATATTTTATATATATACTCTTAAATTTTATTAATGAAGAAAAGTGAAATGATTACTAATCATTTTTAATTTGTTCTTTTGAATTAAAAATCTTTGTATTCATTTGGAGCAATTATTAAAACTGTATTTGAACATCTAGGGAGAATATAACACTTCAATTTTTGTATTAATCCAATACTGTTGCTTTCTGATCTGAAATGAAGAATTTAAGAAGTCTGTGGTAAGAACCATCATTTCTATTCACGTTATTTTAAATCATACCAAAGTTATTATTTCATATTTTATATCTTTGTAGAGTAAGAAATTATGCCCATAAAGATGTTTTCAAATAACTTTTGACTTCCATTGATCTCTTAAATAATGAATGGTTATAACTAAAATCCTAGTTTAGAAACAACAGTATTTTACAACTATCAAATGTCAGAAGACCTTATTCTTCAAATGTAAATAAAACCAAATTATTAGGTTTGCAGAAGCAAAATGAGTAAATTTAGGTACCTGACAATTAGCTTACTCATTTTTGTTTCACCTTCCAAAACGAGCAGAGAATAATTTTAAGGACATTAAAAAGCAGCAGCAAATTTCCAATACCCTTTTTCTATGCCAATGGTAAAAGAAAAATTCTAATTAATTCAATCTTACTGTGCAAGCATCACAGAGATTCTGAACAACGTGTTAATAAACAAATGTCTAGCCTTGTAAAAAGTGTCAATGTGATCTATATATACGCACATAGCAGGGACAAGAAAACTGTGAGGAAGGCCACAAACCTGGCAGTCACCCTGTAAATCACTCCTGCTTCATTCTGCAGATGATAATAGGACTGAAATGAATGAGTCGTAGCCAAACTCAGGAAGGTTTGTGAACGAAAGATACAAATCAAACTGTATATCCTAATGACATCAGAGATAGTATGAAACCTGTAAATTTAACTTCAAACTTGGAGCCAATAGTAAATATAAAAATTACAGGTTTCTAGGGGCAGGGGATGAAAAAAAAAAGGGTCAATATAATCAGAAAATGTTCTATGTCAAATGTAGCCATTTTAAAACTTCACAATTTAAAACTTGTTGATGTGTTTGGGTAAGAGTTGATATTCAAGTAAATTTGTACAAATGCCAAATCGAATAAAGACTTGATTAATCTTGGTAATAACATGATGATTTTCCTTACTCACTGGATAAGTAAAACGCATATCAATTTTGCCTAGTAAAAAGAAAGTTACCGAAATTTCCAGCTCACAAGTTATTGAAAACTTCTTTGACTTGACCTATATGTATGACCAGAAAGCATGAACTACAGGAATTAGGATACCATGTGAAAACTAGGAATTCTGAAGAAAAAAGTGGATGTAAGTCTGAAGCCCTCCACAGACCCATAGGGATAGTAAGTGGTTTCTGCAACTATCTTCTCAGCCTGGGGAATTCAAGACTATAGATAGAGATCAGGGATCTACATTTTTAATAGCCAGCATAGTGAACTGAGTCTTCGAGCCTGATGTAGAGAACTTCTGGTCTTAATGGTGGGCTTCGTTAATAAACCTAGTTCTTTGTCCCTATGCATGGACATATGACACCTAGTCGAATACCTAAAAGGTACAATTTTAGGTATTATGAAAAAAAAGGAGTCAGAAGGCTCATGTTTCAATATCTGCTCAAGTACTTATGAGGCTATGATTTTGAGCACATCACTATTTTCTCATGGTTTAGATTCTTACCTATAACTGCAAATGGAACTGTTATGTCAACCTCGTTGGAGAGAATACTTTTGTTGCTCTACCCAGGTATTTTCAGATCCATTGTAGCATCACTGGTTTCCTTCTGGGAACTTTGCTATTCTTTTGCTTCTGCTTCCAATAACCCACAGCTGGAACTGTTTAGTGTGCTGACATTGGTCTGTTAGAACCCAATAGCCAGAATTGCTTAGGGGATAATAGTTTATCCCCCTCCATGCACAATCCTGGCAGTCCTGGGCCAGGAATTGATGGGTTAGTTAAGGAAAGGCCAGCTCACTAGTTTGTTTGAGACAGCCAGTGAATCATAATTTACACTCTGGAGTTTCCCTGACATATCAGGCTGAAGTTACACTCTGTGAGATTTGGCCTCAGATTGCACTCTTGTCTTCTTCCTACATTTCTTCTCCACCTCTGTCCTGCTTCCACCACTCCTTCACTGGATATGCCCAGAAACACTTCCTTAATAAACCATTTGCCCAGGAATCCTTGCCTTAGGGTCTGCTTTGAGGGAACACAACCTAAGACACAACACAAAGTCTTAAAATAATTATATTTAAACATAGACTTAATTAGGATTAGATGTGCCTCTAACTCTAAAACTCTATATGTACTACTATTTTCAGATAAAAAAAGAAACGTATGGTTTTATACTATCTCTCAGAAAACTGAGTAATATAATTTTACTGGCATTTGTTGTTTGTGTTTGGAACTTTCATGAGTTCTTTACTGTTTTAAAGATACATGAAAACCCTTAAAATTTAAGGCACAGTAGCATTGATAATTACAGTGATAATTATGTATTCAACAAATATAAGGGTGATTCTGGCTATAAAAGATACATAGCAAAAACCTATTAGGGCAGAGTTTTAAAAAAATCTAATTTAGGTTGACATGTCAGTCAAAGATCTCCTATAAAGTTATATTTAAGTTGAGACTTGAAGGAATTGTCAAACCGAAAGGGGTGGGATCCAGGAAAGAGATTAAACTCATCCAACTAGTGAACGGAATAAACAAGATTCCTAAGATTTGTGTTTGTTTGTTTGTTTTTGTTTTTTGAGACGGAGTCTCACTCTGTCACCCAGACTGGAGTGCAGTGGCACAATCTCGGCTCACTGCAACCTCCACCTCCCAGGTTCAAGCAATTCTCCTGCCTCAGCCTCCCGAGTAGCTGGGACTACAGGCATGCACCACCATGACTGGCTAATTTTGTATTTTTAGTAGAGACAGGGTTTTGCCAAGTTTCCTAAGATTGAAAGGAACTTGGTCAATACAGAAAATGTAAAAGTAGTCAGTGTATTCAGTGAATACAAAAAGATATATTTCTACCTTAACTATGTCTCCTCTTTCTTGATTGTTTTTCTTCTTATATTCTAGTGAAATAGTGCAATGGTTATGCACTTAAGTTCAGTTAGTACACTATGACTCCAAGTTTTCTAATCCATGCAGTGGTGGGAGTCAGAATGCAATGATGCATGTGATTATGTATTGTCTAATTTTATGAGTCTGTTAGAACTTTCTCTAATAATTTTTACTATAGTTTATAAAACAATCTAATAGAAATATATAAATAAAGCAAGAGTCATGTGAATATTATAAAAAACTTTTATATTTCAGCAAGCCACCATCATAAACATGAATTTTTAAAAAGAAAAAAGCTATTACCATTTAGCTGTTACTCAGAATAATAATTATGCTTTAAGGAAAATGCCAAGTCTGTTCATTTGTCCAATATATACAATTCTGAGAATATATGGACAACAAAAATTATATAAAACCACATATTCTCCAAGAATTATAATAAAGATCGATATATATATATAACATTTACAAGTTCACACAATAATGAAAATAAGATCCCAATAATGTCTAACAACATTGGATTTGGTTGTGTATAGGTACTAAATAATAAATTTTGCTTATTCAAAAAAGGAAAATGAATATTAATTTTTTAAATAACATTAAAATCTGTTCACTTACAGAAATTAGCTTATTTCAAAAAAATGCTTATGATACCATATTCCCTCCTTTTGCATTGTCCAGACATATACTTTTTAAAGTTTTATTCAAAATCCCATTAAGGATACAGAGCCTGAAATATGCTGGTTCTTGCTCCTACAAGTCTCTTTCGTTTTACTTTGATTTTTGTTTATACATTTCTTTCTAAAAACCCCGCACTGGCCAGTTTGGATTTGGTGGAAAAATGGATAAAGTTTTTGAAAATGGTCAATGTAAATCTATGTACATGCTATGCCTTGCCCCAGTCAATAAAAACAATACCGATTGTCTTGAGCCCCACTCCTCACCCTAGTATTTGATTTTTGAAATTTAAGTAGACCTTCCAGTTTTCTTAACATTTTTGAGTCAAGTAAACAAGAAGGCAAATGTTTTTGAGGTGGTAGATCAGGTGAAAGGTCCCTCCAAACTCTGCACATAAACAGCAGTTCTTAGCAAATATTTGCAAACTGTGACTGAGTTTACAAAGGTGAGAGGGAGAAAAAAGCTAACCTTCAGAGGAAAGCATGGTTATAACCATAAATTTAAAAATTATTTGTTCTCAGGGACAATGCCTTCTAAAACTTACCACATGACATTTATCCCTTTAACTACCCTCCTCAATCTGACTGGCTTCTAAGGAGACCAAATTTATGTGGCTTCATGCAAGGCCTTTTAAAAATAAATCTAAAAAATAGAGTAGTGTATAAATTGCATAGGGAATGCCAGCCCTGAAGAGTGATCAGTGCCTGAAAGGATGGAATAATGAAGGGCATGAAGGCTCAGTTTTGACATAACCTCAGTGTCACGACTCACTTCCATCTTTCATCTTTCAAATACCTCATTTATATGTCAAATTATAGCTAATGAAGTAGTATATGAAATAATAATTATCTCAGTGGTCATTATTAATGCTCAATGAGTCTACATATCTCAAGTCACTTGCAACCGTAATTATCCCATTCTTTAAGGTGGCTGACTCTCTCAATAGTTAATTCAGAAGTAGCTTGCTATTTAACAACCTACTTTAGGATACCCTTACTACATTTTAGTCTCAAATACAGTAAAAATCTACTAGGGACAGCTTATGTGACTTCTATAATTTAAGGAGTTATTTTTGTACAAAAGTATTAGAAACATTTGTCTTTAAAATAAAAATTAATGCATTCATGACATAAAAAATGACTCCCTTCCTTCTACATTTACCACATTTTATCACATAATATCCAAACTAAAATTCTAAAACTTTTAATTGCTAGCCTGCAATAGAGCAAAACGAGAACAGTATATGCTTAGAAGCAACATCTTTAGCACGTGTAAATACACATATGTATATTTTCTCAATAAAACTCCATAGATGCTGTATTAGTCCACTCTCACACTGCTATAAAGAACTGCCTGAGACTGGATAATTTATAAAGAAAAGAGGTTTACACGCGTGTAATCCCAGCACTTTGGGTGGCCAAGGCAGTCAGATCACGAGGTCAGGAGATCAAGACCATACTGGCTAACACGGTGAAACCTCATCTCTACTAAAAATATAAAAAATTAGCCAGGCGTGGTGGTGGGTACCTGTAATCTCAGCTATTCAGGAGGCTGAGGCAGGAGAATGGCGTGAACCAGGGAGGTGGAGCTTGCAATGAGCTGAGATTGTGCCACTGCACTCCAGCCTGGGCAACAGAGCAAGATTCCGTCTCAAAAAAAAAAAGAAGAAGAGGTAGAGGAAGAGGAAGAAGAAGAAGAAGAAGAGGTTTAACTGACTCACAGTTCCACAGGCTAAACAGGAGGCATGGCTGGGGAGGCCTCAGGAAACTTATGTTCATGGCGGAAGGGTGGAGGGGAAGCAAGCACATCTTCACATCATGACAGGAGAGAGCAAAGGAGGACATGCTACCCACTTTTAGACAACCAGGTCTCGTAAGAACTCACTATCATGAGAACAGCAAAGGGGAAATCTGCCCCCATGATCCAGTCACCTCCCACCAGGTCATTTTGGCAACACAGGGGAGTATAATTCAACATGAGGTTTGGGTGGGAACACAGAGCCAAACCATATCGTATACCATCATATTGACTATATTTTTAAATGAGGAAAATAAAGCTCAGAGAGGTTAATTAGTTATCTGTTGAAACTCATTATACTAATTGAGGTTAGGTGTACTGGTTGCCAAAGACTATCTTTCCCCGGACTCCTTAACGGTGAATTTCTCTTCTATCTCTATTGTCTCTACCTTCCTATTCCTTTTCTTTACACATATACCATATTATGACCTTATACTATAATGAACAGAGATAAAACTAGGTGTATGTTTTTGACAACCATGAAACTTTCCGTAGTTTATATTTACCAAAATATTGATAGAATTTTAGAACAAGAATTATATTAAGAATATAAATAACCTCTTTCATTTGTTATTGAAAAAATATGGACAGGTATATATTTGCCTAAACTCTCACAGATAGTGACAAAGCAGAAATGAATGTGCTTGACTCTTTTCTTACTCTTTTGAGGTATTTTATCTACATTGTGTTAAGACATCTATCCTAACATCAGTATAAGTTCTGCTACTACAAAACCATAAAGGTCACAGGAAATTGGGCTGACTTAGACTTTGACAAAGTATGATATATTTAAACTTTTAGATAACATTTTGTAAGCTAACACAAGTGTTGGTTACTACAGAAGTGATCTACTATGCTTTCCTTTAAATATTCTTTACCTTTTCTGTTTGCATGTAGTATGGTTATTTTGGAGTACCCTAAAGGGTAAACAAGGGATCTGAGAATTATATCAATATGGTGAGGACATTATATTTTTATCTTTCAACTAAACTATAAGAAATAATGCATTATATGAATATGATCTTTTTTTAAACAACTGCATCACTACAGAACTTGTACTGGTGAATTACAGATAAATATATAAATAAAATATATAATTTATCATAGTGCTCATCAAATTTTTGCCTAAACTGAATTTCCTTAACATATTTTACAAGAAGCTATTAAGAACTTAATACAATAGCCTCTTCAAAATTCTTGACAGCATGAAATGGTGGTTGTATTCTTAAGCAGATTTTATCGCTTAGATATAATGAAATACATCAAAATAAAACTTTGCAATTTTATCACATCAGCAACTGAATTAGTATTTTATTTTAAAATTCTTGTATATGGCATGGAAAATTTATTTAGCCCTGAAACAAAGATAGTTGCTTTTGTTTGTAACTTAGAAAATATAGGATAGTTAGAAATGAATATGTTATTATATTTTATGGGTTTTAGAGTAATCAGGAACATAAAAATAGTCCTCTGGAGCTCCAAGAAATAAAACTGCTTTTGATACAACATTGTGTAACAATTCTATAACCTTTGCTAGAGAATAACAGGGATTTTGTAGCATAAGAGGGATTACGTTGTCTCACAAATGAGCTATTCCTAAACAATTTTTCAAAATATAGTATCAAAATAACCACCTCTTTGAACTTACAGGTTTATTTTCCTAAGCTTATTTTTCTGACATATTTTTGAAGCCAGTATTAGAAGGCATGTAATTATCCTGTCATATTTTGTTTTCTGTATATATTTTCTTAAAATTCTACCCACAGGTCTTCAAAATTTCGGGGGAAAACACTCTAAGTATCTAGTATTTGTGTCTTCCCTTCAGCAACAAGAAAACATGGCAGAAAATACATAGGTTTTAGAACAATGGCAATAACAATAATACCTAAACTCAGGAGGCAGTTGGTTTCTGCAGAATGTTAAAAAGTTGGTTTATATTACTTCACGTTTGCATGGGACTTAACAGTATGTGCAAACAGTATGTGCAAACATATTATCTCATTTAATCCTTACATCAACTGAATGGCATATTTAATATTACTTTCTTCTATTTAATTTAAAAGAAAACTGAACTTCACAGAAATTAAGCATATTAACCTAGGTCGTCATAATATGTTCTTAAGTTTAAAAAAATGTAGCTCACCCTCTGCTGCTTAAATTTGCATCCAGCTTTAGCAAACTATTACGAGCATCTGAAGATATGTCTTTTCATAGTAGTTAACATGTCAGTACAAATTTATTTGTATTTTGTATTTTGGGGGGTACATAATATTTATACATATTTAATCAGGTACATGTGATATTTATATACATGTATACAATGTGTAATAATCAAATCTGGATAATTGGGATCTCCATAGCCTCACATTTATCATTTATTTGTCTTGGAACATTCTAAATTCACTCATGTAGTTATGTTGAAATACACCATAAACTATTGTTGACTATAGTCACCCTATTGTGTTACCAAACACTAGATTTCATTCCTACCATTTGATTGTACCTTTGTATACATTAACCAACCCCTTTTTATTCCTCTGGCACTATCTTTCCTTGCCTCTAGTAACTATCATTACTCTCTGCCATCATAAGACCTACTTTTATAGATCCCACATGTGAGTGGGAACATGTGATATTTGTTTTTCTATGCCTGATTTATTTCACTTAATGTCCTCCAGTTCCATCTATGTTGTTGCAAATGACAGAATTTTATTCTTTTTATGGTTGAATAATATTCTATTGTATGTTTGTACCACATTTTCTTTTCTTCTTCATTTTCTTTTTTCTTTTTGAGATAGAGTCTTATTCTGTCACCCATGCTGGAGTGCAGTGGTGTGATCTCAGCTCACTGCAACCTCCGCTTCCTGGGCTCAAGCGATTCTCCTGCCTCAGCCTCATGAGTAGCTGGGACTACAGGTGTGAGCCACCAATACCTGGATAATTTTTGTATTTTTTGTAGAGATGAGGTTTCACCATGTTGCCCAGGCTGGTTTCGAACTCCTGAGCTCAAAGAAGTTCGCCCTCCTCAGCCTTCCAAAGTGCTGGTATTACAAGCATGAGCCACCATGCCCAGCTATACCACATTTTCTTTATTCATTTATTGATAATAAAATTTTAAAAAGAAGCATACTTAGATTCACCTTATTATTCACCTACATATATAAACTTATGTAGGTTTAAGCCAATCAAAATGAAGCCTTAGAAATAAAGTGAAGCAATGCCCTTAAATAGCATGTTCTGAATATTTGATTACAAAGTTCTCTCTTCATTACATAGTTCCACTCACTGAAAGAAAACAGCATATCATGCATCTTTAAAGAAGTGTGCTTAGATTTACCTTTTAAACTTGTACATGTAAAGCCATCAAAAGAAGGACTAAAAAAATTGGTGGTTTTATTTAACATTATTTCACTTTAGTTTTTAATATTTATTTATAGATCATTATTGATTGATTATGTTTACCTGCTACGTTAGATTATGGCAAAAAAATCCTATAGATGAATAAAAAACATAAACTTCCTTCATAAGGTCCATCTAAAGTAAGAGGTGACATAGTAACATCCAATCACAATATAATAAGATAGGTCCTATAAGGTTATGTAGAAGCTAATCATGCCACTCAAGAGTTACCTCCATTGAATTCTACATATCAGAAGCAGGAGAAGAGAAAAAAAAACTGGCCATTTTAGAAACACACATTTATAATAAATTTATAAAAGTCACAAAAGTTTAGAAACAGAAGGACCCAGGGGAGGGATACTACGCTTTTTGGCTGAGATGTCCATGACAGACAGAAAAGAGAGTAAACCCACAGCAGTGGTGATGGTGGAATTGGTGACAAGAATTATTAATGGACTGTTAAACAAAGGAGAGCTTAAATAGCTAGAGGTCATGATCAACCTGATCGGATGTTTTCAATTAAAGTACAGAGAGAAAGAAGAGGGCAGCAGGAGAAATTAAAAATTTAAGAATTCAAACAATGAGTGTGTTCTGGGTATGAGCATGTAAAGGAGTTGCTTAACAAACTGTAAGGTAAATGACTTTGAAGTGTAAGTCAAGGGACCATATGCTAATGTTTGAAAAGGATTAACAGAGTGCTGAGTTCATTAAGATAAATTGTATAATTCAATAAAAATTATGTAATATCTACTATAGTCCAGGAAAAAAGAGACAATATGTGAAAGAATTAGTGAAATTGAGTCAGATGCATTTTTCATGATTCATTTAATAAATACTAGTGAAGAGCCCACTATATGCCAAATACTTACTAAAACTCGTTATTATGCGGTAAACAATGCAGGCATGGTTTCTATTCCAACAGAGCTTAGAATCTAGCACCGTAGACACGAGAGTAAAAATTATGTACACAACCCTGTATCAGAATAACCTGATTTATGCTGCGCTAAAAAACATCTCTAACATTCTATAAGTTTACCCAATACTTTCCTTGTTGATGCTATGTGTCCGATAGAATTTGGGAGTGAGGTTCTTCTCAACATCGTGGCTCAAGGACCCAGGCTGAGAGAGGCTCCATTTTGTGTTAATGATTCCATGATCACCACAGCAAAGGGAAAGAACAAGGTAAAACACTGATTGGCTTTTAAAGCTTCATTCAGAAATAACACAATACCTTCCACTGACACTTCATTGCTCAAAACAAGTCATATGACCATAACCAACTTCAAACAGGGCCTTCTGTTTGACACAAACTTGCCAGGTTTCAAGAAGTATAATACAGGGGAAATATATGTGAATACTTCTAATGATTACTGTAGGCCCTGAAGCGGGATGCATGCATACTAGATTAACACAAAGTAAAAAAGGAGTAGTGGGCCTGATACAATGGCTTGTTCCTATAATCCCAGCTACTCTGGAGGCTGAATTGAAAGGATCACTTGAGATCAGGAGTTTGAGACAAGCATGGGCAACATAGCAAAACATCATGTCTAAGAAATTAAAAACAGTTAACCTGGCACGGAGAAGCATACCTGTAGTCCCAGATACTTGGGAGACTGAGGCCAGGGGATTGCTGAACCCAGAAGTAGAAGGCTGCAGTGAGCTATGATTATGTCACTGCACTCCAGCTTGGGAAAACAAACAAACAAACAAAAAACAGGAGTACTAGTAGCAAGTAGGAAGACCTTATTGTGGCCCCCATGATGGCCCCCATGATTTCCACCTCCTGGTATTCATGCCTTGTATAAATCCCCTCCCCTTGAGTGTGAGTGGGACCTGTGACTTGCTTCTAACCAAATAATATTATAAAGATGATGATTATCTTTGTCTGCTTGGGCTGTTATAACAAAATACTATAAATGGAGTTGCTTAAGTTATATAAATTTATTTTTTACAATTCTGGAGGCTGAAGAGTCCAGTACAAATTCTGGTGAGGGTTCTTTTCCTGGCTTATAGGCAGCTGACCTTTTACTATATCCTCACATGGTTTTATACCAGCTCATGCACTTGGGGTAGGATGGCAGGGGTGGGAGAAAGAGAGAGAAAAGAGAAAAAGAACATGCAAGGGTGGGAGAGAGCACTTTCTGGTATCTGTTCTTACAAAAACATTAATCCTATTGCATTAGGTTCCACTCTTTTGCCCTTATTTAACATTAACTATATTCTGAAATGCTCTGTCTCCAAAAATAGCCACACTAGGGGTTGGAATTTCAACACACGAATTTGAGGAGGACAAAAACATTCAGTCCATAACTATGATGGTTGTCACTTTAGTGGTAATGCAACATAGCACCGTAATGCCTCTCTTGCTGAAAGACTCTTTCCCTTTGTGGCTTTGACAAACCAAACTGCCATGTTGTTGTGAGCTGGCTTATACAAATGGCCACAGGGCAAGTAACTAAGGGTGATCTCTGGACAAGAAAGAAAGTGAGGTTCTCAGTCTGACAAGGAAGTGAGTGTTACCAACAACCACATGTGCTTCGAAGCAGATCTTTCCCCAGGCTAGCATTAGACACAAATGCAGCTCTGGTCAACACCTTGATTGCAGCACATTGTGATCCTGAAGTAGGAGATTCAGCTAAGCCATGACCAAACTCCAGACTTACAGAAACTGTGAGGCAATAAATGTGGGTTGTTTCAAGCCACTTTATTTGTGGTAATGTTGTTACACAGCAATAAGTCCATAATACAAGTATGGATGATGAAATGATTAATTTTTTATAGGGGATTTCATGGAAGCCTTCAAAGATAGGATTAAGCCTAAGCACAATTTCAAGACTGCAGGAATAGAGGTCCCTAGATGTCCTTGGCTCACCCAGCTCTTCCTTCTCTTGTAATTTTTAGTCACAGTGCATTGAAATTGCAACATCTTGAGGTATGGAGGAAATGTCCAGATCAATTTAGGCTATGTTCTTCTTCTTCCAAGAACAGGATATTCTGTAACATTTCAGCTCAGCAATCCAAATGTCTTCCAGGTTATATAAACCTAGAGTAGAGTGTTTTTGTGGTCCCTCCACTCCCATGTGACATGAAGCTCATGCGGAGGAGAGTTCATCCACCCTGGGCAGCTTTACTGAGCCTTAAGGGGCTAGAGGGCCATGGATCCTAGAATTCTGATTATTTTTGTTGCCTATCTGTAAGTAATGAATAATGAATCTGCTTTTCTTGACTTAAGAAAGTGTCTGTCTCACTAGACTGTATCTAAGAACATTTGCAGAAAATAAGTAGGAAAATGTAAGAAAGCCAAGAACGGAAGGAAAGGGAGTTATAGCAGGCATAGAAGTGTGAAAGCCTATGTGTGGAAGGAGCTAGAAGTAGTCAATATTGCTAGAATAAAATGAATACATACAAGGAAATGAGACAGGAAGTGTAGGCAGAAATCTCCATAGAATTCGTGTGAAAGTGACATGGAAGAATTTGAAGTAAATGAGTGACTTGATTAGAATGATGAAAGAGATACAAAAGCCATTCTTTTACTCGGTCTAAAAAAAAAAAAAATATATATATATATATATATATGCATAGTTTTCAGGTTTTATTTTCATAGCCAGTATCTTTTTAAAACACTTTTAACTCTGTAAATACTAGGAAATAATTATTTATATATGTTTAAAAATGTGCCCCACCCGTAATACATATATTGCAACAATATGAAATAAATCAGCTATCTTATTAAACAATCAACTTAAGCTTTTTATTTCCTGGCATAATTTTTTAAATAACTAAGAAATCCCTATAAATAAGATTATACTGTATAAGTTGTATATATTTAATAGATCTTTCAATTATATATTGCTGCATAATAAGCCACTCTAAAACTTCTTGGCTTGAAACAACATGCATTTGTGTTTCTTAACATTTTATACATTGACTGTGCTCTGCTGGGTGGCTCTTCTGGATCCAGGCTTTATTAAAAGATCTAAGACAGGTTCACACACAGGTCTGACACCTCAGTGTTATTCTACAGACCTGTCCACATAACTCCTGGCCTCAAGAGGTCCTCCCACCTTGACCTATGAAACAGTTAGGATTACAGGCATAAACTACTGCATTGAGCAATTATTTTCTTCATAGTCCAAAATACAAGTTGACTGTAGGACTAGATTCCACCAAAAAGAAATAATATACTCTAGAAAAAAGGTTCTTTTTAATTTTTTTATAGATGCATAATTGATGTAAATATTTTCAGGATATATGTGATAATTTAATACATTCATATAATTTGTAAAGATCAAATCCCTGTAATTAACATATCCATCATTTTAAACATTTATCTTTTCTTTATGCTAAAAACATTTCAATCATTCTCTTCTAGCTATTTTTAAGTATACAATAGATTATTGTAAACTATAGTCACCCTATTGATCTATAAAACACTAGGTCTTATTTCTTCTCTCAAACTGTATATTTGTACCCATTAATCAATCCCTAACCTCCCTGAATTCTAGGGAGTCAGTGAAGTTTTGAAATTGTAAGCAAATTTTTGAGAATATACATATTTTTTCTGAGAAGATAGCTCTTTTCTCAGTTTTTGTCCACAATACATTTGGAGATCCTTCAAAATTTTATGTCTCATTTGTCTAGAATCAGAAAGCTATATTTGAGTCATGATTTAAACAAGTGATTTAGTCAATCTTAAACAATTTTCTCATTGTCGAATGAGGACAATACTACAGTCTATTCTACCTTAAAAAGAATGCTCTGAATGTAAGTTATTCCTTGTGAAATAACTATTAAGATATTAGTTATTTTTAGAAGCTATTATTTTTAAATTATGATTTTTCTCACATGGGATCTGAATTACAGTAACTACTTATTAACCACTTGTCATGTGCCAATAAATCTCTTAATTTTTTATTATTATTTAGTTAGTTAGTTAGTTAGTTATTTTTGAGACGGTGTCTCTCCCAGGCTGCAGTGCAGTGGCGTGATCTCGGCTCACTGCAAGCTCCGCCTCCCCTGTTCACGCCATTCTGCTGCCTCAGCCTCCTGAGTAGCTGGTACTACAGGCGCCCACCACCATGCCCGGCTAATTTTTTTGTATTTTTAGTTGAGACAGGGTTTCACCATGTTAGCCAGGATGGTCTCAATCTCCTGACCTCATGATCCGCCCGCCTTGGCCCCCCAAAGTGCTGGGATTATAGGCCTGAGCCACTGCACCCGGCCTAAATCTCTTAAATTTTTTTAAAACATCGTCTTATTTTTGTCTTCACAGCAAAACTATGAGCTGGGTTTTATAATGATTTCCACATTACTCATAAGATTATTAAAGGATAAAAATTCACCTGTTAGAATTCTAGTTGTTGCTAGATAGAACCCAAACTGGTAGACCGCATTTTACTTTATAAATATTTGAGACATCTTCCTTCAGAAGAATTACACAACTTCTTCTTGAATTCAGATATGGCAATGTTTGTTTAGCCAATGAAGTATAAGAAGTATCTGTCACTTCTGTGCATAAGCTTTCAGAACCAGTTTAAAATTCATCGTGTTGTCTTTTACCTGCTTCTGTGATCATGGTTGATGATCATGCTTTGTTTTACGTGCTTCTGTGATCATGATTGTTGTGTTAAGCAGAACTTTCGTCAGCCTGGGTCAGGAATAAAGAATATGTAGAGTAGAGGCCCTTTGTAAACACAAAAAGATAAGTGAGGCATGAATGAGAAAGAAACGGAATTATCATAATCCAATAAAAAGTTGAAATGTGTTTGTTAGTACAGCAAAATTTACCCTATCCTAACTGGTAGAGTAAGTGAGAGAGCTAATAGAGCCAAGCCAGTCTGGCTTCTGAGCCTGAGTTTGTAGCTACTGTGCTGTACTGCCTTTCTTGATTTTACAAATGATGTATTTTTTTTTTTTTTGAGAGGGAGTCTCACTGTGTCCCCCAGACTGGAGTGCAGTGGCACCATCTCAGCTCACTGCAACCTCCACCTCGCAGGTTCAAGCGATTCTCATGCCTAAGCCTCCCGAGTAGCTGGAATTACAATCACGCATCACCACTCCTGGCTTTTTAAAATTATTATTTCTGGTTGAGACGGGGTTTCTCCATGTTGGCCAGGCTGGTCTCGAACTCCTGACCTCAGGTGATCCGACCTCCTCAGCCTCCCAACGTGCTGAGATTACAGGCTTAGCCACCACGCCAAGCCCGAATGATATTTTTAATGTACATTCTTTAATTAACCTCTTAAATTTTCTGAAAAAACATTTTATCGTTCTTATGAGGGGACATTTTATCCTGCATGGTGCTAGTTTGCAGACAACAATGTTTAGATATAAGCTTGTCAAACTTCCCCAAAACGCTGTTTTGATGTTTGAGATAAACTCAAACACTGAGTGAAAAATCTATTTGAGTGAGAAAAATACTAACGCAAAACTAACTGAGAAAAATAAGAAAGATGTTTGTACCACAGGCTATTCATAGGACCTCTGTTGTTAACATGATGCTACTCCATTAAAAAATAAACACAATGTTTTAGAAAAGTTGAGTATGCAATTTTTGTTACTTTTTTGTAAAAGTACTTATATAAATTTCTTTCTATTGTACTACTGCCAAATTACTGAAAATAACTGAGATAGTCAATGAGACCCTTTTTATGAACTAAAGTGACTGAAAATTACTTTGATGAAGATGAGGATGATGACAATATAATGACAGGGATATGATGCAGACAGCAGCTAACACTTCTCAAGGGCTTACTGTGTGCCAGACAATCCAGGTGAATTCTCATCTAGAAACTTATAAAGTGGATGAGATTAGAGCCTTCATTATGTACAGGGAAAGCTAGTATAACTAAACAACATGTGCTGGTAGCAGACCTTGGCAAACTGAATTCAAAGATCATATTTTAATTGCTCTACTATATTTACCCTTGAAACAGACAAAATCTGGGTTCTTCCTCAGGTAAAAACTTTCAGGGTATTGGATCATATATTAAAGTTCTTCATCAAAGATACATTTCTATTATTTCTGATGAGAACAGGAAATTATAATTAATTAACAATGGGCAATGGTAAATGGTCCTTCAGTTAAGGAAGAATGAAAAAGCTAGGGTCAACAATCTTCACACCAGCAGCTGGCTCCTCTCACATTTGGAGCAAAGATTGTAGTTTTTAATTTGTATGCCATTAGTTTATTTCTGTTCTAAACTGAGAATACTATAGTAGTAATCCTCAAATATAATATATAATATAGAACAAAATCTTTCCAAAATAAATTAATTTGGGCTTCTACTGTGTCAGAAATCAGCCTTATCTAAAATAGGGGTTGGGTAGGTCAATATGTTGCTTTGAATTACGAATTGAGTGGGGAAAAGTAAAGACTGGAGATAGAAGATAAACATTTCTATAATATTCTACATCTTTGATTTATTTTCTTTGCTAGCTTTAGTTTTATAAGTCTGAGTTTATGGCCAATCAAGCATTTGTTAAATTATGTGAAGAAAGAATTAAAACAATTCCAAACTATAGTTAACAGACATTTTAATGTTTATTATTATGAATAGCATTTTGTGCAAAACATGCATTACTTTTAGAAACTAGTATCAACTAAAATAGTATTTGTTCAATGGCTTTCTTTTCCTTTAGGAATTATTTGTGAAAACAGAATATAAAGTAAGACCAAATTGATATATGCCTTTTTTTTTCTTTTTTTCTTTCCCCCAGTCTTCCAGGGTTGTGCTCTTTTTTTTTTTCTTTTTTTTAAAAAAAGGTACTAATAAAAAAAAGGCTACACAAATGAATTTGAAAGGCTTTAATTTCGGTAAATGAGGAAAATGCAAATATAGTATTTGTCATAGCCGAGGAGTGGCTTAGCTTTGCTGTCTGATGCCTTTTACATCTTTCTGGTTGCCATGGCTTCCTGCCTATCATGTTCATGACAAGCATTCAAAGCAGAAATACTGTAGGAGGATTGCTTGTCTGAACACACATGTTATTTAAGGCCTTTATTTCTGGCTCACTTACAGTATTCACTGAAACATAGAGTGAATGGTCAAACAAGCTCTACTTATCTTTATTCTTGCTTGATCAATGTCAGGATGCTTTAACCTGGCCTGTTTATTTTACACAGAGTGGTTTTCCTTTCGGTGTTCCTCGTGTGTTATCAAATCAGTGCCTCCTCATGGTCAATAAAAGTAATAACATGATTTCTTGCATTGTCACACTAAAGCACACTTGGTGAGCCTTCTCACCAAAAGAGAAGTAATTTAGATCAACATGGCTAATCTAGGACTCACAATACTTTACTCACTTAATAGTTTCTTGAGTACATGAGTCACTCTCCTGTTTCCACTGCAATTATAGTGTCTACATTTATCTTAAACAGAAAAGGATCTATAAATGTGTTCTCCAATAGAGTAGCCACAATTCACATGTGAATTATTAAATTAAAATTAAAGCTTCAATAGCCAGAAAGTTCTATTGCACTGTGCTGGTTTCTGGGGCAAAGATAAAATATGTATGATATATATTAATGCAATAATTTATTAAGATTTTAAATTAAACACTTTACATTATCCGGAGTGTGATCTACAATTTCTATTTATAAAACATTACTCTGTTTTACAATATTTCCTCTTTGCTTTTGGACATATTTTCAAATTTTCAAGTCCCGTATTCTACTTTGAAAATATGATTGCTTGACAATAAGTAAATTTGTTTTCTTTAGCTTTTCTATAGGGGGCATATAATATTTTGAACTGGAAATAGCAAGCAGGAAGAACCATTTTTTATTATTGTGACCTCCCATTATAAGTCATTATAGTTAAAATAATTTTTGTTGTTAGTCACCTGTCATTATTATCTAAGGACATTTCCAGAATACAGATTACATCAGAGATATCAATATTACATAAATTTATATCCTTTAATATCACACTATTACTTTGAAATTAATCACACACACACACACCCATACACACACATACACTAGTTCTCCCAATCCACAATTTGGCTTCCACAGTTTGTCACCCGTGATAAACCACTGTCTTAAAATAGATTAGTATGTTACAATAAGATATTTTGAGAGAGAGAAACCACGTTTGCATAATTTTTATTGTACTATATTGTTACAGCTTTTCTATTTTATTATTAGTTATTATTATTACTCTCTTACTATCCCTAATTTATAAACTTTACAACAGGTAAGTATGTTTTAAAAAAACATAATATATATAGGATTCAGTACTATCCATTGTTTCAGGCATTTGCTGAAGGTCTTGGAACATATCCCCCATGGATAAAAGGAACTACTGTATATATAATATATGTTATATATAGGTGTGCATGTGTATGTGTGTATAATATACATTATAAATACATTTCTTCCTTTAGATTGAATAATGGTTTGACTATCATAAAAATGTTCCTTCATATTTAAAAATACTATTTCCTATAATAGTTTGCAATTAAAGTTATATTTAAGTACTTGTCAATATTTTGTGTTATATGTAACCCATGAATATATACTCACTCAGACATGTAATCTAAGACAATTCTTATCATTTATTATTTCGTGAATGAGAAAGTAACAAAAGCAGAAATACAGTGACTTGTAGTTAGTTGTAGTTGCTCAATGTTTACTTTTAAAGATAGAATTCCATTAGGTCTTACTGCCTATACCAATCTTTCACTTTTTTAATACATAAAAGCCACTGTCTTTATTTCAAAGTCTAATCTTGAGAGAGTACACTACTGGGCAATTATCTTCCAGTCATGACTATAGAATCAGTCCATTTTAATACAATTATTTTCCCATCCTTACACATTAATTCCTAATATGAACTACAGCTTTCTGTCTGCTTAACAGCAGTTTTTATGAGACTCAAATCCCTTTTCAGGAGTGAAAGTTTATTCCTTCTCTAGGAGAGTTCTGCCTGTAGAGACCACTCAACATCCAGTCTTCTTTGGGAATTACCTCGGTTGAAGATCCTTGCTTGCTACAGGCTATGCCCCTTTCCAGGTCACCCCATATCAAATGGCTAAGTGATACCAGGATATAATGGGCAGATCCCCTCTCCTAAATTTAGGAAGTTCTAAAAGTCTACCCTAACTTCAAAGATCCCTGGGGAGTGAAGTAAGGCCTTCTTGAGCATGAATTTTAGCCCAAATTTATTTTCTGGACAGTCTTGCTTTTTCCCCTTCTCCTCCATAGGTGGTGATCTCACAAGTATGTCCTAATATACTTATTATGTGCTGATCTCTGTGCCAGAGTTTCCTTCTTGAGGTACCTAACCAATGAAAATGAATACATCTATCCACCTTTCCCTCCCATTTGAAATTTATACGTGTACTATCTCTTGGGAAGTTAGGTAAGTTACTTAACCTTCCCAAAGCCTCAGTTTCCTCATTCTTAACATAGGATTCATTAGTCCTACTTCTGAAGGTAATTAGAAGATTAACTGGGAAGATGCTTGTAAAATAGATAACTCAATTCCTGGCAAATGGAAAACAATTAGTAAATACCTTCGGGAAAATCAGACAAATTTTGACTCATCCTCTCACGGAGAGAAGATAATATTTATGACTGAATTTTGCATAAGCTAAATAATTGCATACTTAAATTGTCAGTTACCAGGTAAACTTTCTGTTTTAGTTAGGTTATTCAAACCTCATTGTAGACATATTAGGATCCTCATTTACTCATTGTTGTGAATATACTTCAAAAACCATAGTACTACATCTTGAAGCTGACATTTCCCCCGATTAATTGATGATGAAAGAATCCTTAAGAAAAAAAAATGCTTAACAATCTGTAATTTACATTTCTCAGTGGAAACCAGCATTATGTTTATATTATAGCACAGATAACATTATTAGCAGAATAATCGAGCCGAATGAATCATGACTGAAAATCTGATTACCAGACGGCACCATGCTGATATCATAGACCTCATACACTTTCTTCTTTCATCTTGTTGCAATATCAGATTTCTTCTGCTGTTTAGTAGGTATGCTTTGGTGTCTGTTTTTTATAACTATTCCTTTGATATTATAATACATTTCTTCAGAATGATGAGCCTTAAATTAATTTACCCTTTCAAAAGAGAATCTATGAACCAGGACAAATCTTTCTAATAAATTTATTTACAACTAACTAATGTGCAATTTGTTACTTGTCAAAACATTGGAAATTATGTTGTTGTTTCATGTAAAATATAATTAGCCAATACTTTTGGTAGGATGTGCAAACGGAGGAGGTATTACCAAACTGGGACTTCACAATCTATATTTATTTTCTCTTTGATTTTGAAAAGAATTAAAGAAGGCTTATCTTCTATTCAAATAAAATAAACTAAAATTATTTAGCACATGATCTTCCTGTCTGCCTATATCATTTCTGATTTCATGACAAGCAGTGCAAAAAAAAATCTGTTATAAAAAAGTCATTTGGAATCTACTTACTAATGAATCATGATATTTTATTCTGTAGACATAGTTTGATCAAAACACTAGTATTTTTTAAAGTAGTTTATTTTGTTAAATTTCATAAAATAAAAATAAAGGTAAATATACTCTCAAATTATAGGGTGGAAATCTTTTCATGTATGTGCAATACTTAATTTTATCTATAGCCTAGAGTGCTTAGTTTCTTTCCTTTTTAATCATTTAGTGCTCTCTTTCTCATAGACTTCCTTTGATATGCAGCCAGAAGCATGAACTGTATCAGAAATAGAATTCCAGATTACATTACAACCACCAAAAGATGATCAAAATCTGAATTACCACCATCAATTAGCATTTTTTCAGTATCCACAGAGATCTACAGCCCAGATTTTCTACTTAGATATAAGATCTACCCAGTTCTTATTTCTGAGTCCTAATAGAGATCTTAAAACATATAAAGTACAAAACTTTACAATAAAAAAATCATTTTAACATAGAGTGAACGAGAAGTTTGTTCTGTGATGCAGGGTGAAAGGGGAACTTTGCCATTATTTAGGACGAGTTTTATTCTGATATATACTTACCATTCTTTATCAAGCTGAAATGAAAGCAATTTCTGTGCTCCCTAGGATGGAGTAGTTTCCCTTACCTACCTTTGAGTTCCTTGGGGTTTCTCCTTCTCTTCAATAATTTTCTGCACACATCCCAGCAGTTTCTTTTTCTTGGCCCTTCTTTCCATCAGTATTCTTACCTCCTATCCGCTAAGTGAAGCCTTAAATAAGAACTATCTTCTAGGCAATTAGTTCTGCACTCAAAATGGTAAAATTCCTCTAGTCTTACTTTTCTGTGCCCTCTTACCCAGACGAGGGCAAATTTGCGTCATCTTATCATCCTGAACTGAGATGAGCAGAAGTGTGATACTGAGTTGACAGAATTCACTTACCTGTGACTAAAAAGGTTTAGCTACTTTTTGAGGGTCCCATTACTAACCCAAGCAGATAGTGTGAGTAGAAATCAAAAAATAGGAAAACAAACCAAACCATCAATTCGTTTTGGATTTTATCAAGTTACTTAACCTTTTGGACTTTCATTTCTTTATCTGTAAAATAGTGCTCAAGATGCCACACAGACTCCATGAAAATAAAATAATACACTGTATGCAAATTAGGGTGGTAGAATAGTGTAGTGGGAACCCAGGTCTAAAAGTCAATCATATTGTATTTGAACTTGCTAGTTTCAAATTGTGTGCTGCTTTATGACCTTAGGTAAGTCACCCATTAAGTCTCTTTTCTTTTTTTTTTCTTTTTTTTTTTGGGTGTGTGTGTGTGTGTGTGTGTGTGTGTGCAGAAGAATGGAGCTTTATTATTACTCAAATCAGCCTTCCTGAGTACTCAGGGACCAGGGTTTTTAAGGACACCTTGGTGTGTTGGGGGAGACCAGTTAGATAGGAGTAGGAATTGATGAGGTGATGAGCAGAGATGAAATTTTAGGGAGTCAAATCTGTCTTTTTGCAATAAATCATTTCCTGGCTGGGCATCACAGGATCAGATGAGCCAGTTTATCAATCTGGGTGATGCCAGCAGATCCCTCAAGTGCAGGGTGTGCAAAATATCTCAAGCACTGATTTTAGGCTTTACAATAGTGATGTTATCCCCAGGAGCAATTTGGGACGGGTCAGAACCTCGTAGCCTCCAGTTGCTAGAGCCTACTGGAGGCCTAGACCATAATTTCTAATCCTTTGGTTAATTTGTTAGTGCCACAAAGGCAGTCTAGTCTCTAGGCAAAAAGAGAATTTATTTAGTTTAAACCTTTGCAGGCAGATATAACACCAGTACCTAACCTATGGAATAGGGATAATTAAGTAAGATAATAGTGGTAAATTGTTCACTGGTAGCACCATGCCTGGGACACTATGACTACTCAGCTAATGTTACTTCTTGTTAATCAGATCCAAAATTCAGCTACCAAAAACGGTCAAAAAGATTATATTTTATAACTAGACAATTTTTAATTGTACTGAGAAGTGTGAGAGAAGCCAGAAAGAAACAGACATGATTCTGTCATTCATTTATCTAGTATCACCATTGTTTGTGTCCTGGACATACATTAGTGAATCAAATAGATTAGTTGCCGTTATTATAGGGGTTTCATTCTTATTATTGTTTTGGAGGCTTGGAAGGTACAGGAGAGATGATTGAAAAAAAAATTTGAGAGTGATCTTTGCCTGAGCAATTGGGTGAAGAAAACAGAGTTATCTCATCAGAAAATATTCTTCAGGCAACAGTAAAAGAAGGGGATGCACAGAGAAGCCCATGCATTGACACACATATAATTTTAAAATGTATGCAACAGCCCATCTTATATTTTCTGGGGTTTTTTCTATGTATTTAAAATATTCTTTAGTTAAAAATAATTCAGTAGTTGAACTTCAGGGAATATCCAAGTTGACATCATAATACAGCTCTTCTCAGGTGGAACTCTGGAAAAAATGCATGGCAAGTGATAGAACAATCATTGAAGCTGCACCCAATGCAGTCAGATACTGATCTTTTATGACTGGGGGAAAGATAGAAAGCAAGGACTTAGGAAAGTAAAGAGCAAGAATGTCAGAAAGGAAGAATTTGGAGTCACCATAAAAGGAAGTTTACAGGATAGGAATTCATCAGCAACTGTGATGACCAGGTTAATTTAGCAGTTATAAAGGCCCTGTTGGGAAGATAGAACACTGGATAAAAACAGAGGACTCCGCTTCCTTGGCTCCTTGGCTCTGAACAAGCATTTGGTAAGGCAAGTATTTCTGAGAAAGAAAAACAAATCTCTACTTGATGATCAAAATATGAAAAACTGTCTCCCCTGCTTTTTTTGGAAGATATATTCCTATAAAAGTAAGTGTTATATAGGACGAAGGCTATGCAGCCAGTGGTGGTGGTGTAGAATGGCTTGACTCATGCAATGTATGGGGAAAAATGCCAATTGGACTCCTGCGGGTTGATAAGACTGAAGCTACTCAAGAGACAGAAAACTCTCATATCCACCTGGAATTCTTTCTATTGTTAAAATTATTGTCATGGAAGAAAAAAATCAGAGTATTACAAAACAGAAAAGGGGTCTCTCTCTTTCTCTCTCTCTCTCTCACACACACACACACACACACACACACACACATACACACACACACACAGAGTGATATGGTTTTGATTTTTGTCCCCTCCAAATCTCATATTGAGATATAAACCCCAGTGTTGGCTGTGGGGTAGGAGGTGTTGGTGTCATCGGCGGCAGATCCTTCATGAGTAGTTTGGTGCTGTCCTCATGATAAGGAGTGACTGCTCGTTCTGAGTTCATGCAAGATCTGGTTGTTCAGAAGTGTATGGAACCTCCCCACCCCCTTGCTTCTTCTGTCACCATGTGATACACAGGCTCCTCCTTTGCTTCCACCATGATTTGGAAGCTTCCTGAGGCCCTCACCAGAAGCAGATGCCAGCCATATGCTTCGAGTACAGCCTTCAGAACCATGAGACAAGCCTCTTTTCTTATAAATTACCCAGTCTCAGGTATTTATTTATAGCAAGGCATGAACTGCTTAATACACATACACACACTACATTGAGCAATAACAACAGAATAGCATGACTGCAGTAGCATCTTGCCTCTGAGCCAAAGTCTTATATGGTGAGGTATGAAAAAGCTACTAATTAGGGCATTAATAACAAATAGAATTGGATGTTCTTAAGCCTTTTGGGGTTGGTGACAAGTTTGCTGAAACAATTGATTTTGCTTGATGGTACATTAACCCTGTTTTTGAGAAAATGTGTTTATTCCACATTGGTTTTAGAAAATATGACTGCAGACTTTGCCAAAACTTAGCCAAGCCCTAAAAAACAATTGACTTAATTCTGATTAATAAAACAGAAGCACATCGAACAGAACTGCCCATTTCATGGCCTATTTCTTCAAGGCAAGTGAGACCACAGCATGTTCACATATTCATAAAGAGAGAAAGAGAAAAGCCATCCTTGGTGGTGGGCTTCAGGTAACAATAAGTTTTAGTCCTTAATTTGATCTGTATGTTGATAAGCTTGTGATAAATCCAGAGTCTCTGAAGGAAGTTGAAGGTCTATGTCTGAGCCTCCACAAACCTGAAACAGGCAAGACAATCGTTTTTTCTGCCCATTGCTCCATATGCACAGTTCACTAACATACCTTTAAATGGTAATAAAGAAGCGTGAGGAAGATATCACTAAAGTCACAATCAAATGAGTGGTAGATTGGCACCAAAGTTCTAAGTGTTAGAGTTTTGATTTCACAGATTTGCTGGTTCCAGGGGAACAAAAATGGAAGATAAGGGAAAAGCTACACACTAGGAGCAAAGTGTTCTCTCTTCTTCAATGGGAAGTGAGCTGAGCAGCATGGGACACTTAGAAAACATTTTAGTAAACAATCCAGGAGTCCCACAGGCCTGTGATCAATTATTTAAGAAACAACATTAAGGAACTATTAATTAATAGCATTGAATCCTCTTCTTAGAGTTTGTATGCATTGCCGATTGCAGCAGTACTTAAAAAAATCTGGAAAATTAGAATACATGTCAATTAAAGAATAGTAAACTAAGATATAGCAAATTACTCTTCTCTAAATTCAGAAGGCTTTGAGTTTTCTAGTAGAAAGCCAGAGTTAGATCTTTAAAACCGTTACTAGTAGGCACCTCATTATAAAAAAGCATAAGAAGTAACAAGCCTTTCCTTATCCAGTAGGGTCATAATAGCTGAGAAAATGCTTTTGATCATCTGGTAGAGTTCATTTTCTTACAGTTGAAATATGAATTATTCGGAAGCACTGCTGAATATGGACAATGTTGTGTTTGCAAGGACTGTGGAGAAATGTCTTGAAATGACGTTTGACAAAATATAATAAATGACTATGTAAGGTAATTATGAATCTTAAGGGGACAGAGTTGAAACTCTCATTGGACAAGTGACAATGTTTTCTCAGTTAAGCATATAGAAGATATCATCTCTATCCAGGGATGAGCAGCAGGCCTAAAAAGATATTAGTATTTGCCTACTAATCCCATCTCATCAAACTTAAGGGTGTTAGATTTACTGCCATGAAGAAAAACCAAGGGAATAGATTGTAACAGAGAGAGCTATGGAAATTAGCATGGTCAGAAAAAGTCTCATTGAGAAGATGACAGTTGAGTGAACACCTGAAAGCAAGTGATGGAGTGTGCCATTCTGATTTTGGGAGGAAGAGCATGCTGGACCCAGAGAAAGTAAGCACAATGTAGGAAGATACTCAAGGCAAGGAGTTCAAAGTGGCTTTATCAAATATTACACTTGTATAACAAAACATTTATTAGCATGGCTCAAATGTATTCATTCAGCAATAAATCAGCAAAGGACTAACCAGCAGTTGCCATGAATGATGCCACTGACTGCTATGCTTTAAATGTCACCACCAAAATTTACTTTGAAACTAATTGTCACGGAAACAGTTGCAAAAGGTCAGGCCTTTAGGAGATAATTAAGCCATGAGGACTCCACTCTCATGAATGAGCGAAGGTCATTATCATTAGAGTAGGTTAGTTATCACAAGAGTAGGTTAGTTATAAAAGAAAAAAGTAAAACAAATGTGATAATCACTACTATGAAAACCAGGTCAAAGAATTTACAACAGAACTATCATTTGACCCAGTAATCCCAAAATTGGGTATATACCCCAAGGAAAATAGATTATTATGCCAAAAAGATATACGTGCTTGTATGTTCGTCACCATGCTTTTCACAATAGCAAAGACCTGGAATCAAGCTAGATGTTTATCAGTGGTGGATTAGAAAAAGAAAATGTGGTACATATGCACCACAGAATACTACACAACCATAAAAAAGAATGAAATAATGTCTTTTTCAGCAACATGGATAAAGCTAGAGGCCATAATCCTAAGCGAATTAATGCAGAAACTGGAAACCAAATACTGCATGTTCTCACTTACAAATGGAAGCTAAACATTGAGTGTCCATGGACATAAACATGGGAACAATAGACACTGTAAACTATTACAGGATGGGGGAAAGGAGGAAAATGTAGATCAAAAACCTACCTATTAAGCATTATGCTCACTACCAGGGTGCAGTATATCCATGTAACAAACTTGCACATGTACCCCAGTATCTAAAATAAAACTTGAAAAAATAAATAAAAATAAAAAGTGTGCCCCTCATTTTCTCTCTGTCTCATGTGCTCATTTACCATTCCTTCCACCATGGGAAAATGCAGCACAAAGACCCTCACCACATGCTGATGCCATGCTCTTGGACTTCTCAGCCTCTAGAAATGCGAGAAATAAATTTATTTTCTCTATAAACTACCCAGTCTGTCGTATTCTGTTACTGCAACAGAAAAACAGACTAAGATACTGGCCTTTAGCAGTGATTAAAGATAAATAGAAAATCTTGCAGATAAGCATTTAGAATTCAGACAGGTCATCTGGATAATGCTTCTGTATTAAATGTTATGAATGGCAATAAGACCTTAACATGACACAAAGACACAAGTCTACAGGGCCTATGGTAGGTGCTCTGTGACAAAGGAAATCTGTGACATTTGCTAGAGTCTATCTGAATTCAAGGCATATTAACCTATTCTTATACACAAGTGTGTGGTTCCAAAATAGGTTTCCATAAGAATGTGATAGCCTTCGTGGTGTTAATATATTATATATCAATCTATTAATAAAATAGAATATATATATGTATATATACATTCTATCAGAAAGCACAGTGGGGCAGCTTAAGCCAGAAATAGGAAAAAAATATGGAAAATACAAGAGTCACCTAGAAAAACACATTGTTATTATTTAAGAACCAGCTATGATAAGAAGACGTGAATGGTGTTCCATGAGCACAGAGCAGCTTAAACCACTTAGGAAGTCAGAGTTTCCTAGAAATAGTAATATTGGAAGGATTAGCTATATCACAGGCATTCTTTCAATCTGGTTAACTCTTATCCTGGTTAACTTCTTCTAATCCTGCAATTCTAAATTTACCTGCCCACTTTTTCAGCAGCCATTTTTGTACTTTCTTCTAATCTCAATTATGTACCTCTTATATTATTCTATTTCATTGAATCCTAATTTTCATAAAAATTGGCAAACATTATAATTACATATCTACTTGTATTTTTTTTTTTACTTTTTATCTTCACAACTAAACTTTAAATTTTGAAGATTAAACACTAAGTCTTTTTTGACCAAAATAGCTCTCAACGAATATTATTTGAATGCACCGAATAAGAATCAACTTGAGTAACAGGTCAAGGCAAGTATGAAAAAGAAAATGATCAGAAAGAAGTTGTGAAAAGCCATAAAAGAGAGAAAGAGTTTAACGTATTTATGAAACTAAGAGGAATTCCATTTGGGTGAAGTGCAACGTGCAACAGAGAGCTGGGAAGCATGAAGTTCAGCAGGTAATCACAAAGGGCATGAGATTAAGTTTGCTTATGCAATAAGCAAATATTCAGTATGGCGTATTATCAAATACATGTTTTAAACCATGATTAAATGTGTGTACTCTATTCTATGAAATCATAAATCAATTAACATGATAAAATGTTACAAAATCAAGAAAATATCAAGTGTGTTTTACATTAAGATACTGTACTAAATGCTGATGAGATCAAAGCATCCTAAATAACTGTGTATTTTAAATTATTATAAATATGATTGATTCACTTTTTAGAAAGCCCATGATTTCTAGTGATTTCCTATTTCTATTCTAGGTTCTTACACACATTACATCTTTGTAATATGATTATACTGTAAGCCTATTATTCAAATTCTTCCATGTATTCTATTTTTCCTCATTTCTTTATTATGATGATGATAATGAAATATTTCAGATATACTGAAAGTATAAAGCCTTCATGTATTAAATTAACTTTTAAAAATTTCAACTCTTATTTTAGATACAGGGGGGATATGTGCAGGTTTATTAAATGGTTATATTGCACCCAGATAGTGGGCACCATACCCAATGGGTAGTTTTTTGACCCACGTTCCCTGCTTCCCCCTCCAGTAGTCCATAGTGTCTATTGTTCCCATGTTTATGTCCATGGGCATTCAGTGTTTAGCTGCCCCTTATTGCATGTGAGAACATGCAATATTTGGTTTTCTGTTTCGGCATTAATTCGTTTAGAATTATGGCCTCCAGCTTTATCCATGTTGCTGCACAAGACATTATTTCATTCTTTTTTACAGTTACATAGTATTCCATTGTGCATATGTGTCACATTTTCTTTCTCCAATCCAACATTGATGAGCACCTATGTTGATTTCCTGACTTTGTTATTGTAAATAGCGTGATGATAAACGTACAAGTGCATGTATATTTTTGGTATGATAATCTATTTCCTTTGGGTATATTCCCAGTGATGGGATTGCTGGGATGAATGGTAGTTCTTTTTTAAGTTCTTTGAGAAATTTCCAAGCTGCTTTCCACAGTGGCTGAACTGTGTATAAACATTTCCTTTCTCCGAAGCCTTGCCAACATCTGTTGTTTTTCTGACTTTTTAATAGTTGACTTCCTGACTAGTATAAGATGCTATCTCCTTGTGGTTTTGATTTGCATTTCTCTGATGATTGGTGATGATAGGCATTTTTTCACATGTTTGTTGGCCACTTGTATGTCTTCTTTTGAGAAGTGATTGTTCATGTCCTTTGACAATTTTTTTTTGTTTTTTAACTTGTTGATTTGTTTAAGTTCCTCTTAGATTCTGGATATTAGACCTTTGTTGGGTGCATACTTTGAGAATATTTTCTCCCATTCTGTAGGTTGTCTGTTTACTCTGTTGATAATTTCTTTGGCTGGGCAGAAGCTCTATAGTTTAACTGATCATACTTGTTAATTTTTATTTTTCTTGCAATTGCATTTGGGTACCTAGCCAAAATTTTTTTGTCAAGGCTGATGTTAAGAAAGTTATTCCCTAGGTTTTCTTCCAGGATGTTTATAGTTTGAGGTCTTACATTTAAATCTTTAATCCATCTTGAGTTAATTTTCGTATGTGGTGGGTGAAAGATAAAGGTCTAGTTTTATTCTTCCGCATATGGCTAGCCAGTTATCACAGCACCATTAATTGAATAGGAAGTCCTTTCTCTACAGTTTTTTTTTGGCATTGCTCAAAATAAAAAGATTGTAGGTGTATGACTTTACTTCTGAGTTTTTTGTGTGTGTGCCATTTTTCTATGTGTCAGTTTTTCACCAGTGCCATGCCGTCTTGGTTACTGCAGCCTTATATTATAGTTGAAATCTAGTAGTATGATGCCTCCAGCTTTGTTCTTTTTGCTTAGGATCGCCTTGGCCATTTGGGCTCCTTTTGGGTTCCATATGAATTTTAGAACAGTTTTTCTCTAATTCTGTGAAGAATGATATTGATAGCTTGATAGGAATAGCATTGAATCTGTGCATTAGGTGGTATGACCACTTTAACAATATTGATTCTTCCAATCCATGAGCATGGCATGTTTTTCCATTTCTGTCATCTTTGGTTGGTTTTGGGAGTGTTTTGCAGTTCTTGTTGTAGAGATCTTTTACCTCCCTGGTTAGCTGTATCCCTAGGTATTTCATTTTCTTTGTGGCTATTGTAAATGAGACTGTGATCTTCATTTGACTCTCAGACTGGATGTTATTGGTGTATAAAAATGCTACTGATTTTTGTACATTGATTTTGTAAACTGAAAGTTTACTGAAATTATTTACCAGTTCCAGAAAACTTTTGGTGGAAACTTGAGCATTTTCTAGGTATAGAATCATGTGATCCATGAAGATAGTTTGACGTCCTGTTTTCCTATTTAGATGCCTTTTATTTCTTTCTCTGGTCTGATTGTTCTGGCTAGGACTTTCAGTACTAGTTTGAATAGGAGTGGTGAGAACGAGCATCATTTTTTTTATTCCAGTTCTCAAGGGAAATGGGAAATGGTTCCAGCTTTTGTCCATTGAGTGTGATGTTTCCTGTGAGTTTGTCATAAATGGCTCTTATTATTTTGAGGTACAATCCTTCAATACCTTTTCTGTTGAAGGTTTTTATCATGAAAGGATGTTGGATTTTATTGAAGACTTTTTGTGCATGTATTGAAATAATCATATGGTTTTTTGCTTTTAATTCTGTTTATGTGGTGAATCATATGTATTGATTTATGTATTTGTAAATTTTCTTCATTAAAATATTTTAAATTTATTTTTATTTTGAGACAGGTTCTCACTCTGTTGCTCAAGCTGAAGTGCAATGGTCACCACGGCTCATTATAGCCTAGACTTCCCAGGCTCGAGTGATCCTCCCACCTCAGCTTCCTGAGTAGTTGAGACAATAGGTAGCTGCCCCCATGCCCAGTCAATTTTTTTTTTAATTTTTTGAAGAGACAGAATCTCAGTATTTTGCCCAGGCTTGTCTTAAATATCTAGGCTCAAGTAATCCTCCTGCCTGGACCTCCCACAATGCTGAGAGTATACGTATGAGCTACTGCACCTGGCTGATTTATGTATTTTGAACCAACCTTGCATCCCAGGCATAAAGCCTAGTTGATTGAGGTAAATCAACTCTTTGATGTGCTGCTGGATTTAGTTCATTAGTATTTTATTAAGGATTTTTGTGTTTATGTTCATAAGAAATATTAGCCTGATGTTTTCTTTCTTCATTGTATGTCTGCCAGATTTTGTTATTAAGCTGATGTTGGCTTAATCGAATGAGTTAGAGAGGAGTCCTTTCTCCTCAATTTTTTGAAACAGTTTCCTTAGGACTGGTACCGGTTCTTCTTTATATATTTGGTAGAATTCAGCTGTGTATTCATCATGTCCAGAGCTTTTTTTTGGTTAGTAGGTTGTTTTATTAGTGATTCAGTTTCAGAGTTGGATATTGACCTCTTCAGAATAACAATTTATTCCTGATTCAATCTTGGGAGTTTGTGTGTTTCAAATCAATTTCCTCTTGATTTTCTAATTTGTGTGCATATACTTGGTCATAGTAGTCTCTGAGGATCTTTTGTATTTCCATTGGATCAGTTTTAATGTCATCATTGTCATTTTTTATTGTATTTGGGTTTTCTATTGTTTTCTTTATTAGTATACCTAGTGAGCTATTAATGTTATTTTTCAAAGAACCAATCTCTTAGTTTTATTAACTTTTGTATAAATTTTTTCATTTCAGTTTCATTAAGTTCTTCTTTAATTTTGGTTATTTCTTTCCTTCTGCTACCTTTGGCATTGGTTTTTCCTTTTTTCTTTTCTTTTTTTTTTTTTTTCTAGTTCCTTCAGGTACAAAGTTAGATTGTTAATTTGAGATCTTTCTAACTTCTTGATAAAGATGTTTAGGGCCATAAAATTTCCTCTTATCATTGATTTAGTTGCATCCCTGAGATTTTGGTAACTTGTATCTTTATTTTCATTAATTTCAAAGCATTTTTTGATTTCTGTATTAATTTTTATGCACACCCAGTAATTATTCAGGAGCAAATTGTTTAATTTTCATGTATTTGTGTAGCTTTGAGAGATCTGGATATTAATTTCTGTTTTCATTGCCCTGTGGCTTGAGAGTGTATTCAGTATAATTTCAGTTTCTTTTTCATTTATTGAGATTGCTTTACAATCAAGTATGTGGCCAATCTTGAAATATGTTCTGTATGCAGATGAGAAATATATCTATCCTGCGGTTGTTGGGTGAGTTGTTCTACCGATGTCTTGTAGATACAATTAGTCAAGTGTTCAATTTAAGTCCAGAGTTTCTTTGTGAATTTTCTGCCTCGATGATCTATCCAACGCTGTCAGTAGAGTGTTGAAGTCTTTCACGGTTATTGTGCAGTTACCTGAACTTTTCATAGGGCAAGAAGAAATTGCCTTATGAATCTGGTGCTCCAATGTTGGGTACATATATATTTAGGATAATTAAGTCTTCTTATTGGGTTGTACCTTTTATCATTATGTAATGCCGTTCATTGTCCTTCTTAATTTGTATTGGTTTAAAGTCTATTTTATCTGATATAAGAATAGCAACTCCTGCACTTCTTTGTTTTCCATTTGCATGGTATATCTTTCTCCATTCTTTTGCTTTGAACTTGTGGGTGTTGTTACATGTGAAATGGGTCTCTTGAAGACAATAGATGGTTGGGTCTTGTTTTTTCTTTTTTCTTTTTTTTAGAAGCAAATATATAACAAATTTAATAACAATCCAACTGAATTCTAGAAATACATAATTTAATTTTTCAAAAGGAAAATTAATGCTAAAACACATATTAAAGCCCCCTTTCCAATTAAACTTTTGACATATTTTCTTAGAGATATAATCTACGTAATGATTTTTGTTTCTCTTCAGACTTGTTGGGTAATAAAATTAAATATCCTATTAGGTCTTGGGCATTTTGTCATTTGATCTCTGAGATGATTTTATTTCTAAATATAGGTAAATGCACTCAAGCAGAGCTTCAGAAGGCTGAAGTATATGTAACAGGGCCTCATCATCTAAGGACTAGTAATGATTTTTTATTTATTTATTTATTTATTTATTTATTTATATATATTTTTTTATTTTTATGTTTTTTGTCTGTATTCTTTTTTTTTTTAATTATACTTTAAGTTTTAGGGTACATGTGCACATTGTGCAGGTTAGTTACTTATGTATACATGTGCCATGCTGGTACACTGCACCCACTGACTCGTCATCTAGCATTAGGTATATCTCCCAATGCTATCCTTCCCCCCTCCCCCCACCCCACCACAGTTCCCAGAGTGTGATATTCCCCTTCCTGTGTCCATGTGATCTCATTGCTCAATTCCCACCTATGAATGAGAATATGCGGTGTTTGGTTTTTTGTTCTTGCGAGAGTTTACCGAGAATGATGATTTCCAATTTCATCCATGTCCCTACAAAGGACATGAACTCATCATTTTTTATGGCTGCATAGTATTCCATGGTGTATATGTGCCACATTTTCTTAATCCAGTCTATCATTGTTGGACATTTGGGTTGGTTCCAAGTCTTTGCTATTGTGAATAGTGCCGCAATAAACATACGTGTGCATGTGTCTTTATAGCAGTATGATTTATAGTCCTTTGGGTATATACCCAGTAATGGGATGGCTGGGTCAAATGGTATTTCTAGTTCTAGATCTCTGAGGAATTGCCACACTGATTTCCACAATGGTTGAACTAGTTTACAGTCCCACCAACAGTGTAAAAGTGTTCCTATTTCTCCACATCCTCTCCAGCACCTGTTGTTTCCTGACTTTTTAATGATTGCCATTCTAACTGGTGTGAGATGGTATCTCATTGTGGTTTTGATTTGCATTTCTCTGATGGCCAGTGATGATGAGCATTTTTTCATGTGTTTTTTGGCTGCATAAATGTCTTCTTTGGAGAGGTGTCTGTTCATGTCCTTTGCCCACTTTTTGATGGGGTTGTTTGTTTTTTTCTTGTAAATTTGTTTGAGTTCATTGTAGATTCTGGATATTAGCCCTTTGTCAGAAGAGTAGGTTGCGAAAATTTTCTCCCATGTTGTAGGTTGCCTGTTCACTCTGATGGTAGTTTCTTTTGCTGTGCAGAAGCTCTTTAGTTTAATTAGATCCCATTTGTCAATTTTGGCTTTTGTTGCCTTTGCTTTCAGTGTTTTGGACATGAAGTCCTTGCCCATGCCTATGTCCTGAATGGTAATGCCTAGGTTTTCTTCTAGGGTTTTTATGGTTTTAGGTCTAACGTTTAAGTCTTTAATCCATCTAGAATTGATTTTTGTATAAGGTGTAAGGAAGGGATCCAGTTTCAGCTTTCTACATATGGCTAGCCAGTTTTCCCAGCACCATTTATTAAATAGGGAATCCTTTCCCGATTGCTTGTTTTTCTCAGGTTTGTCAAAGATCAGATAGTTGTAGATATGCGGCGTTATTTCTGAGGGCTTTGTTCTGTTCCATTGATCTGTATCTCTGTTTTGGTACCAGTACCATGCTGCTTTGGTTACTGTAGCCTTGTAGTATAATTTGAAGTCGGGTAGTGTGATGCCTCCAGCTTTGTTCTTTTGGCTTAGGATTGACTTGGCCATGTGGGCTCTTTTTTGGTTCCATATGAACTTTAAAGTAGTTTTTTTCCAATTCTGTGAAGAAAGTCATTGGTAGCTTGATGGGGATGGCATTGAATCTGTAAATTACCTTGGGCAGTATGGCCATTTTCACGATATTGATTCTTCCTACCCATGAGCATGGAATGTTCTTCCATTTGTTTGTATCCTCTTTTATTTCCTTGAGCAGTGGTTTGTAGTTCTCCTTGAAGAGGTCCTTCACATCCCTTGTAAGTTGGATTCCTAGTTATTTTATTCTCTTTGAAGCAATTGTGAATGGGAATTCACTCATGATTTGGCTCTCTGTTTGTCTGTTGTTGGTGTATAAGAATGCTTGTGATTTTTGTACATTGATTTTGTATCCTGAGACTTCGCTGAAGTTGCTTATCAGCTTAAGGAGATTTTGGGCTGAGACAATGGGGTTTTCTAGATATACAATCACGTCATCTGCAAACAGGGACAATTTGACTTCCTCTTTTCCGAATTGAATACCCTTTATTTCCTTCTCCTGTCTCATTGCCCTGGCCAGAACTTCCAACACTATGTTGAATAGGAGTGGTGAGATAGGGCATCCCTGTCTTGTGCCAGTTTTCAAAGGGAATGCTTCCAGTTTTTGCCCATTCAGTATGATATTGGCTGTGGGTATGTCATAGATAGCTCTTATTATTTTGAAATACGTCCCATCAATACCTAATTTATTGAGAGTTTTTAGCATGAAGCGTTGTTGAATTTTGTCAAAGGCTTTTTCTGCATCTATTGAGATAATCATGTGGTTTTTGTCTTTGGCTCTGTTTATATGCTGGATTACATTTATTGATTTGCATATGTTGAACCAGCCTTGCATCCCAGGGATGAAGCCCACTTGATCATGGTGGATAAGCTTTTTGATGTGCTGCTGGATTCGTTTTGCCAGTATTTTATTGAGGATTTTTGCATCAATGTTCATCAAGGATATTGGTCTAAAATTCTCTTTTTTGGTTGTGTCTCTGCCCGGCTTTGGTATCAGAATGATGCTGGCCTCATAAAATGAGTTAGGGAGGATTCCCTCTTTTTCTATTGATTGGAATAGTTTCAGAAGGAATGGTACCAGTTCCTCCTTGTACCTCTGGTAGAATTCAGCTGTGAATCCATCTGGTCCTGGACTCTTTTTGGTTGGTAAACTATTGATTATTGCCACAATTTCAGCTCCTGTTATTGGTCTATTCAGAGATTCAACTTCTTCCTGGTTTAGTCTTGGGAGAGCGTATGTGTCAAGGAATTTATCCATTTCTTCTAGATTTTCTAGTTTATTTGCATAGAGGTGTTTGTAGTATTCTCTGATGGTGGTTTGTATTTCTGTGGGATCGGTGGTGATATCCCCTTTATCATTTTTTATTTTGTCTATTTGATTCTTCTCTCTTTTTTTCTTTATTAGTCTTGCTAGCGGTCTATCAATTTTGTTGATCCTTTCAAAAAACCAGCTCCTGGATTCATTAATTTTTTGAAGGGTTTTTTGTGTCTCTATTTCCTTCAGTTCTGCTCTGATTTTAGTTATTTCTTGCCTTCTACTAGCTTTTGAATGTGTTTGCTCTTGCTTTTCTAGTTCTTTTAATTGTGATGTTAGGGTGTCAATTTTGGATCTTTCCTGCTTTCTCTTGTGGGTCTTGTTTTTTCATCCAGCTTGCCACTCTGTCTTTTAAGTGGTCCATTTATAGTCAACATTAATATTGATAGGTGTGATTTTGATCCTGTTATCATATTGTCAGCTGGTTGTTATAATGCCTTGATTGTGTAGTTGCTTTATAGTATCTGGAGATTATGTGCTTAAGTGTGTTTCTGTGGTAGCACGTGTTCTTTGGATTCCATGTTCAGCATTCTCTAAGGACCTCTTGTCTTCTAAGACTGATATAGTTTAAACAAATTCCCTCAGCATTTGTTTGTCTGAAAAGGATTTTATTTCTTCTTCAGTTATGAGGCTTAATTTGGAAAGATATAAAATTCTTTGTTGGAACTTATTTTCTTTATGGGTGCTAAAAATAGGTCCCAACCTCTTCTGGCTTGTACAGTTTCTGCTAAGAGGTCTGCTACTAGCCTCATGGGGTTCCCTCTGTATGTAACTTGACCGCTGTCTTTACCTGCCTTTATTTTTTGTATTGCATTGACCATGGTGAATCTGATGACTATCTGATGGTCATTTTGTAGTGTCTAGCTGGGGTTCTCTGTAATTCTTAGATTTGTATGTCAACCTATCTAATGAGATTAGGGAAATTTTCATGGACTACATCCTGAGCTATGTTTTGCATATTGCATATTCTTTCTCTTTCTCTCTCAGAAATGCCAGTGAGTTGTAGATTTGGTCTCTTTACATAATTCCATATTTCTCAGAGGTTTTGTTCATTTTTATTAATTATTTTTCCTTTATTTTTATCTGACTGAGTTGATTCAAAGAACTAGCCATTGAACACTGGGATTCTTTCCTCAGCTTGATCTTTTTGCTGTTAATACTTCTAATTATATTATGAAATTATGGTCGTGAATATTTAAGCTCTAGAAGTTCAGTTTGTTTCTTTCTTAAAATGGCTTTTTTGTTGTTCAGCTCTTGGATCATTTTACTGTATTCCCTGGGTTGGATTTCAACTTTTTAATGAATTGCAATGAGTTTATTTGCCATTCAAATTCTGAATTCTATGCCTGTCATTTCAATCATGTTAGACTGGTTAAGAACCGTTGCTCAGGAGTTAGTAGACTCATTTGGATGCAAGGGGACACTGGATTTTTGATTTGCCAGAATTCTTGTGCTGATTTCTTCTCATCTGGAAGGGTTGGTGTTCCATTAACTGTGATGTAAGTTGATTATAGTCAGTTAGTTTCATTTCTGAGTATTTTCAGAGGGTCGGGGCTCCGTAAAGAATGTCTGTTTTGCTCTTGTTGTGGTTACATGGATATGTTTTTCAGAAGTGACTTCTGAGATTTTGGTGCATCCATTACACAAGCAGTGTACACTGGACCCAATGTGCAGTCTTTTAACCCCTAGCCTTCCCCTGAGTCCCCAAAGTCCATTATATCATTCTTATGCTTTTGTGACCTCATAGGTTAGCTCCCATTTATAAGTGAGAACCTATAATATATAGCTTTCCATTTATGAATTATTTCATTTATTAATAGAATAATGGTCTCCAACTCCATCCAGGTTGTTGCAACAGCCACTATTTTGTTCCTTTTTATAGCTGAGTAGTATTCCATGGTGTGTGTGTGTGTGTGTGTGTGTGTGTGTGTGTGTATATCTCACATTTTCTTAATCCACTCATTGGTTGATGGGCAGTTAGGCTCATTCCGTATTTTTGCAATTGCAAATTGTACTGCTATAAACATAAGTGTGCACATGTCTATTTCATATAATGACTTATTTTCTTCTGGGTAGATATCCAGTAAGTGGGCTGGATCAAACGGTAGTTCTACTTTTAGTTCTTTAAGGAATCTTCATACTGTTTTCCATAGTGGTTTGACTAGTTTACATTCCCACCAGCAGTGTATGTGTTCCCTTTTTACCATTTCCATGCCAATATCTATTATGTTTTGACTTTTAAATTATGGTCATTCTTACAGGAGCAAGGTGGTTTCTCCTTGTGGTTTTAATTTACATTTCCCTATTCATTAGTTATGAGCATTTTTTTTGTATGTTTGTTGTCCATTTGTATATCTTCTTCTTCTTCTTCTTCTTCTTCTTCTTCTTCTTCTTCTTATTATTATTATTATTATTATCATTACTGAGACAGAGTCCCACTCTGTTGCCCAAGCTGGAGTGCAGTGATGCAATCTTAGCTCACTGCAACCTCCATCTCCCAGGATCAAGGTATTCTGATGTCTCAGCCACCCAGATAGCTGGGATTACAGGTGTACACCACCATGCCTGGCTAATTTTTGTCTTTTTAATAGGACAGGGTTTCACCATGTTGGCCAGGCTGGTCTGAAACCCTGACCTCAAGTGAGCCACTGGAATTAGCTTCCTAATGTTCTAGGGTTGTAAGCATGAGCCACTACACCCAGCCCATTTGTATGCCTTCTTTTGATAATTATCTATTTATATTCTTTGCCTGCTTTTTAATGGAATTGTTTGTTTTTGCTTGATGATTTATTTGAAGTCCTTGTAGATTCTGGATATTAGTCCTTTGTCGGATACATAGTTTGTGAAGATTTTCTCCCACTCTGTGGATTGTCTGTTTACTCTGATAATTATTCCTTTTGCTCTGCAGAAGCCTTTTAGTTTAATTAGGTTCCATCTATTTATTTTTGGTTTTGCTGCTTTTGCTTTTGGGTTCATGGTCATGAACTCTTTGCCTAAGTTAATGTCTAGAAGAGTTTTTCTAATGTTATCTTTTAGAATTTTTATTGATTCAGGTTTTAGATTTAAGTCTTTGATCTATCTTTAGTTGATTTTTTTATAAGGTGAAAGATGAGAATCCAGGATCATTCTTCTACATGTGGCTTGCCAATTATCCCAGCACCATTTGTTAAATAGGATGTCGTTTACTCATTTTATGTTTTTGTTTGCTTTGTCAAACATCATTTGGCTCTAAGTATTTGGCTTCATTTCTGGGTTCTCTATTCTGTTCCATTGGTCTACATACTATTTTTTATACTAGTAACATGCTGTTTTGGTAACTACAGCCTTGTATTGTAGTTTGAAGTTGGGTAATGTGATGCCTCTAGATTTGTTCTTTTTGCTTCATATTACTTTGGCCATGTGGGCTCTTTTGGTTCCATATGAATTTTAGAATTTTTTTTTCTAGTTCTGTGAAGAATGATGATAGTACTTTTATGGGAATTGACTTGAATCTGTAGATTACTTTTGGCAGCATGGTCATTTTCACAATATTTATTCTACCCATCCATGAGCATGGGTTGTGTTTTCATTTGTTTGTGTCACTGATGATTTCTGTCAGCAATGTTTTGTAGTTTTCCTTGTAGAGATATTTCACCTCCTTGATTAGGTATATTTCTAAGTTTTTGTTTTTGTTTTTGCATTTGTCATAAAAGGGATTGAGTTCTTGATTTGACTCTCAGCTTAGTTACTGTTGATGTATAACAGTACTACTTATTTGTGTACATTGATTTTCTGTCCTGAAACTTTACTGAATTCATTTATCAAATCTAGGAGCTTCTTGGATGAGTTTTTAAGGGTTTTCTAGGTATGCAATCATATAATTGGCAAACAGTGACAGTTTGCCTTCCTCTTTGCTGATTCAGATGCACTTTTTTCTCTTGTCTGATTGCTCTGGCTAAGATTTCCATACTACGTTGAATAAAAATGGTGAAAGTGGGCATCCTTGTCTTGTTCCAGTTCTTAAGAGAAATGTTTTCAACATTTCCCCATTCAGTATAATGTTGGCTGTGGGTTTGTCATAGATGGTTTTTATTACCTTGAGGTATATCTCTTCTATGCCAATTTTGGTGAGAGTTTTAATCATAAAGGTATACTGGACTTTGTCAGAAGCTTTTTCTGCATCTATTGAGATAATTGTATAATTTTTGTTTTAAATTATGTTAATGTGATATATCACATTTATTGACTAGCATATGTTAAACTATCCCTGCATCTTGGTATGAAACCCACTTGATCCTGGTGTATTATCTTTTTTGATATGATTTTGGATTCAGTGAGCTAGTATTTTGTTGAGAATTTCTGCATTTATGTCCATCAAGGATATTAATGTGTAATTTTCTTCTTTTTCTATGTCCTTTTCTGGTTTTGATATTAGGGTGATATTGGCTTCATAGAATGATTTAGGGGAGATTGCCTCTTTATCTATCTTTTGGAAGAGTTTTAGAAATATTGGTACCAATTCTTCTTTGAATGTCTGATAGAATTCAGCTGTGAATCCCTTTGGTCCTGGACTTTTTTTGTTGTTGGTAATTTTTTTATTCCTGTTTCAGTCTCGCTACTTGTTATTGGTCTGTTCAGAGTTTCTATTTCTTCCTGATTTAATCTAAGAGGGTTGTATATTTCCAGAAATTTACCCATCTCCTCTAGATTTTCCAGTTTGTGAACATAAAGGTGTTCAGAGTAGCCTTGAATGATCTTTTGTATTTCTGTGGCATTAGTTTTAATAGATCCCATTTCATTTCTAATTGAACTTATTTAGATCTTCTGTCTTCTTTTCTTGGTTAAGCTCATTATTGGTCTATCAATTTTGTTTATGTTTTCAAAGAACCATCTTTTTGTTTTATTTATTTTTTGTATCTTTTTTTCCATTTCATTTATTTCTTCTCTGATATTTATTTCTTTTATTCTGCTGAGTTTGGGTATGGCTTGTTCTTATTTCTCTAGTTCCTTGAGGTGTGAGCTTAGATTGTATATTTATGCATCTTCAGACTTTATGATGTAGGCATTTAATGCTATGAACTTTCCTCTTAGCACAACCTTTGCTGTATCACAGAAGTTTTGATAGGTTGTGACACTATTATCATTCAGCTCAAAGAAATTTTTTATTTTCATCTTGATTTCATTATTTACCCAAAGATTGTTCAAGAGCAGATTATTTAATTTCCATAGTTTTGGGCATTCCTTTTGGAGTTAATTTCTAGTTTTATTCCATTGTGGTCTGAGAGGATCCTTGATATAATTTTGACTTTCTTAAATGTATGGAGACTTGTTTTGTTACCTATCATATGGTCTATCTTGGAGAATGCTCCATGTGCTGATGAAAAGAATGTATATTCTGCAGTTGTTGGGTAAAATGTTCTGTAAGTATCTGTTAAGTTCCTTTGTTCTAGTGCATAGTTTAAGCCCTTGTTTCTTTGTTGACTTTCTGTCTTGATAACTTGTCTAGTGCTGTCAGTGGAATACGGAAATCCCCCACTACTAGTATGTTGTTGTCTATCTCATTTCTTAGGTCTAGTAGTAATTGTTTTATAAATTTGGGAGCTTCAGTGTTAGGTGCATAACTATTTAGGATGGTGATATTTTCCTGTTGGACTAAACCTTTTATCATTATTTACTATCTCTCTTTGCCTTTTTTTTTTTTTTTTTTGCTGTTGTTGCTTTAAAGTCTATTTTGTCTGATATAAGAATAGCTAGTCCTGCTTGCATTGGTTTCTATTTGTGTGGACTATCTTTTTCCACCCTCTTACCTTAAGTTTATGTGAGTCCTTATGTGTCAGGTGAATCTCTTGAAGACAGCAGATACTTGGTTGGTGGAGTTGTATCTAACATGCCATTCTGTATGTTTTAAGTGGAGCATTTAGGCCATTTACATTCAATGTTAGTATTGAGATGTGAGGTACTATTCTATTCATCATGCTAGTTGTTGCCTAAATACACTGTTCTTTTTCTCATTGTGTTATTGTATTATAGGTCCTGTGAGATTTATACTTTAAGGAGGTTCTATTTTGGTGTATTTTGAGGTTTTATTTCAAGATTTACAAGCCCTTTTAACATTTCTGGTAGTGATGGCTTGGTAGTGGCAAATTCTCTAAGCACTGTTCATGTACGCATTTGTTTGTCTGAGAGATACTTTATCTCTTCTTCAACTATGAAATTTAGTTATGCTGGATACAAAAATTGTTAGCTGATAATTATTTTGTTTCAAGAGGCTAAAGATAGGACCCCAGTCCCTTCTGGCTTGTAAAGTTTCTGCTGAGAAATCTGCTGTTAATCTGATAGGTTTTCCTTTATAGGTTACCTGATGCTTGGCTTGTCTCACAGTCCTTCCTCTGTCTTTATTCTAGATAACCTGATGACTATATGCATGGATGATAATCGTTTTGCAACGAATTTCACAGGTGTTCTTTTAGCATCTTGTATTTGGATGTCTAGTTCTCTAGCAAGACCAGGGATGTTTTCCTTGATTATTCCCTCAAATAAATTTTCCTAACTTTTACATTTGTCTTCTTCCTCAGGAACACCAATTATTCTTAGGTTTGGATATTTAACATAATCCCAAATGTCTTGGATGCTTTGTTCAGCTTTTTGTGTTAATTTTTCTTTATCTTTTTCTGATCAGGTTAATTTGAAAGCCTTGTCTTTGTGCTCTGAAGTTCTTTCTTCTACTTGTTTTAGTCTCCTGTTGAAATTTTCCAGTGCATTTTGTATATCTCTAAGGGCATCTTTTATTCCCAAAGTTATGCTTGTTTTTCTTTATAATATCTATTTTTCTGGAGAATTTTTTATATTTATCCTGTATAATTTTTGAATTTCTTTATGTTGATTTCACCTTTCTCCAGTATTTCCTTGAATAGGTTAATAATCTACCTTCTGTATGCTTTATCTGGCAATACAGAGATTTCTTCTTGGTTTTAATCCATTGCTGGAGAGCTAGTGTGATCTTTTGGGGGTGTTATAAAACCCTGTTTTGTCATATTATAAGAATTACCTTTCTGGTTCCTTCTTATTTGGGCAGACTATTTCAGTGGAGAGATCTGAAACTGAAGGCCTGCTTTCAGATTCTTTTGTCCCATGTGGTGCTCTTCCCTTTCTGCTAGGGATGGGGCTTCCTGAGAGCTGGACTGCAGTGATTGTTATTGCCCTTCTGGGTCTAACCACCCTGCAGAGCTACCAGGCTGTGGGCTGCTACTGGGGAATGTCTGCAAAGAGTTCTGTGACATGATCCATCTTCAAGTCTTGCCATGGATACCAGTGCCTGCTCTGGTGAGGGTGAAGTAGACTCTGTGAGAGTCCTCGGTTGTAGATGTTTAATGTTCTGCGTTTCTTGAATGCTGATTATGCTAGTAGTGAAGTTGTCATGTGGAGAGACCCAGGACCTCTGACTAGCCAGGATGTTGCAGGCAATTAAATTAGTTGTTATTTTCTCTTTCTTGGGAGCAAGATTATTCTGTCTTAAGTTGCTATAATGGCCTGAACTGGTTGCCCTCCAGCCAGGAGGTGGTGCTTTCAAAAGAGCACCAGCTTTGGTAGTAGTAGGGGAATCTAAGCTTTCCCTAAATTGGTCAGGGTAAGTATTCTGGTTTCTTAGGCAATGAGCAGTCCCGTAAAGCTTCTAAGAGTTTATATGTTTTGTGTTTGGCTACTAGGTGGGGGCAGGGTTAGGTGTGTCTGAGCTCTCCTTAGGCAGGGCTTGCTGCTGCCACTATAGGGGATGGGTCTGGGTGGTTCTTAGACCAGTGGGGTTATATTCCAGAGAGGATTATGGCTGCCTCTGCTGTCATTTAGCTTACCAGGGAAGTAGGGGATAGCTGGTAACAAAAGGCTTCACCCAGCTCTGACACAGTTGGCAAGGCCAGTCTTGCTCCTGCAGCGCCCCACTCAGACCTTACACCAAGTTGTAAGCTTCCCCACGAGAAAGCAAGCAGGGCTTTCAGGCCTTACTCCTTCCCATTTGCCCCCACTGTCAGTGGCAGCTCTTGCACTCCTATCTGCAGCAGTTCCCATTTTCCACCTGAATTCTGCTCAAGAAAATTCATGCCCAGTCAAAATTACTACAAATTTCAGTTGGAAGCTTCTTTCACCCTGTGATCCCTCCATAATTCTGTTGGCTTCCTTCCCCGAGGGCCCTGTGAAATGTAGTCAGGGATGGCTTCCATGGGCTCTAGTTGAAGACTGAAAGTGCTTACCTACAAGGCTCTTCTCATAGCTGCTTCTACTTTTATATTTTGCACTGCTCCCTAAATCCATTTTGGCTCTAGGAAAGGTTAAATTCGTCTCCCATGATTGGAATTTCAGATTATCCAATGGAGATGTGTGTTTGGAGGCAGGCTTTCCCCTCTCACACTTTGGGAACTCACAGTTTTTCACCTGTCTCGCAGAATTTGCAGTGGCGTGCCACTTCTTTCTAAGGATCTGTCAATTCTTTCGGTTTTCCTGGTGTGTTCCTGTGGTGGTTCTTGTATCAAAAGTTCATGGTGTGAGTCTCCACATGATGTTCCTTTCATCCAAGTGGGAGCTGCACGTTAGCCCTGTCTCCTATTCACTATCTTCCTCAGACTCCAAAGGTAAAGGATCTTTATGTGTGGGTAAATTCTTGCACTGGGTTTCACAGGTATATGTATTAGCAGGATAATTTTTGGTGTTGTAGTTTGGGTTGAGATCCAGCAGATGGTGCTTAAGAGTAGGCTGATTCCCAGCTGTATGACTCTTGGACTTCCTGTGTTCACAGGCATGCTCTGTGGTAGGACAGGAGAGGCCCCCTCACCAGGTCCACCCCTGGGCATTGGGAAAGCCCCGCCTGAGCACCAGCACCATGCTTGTATTTGTTGCTGTTCTTAGGCGTTCCCTCGCGGTGGGGCCTCCTCAGGCACAGGCTGTGACAGGGAATATGCCATACTCTTTCTAGACCAGCCCAGCAGAAGGAGGCACACCCTGCTCCAGCCCCAGCCCAAGAACCTGTAAGTCTTGCCCTTTTCAGTGCTCTGATTATGTGGGCTTCTCTGTCACTCCAGCACTGGCCTCAGATCTTGACTCTGTATTACTGAGCTGCGCTCAGTCCTGAGGGCACCGGGGCATCCCACATGTCAAGGTCAGTTTCCAGCTACACTGAGGATCCAATGTGCTCCCAGTTCCTAGGAAAGTACCCAGGCGGAACAATACTCTCAGGCTGTACTGTGCAGAGGCTGTACTGTGCATCCACTCCTGTAGGATGGCTAGGCATGGGCCTGGGAGTGGGGGCTGGCAGGCAGGAGGGCTTGCAAAACATAAGTGCCCAGTCCTACGAAGAATCTGTCCCCACTCTTTCCTGGCTCAGAGGTCAGTTGCGGCCAGTACCTCCAAGAGGGGGATGGGAAGCCCGGGAGGATGAGCAACTATGACCACTCTCTGCCGAAGGTGCCCAGCACACAAAAACTCCAAGGTTCTGTGCCATCCAACATCCTGTCTCTGCTTGTTTCCTGGGGAGATTCCCCTGCCAGCTCACACATCCATGGGTGATGTAGGGTCTTCTATAGCTAGGACCCCACAGTCAACAGTGTCCTGTCTCTCAGTTCCTTCACTCTCCCCTTTCCCAGGAACTGTTCAGAGCCCAGAACTAGCCCTAGCATTCAAGTAACCAGCAGAGGGTTCCCAGCTTGCTCCCTCTTCAGCCTGCGCTTCACTGTCACCTGTCTATCCACTCTCAGCTTTTTCTCTCTGAGGTCTGCCAAAATTATACTGGTTAGTCGATAATTTGGTCTCTCTCAGTGGGAGTGTGCTTCCTGGCTACATCTAGTTGGCCATCTTGTCCCCTCCATTTGTTCCCTAGGTACACACATCCATACACACACTCTTATAACCATAGTACTAGTCATGTTTCATTAGATTTTTAGAAAATATAGTATTTGGAAATTTCTTAGCTAAGAAGGAAAATAAAGTACAATATAAATTGTAGTTTCTCATATTTTTAGTGAACATGTAAGATATTTGAGTTATTACTTAGTATAGTTAAGAGTATATTATTTTTAATGTAAAAAATAAAACTACTTTCATTTAAGTTATATTCCTTCTATGTGCTACTTTTACCTAAGATTTAAAGTTTACCCAATCAAACCCTAATCCTTCTTTACAATATAATTAGAATGTCAAGTCAAACACATTTATTTGTTTAGGTTTCCCTAAAAGACCTTGAGTGCAGTAGGTGATGATAAATGTTTTGTACAAGTTTACCAAGAGCAAACATTATGATCATCCATAAATTAATCAAATTTACTCTAACAAGGGAATTTTATTTGCTCATAGGTAAGATAAGGGAAAGTAAAGCCTACGGCTTCTTCTTTTTTTAAAAAAAGGCTATTTCTATAAGTTTCTTGCAGATTGTTTCTAATTCCTTATATTTTATTAATGATAGAATCATCAGAATAGAGTTTCCCAATTATAAAATTGAGTGATAATCTACCATTGTTCCACCAACTTCTCCTCTCCTTATTCTATGGAGAAACAGATTGTATCATCTTCCTCATCATCACAAAACATCACACAAATCATCAAGGATTTAATTTTGTGTGATACCATAACAAATAATATAGAAAGTCCTAAGTACTGACCTGTACCTAGTGTCTTACATGCTTCTTCAGGCAATTTAGCAGGATTGCTGGACGGGACTCCTGTAGTTAAATTTACTCTAAAAATATTGTACTCTCTCTCTATCTCTCTCTCTCTCTCACACACACACACACACACACACACATATGAAGAGAGGAGAGAGATTCTATTTTCTCTAGGAGTGTAAGAAACCGTGTTGATGATGAAACATTATGAGAAATGTCCTAGCAGGGAGAAAAGCATTATACTTCAAAATGATCAAAACAGTGAAAAACCACAGGATAGCAAATACACTGCAGCACAATAGAACAAGCTAAGCCTACAGATCAGGCATGTATTGAGGTGTGGAAAGCCTAAGAAAGCTAACATAAAGTTTCACTGCACCAGTGGATATGATGCAGTCCAACAAAAGCCATCTTCTGAATAATGGGAATAACATTAAGGAAAAGTTATAATTACATGGGTGGATACCTCACACTACAAATCCTACAGAACTATCTAGTTCTTCTATGATGCATATTATGTGTACTATGAAAGAATGTCTTCCTCGCAAATAAATACACAACCAGAGTGCAGAAAAAGAAGACAATGCAACAGTATTGAAATATTCAGTCACTCACTGCCTCTGTATCTAGCAAGTGACTAAGATGCTGTAGGCAGCATTAAACATTTTAATGTTAGGAGGTGGCAATGGATGAATGTGTCTTTGTTGAACCCATTTAACATGGTAATGAGAAATATATTGCTATAGATAACATCTGTGAATTAATATAAAAGGCCACAAAGTGGCTAAAAACAATGACAAAAAGTAGATTTATTCTTATTCCAAAATGTTGAAGTTACTATTAAGCAGCCTCTTTTTTCGCTCTACATAAAATTAAAATTAATGCCTTTTATAAAAAGATATATGGCAATTAAGTTGGACAATTATTCCTAGCTATTGACCAAACAATGTTCTCATCTCTTCAGCCCACCAACATTATATAATGACAATATGTTTTCTCAAGGAAGTGAGAAATGATCACAGCAGTTTAACAATGGCTTGTGTGACCCATGAAATATATATTAACCTAGAGTTATATTTTTCCACATTTACTACAGTTTCAAATAACAATAGGAAAGTAAGATTAAGTTTTAAGACTTTAAAATAAGAACACTTTATTTTAGGTTAACTTTAAGGTAAGTTCATAATATAGTAAAGCAAACATTAAAATGTTCCTTAGCTACTTCCTTGATGTAAGTAAATATATTCAATATTTACTTTCATGGGGAAAGTATATTTTCAGATCAACTTGTGTATCAAACTATCAGTATCTTTCCTGTTCACGTAAATTCCAACTTTAAACTGGATGAGTAGTCTACAATCAACTTCTATCACTTCTTTTACACTAATTCCCTCTTCAACCTTTTGACATTTAATTTTTATTAAACTTTAATAAAGTTGTGTTTTCAAAGATCACCAAATAACTAACTTGATGTGAAGTCAGGTGCCTCTTTTGTGACTTCACCTGTTTGATCTCTTTCAAGCACTTACTGTTGCCCACCCCTTAGCTTCTTCTTTGGTTTCTATGGCACAGATCTCTTAGTATTTCTTTCAACTTGCTGCCAGCCATCTGTTTGATCCTTTCAGTTAGTTCTTTCTCTCCACCTACATTTTAAGTTGTTGCATCCATTTTTACTTGTTAATCCACAAACTCTTTTATAGCACTTTCATTCTCTCACATGACTTCCATACTCATATCTTTGTAAGTGATTACCAGAAGTGTATGGTGTCTCCAAGTCTCATATCCAATTACACAATGAGTACCCCAGCCTCACTCAACATGTCTTAGAGAAAGCTCAGCATTTTCTCCTGCAGACCTGAGTTCCTTATCTTAGTTAACGGTATTACAATATTCTCAATTGCATAAATTATAATATTTTACATAGTAAACAAGTCCTTTCCAGTGGGAACAGTAGACACCAGGTACTACTAGAGAGAAGAGGGAGGAAAAGGGGCAAGGACTGAAAGACCACCTATTGGGTACTATGCTCACTACCTGAGTGACAAGATCAGTCATACCCTAGGCAATATACACACATAACATACCTGCACATGTACCCCCGAACCTAAAATAAAAGTGGAAATAAAAATAAATGAATAAAAATAAGTCATTTCCTTTGTATAACTGCAATTCCTAGTACCTTAAGTTTTTATGCTTGTGGTAACCTACACATCACATTTGGTAGGCTTCCACATTAACTGCCTGGGGACGGTCTTATGATTGATGGCTTACATCCCATCCCTGAGTAAGAATCGTATCTTGAGTCCCTCATATCTTATCGTGAGTTCTTCAAACTGTTGATGTACTAATTAATCCATAACTTATTGCCATTGAGAAGGACGCTGATTTGTTTCTAAATCATAAAGTTACGCTGTTTTGTTTCTGGATTGTGAAATTTTACAGATTGTTTTAGGCATAAAGCATCTTAGCCATTATGCTGTCATCTGTAACCAACAATTGTAACCTCTGTATAGTACCCGCCAATGAAAAAAAAAAAAACAACTCTGATATGAGAAGTCCCCTTCCCTTCTCTTAAATTTTATTTTAAAAATGTTCCAATTTGTACACTTTTACACTGTTGGTGGGACAGTAAACTAGTTCACCCATTGTGGAAGATAGTGTGGCGATTCCTCAGGGATCTAGAACTAGAAATACCATTTGACCCAACCATCCCATTACTGGGTATATACCCAAAGGATTATAAGTCATGCTGCTATAAAGACACATGCACACATATGTATATTGCAGCACTATTCACAATAGTAAAGACTTGGAACCAACTCAAATGTTCATCAATGATAGACTGGATTAAGAAAATGTGGCACATATACACCATGGAATACTATGCAGCCCTAAAAAATGATGAGTTCGTGTCCTTTGTAGGGACATGGATGAAGCTGGAAACCATCATTCTCAGCAAACTAACGCAAGGACAAAAAACCAAACACCGCATGTTCTCACTCATAGGTGGGAATTGAACAATGAGAACACATGGACACAGGAAGGGGAACATCACACACTGGGGCCTGCTGTGGGGTGGGGGGAAGGGGAGGGATAGCATTAGGAGATATACCTAATGTAAAGGATGAGTTAATGGGTGCAGCACACCAACATGGCACATGTATACACATGTAACAAACCTGCACATTGTGCACATGTACCCTAGAACTTAAAGTATAATAAAAATAAATAAAAAATAAAAACGTTCCAACTTGTAACAGATTTTGGAACAAGTTTACGTTTATTGGTGTGTCTTCCTAGGTCGATCCTCACATTTGGCTTCCAGAAACTTTTATCAAATTATCTCTGCCTTAACAGTCTTAATTTCAGCTGATACTTGTTATTTCTGTCCTGGATTGTACAATAATATCTTAACTAGATTCTACAATTCCAAGCAATTTGTGGTTTTGTCAATGTTTTCTTTCTAAAACCTAAATGTGAAAGTGTCATATCTCTACTAAAAAACTAAAATCAGTTGCAAAGTTAAGCTAAAATTTCCCAGACTTCCATCATCTGATTCAGTTAATATTACAGCTTTATTTCTTCAAGACATTCATCCCAATGTTCCTTGCTTTCTAGCATAGTTATGCTAAATGTTGTCTTTTCTGCTGGCTTTTGCTTTCTGCAACACATTTCACTTCATATATATCCATAGGGAAGTTTTTCCAAAGCTTTAGTTTTCTAGGCTTACCTCATTAACATTGCAAAAAAACCCCACAAAACCTCTGCAGAGAGAATTAATTAGATTAAATCCCTCCTCTCCTGTCTTTCCATATCCCTTCTTTTATATCTGACTGATAGCCTCAGTAAAATAATTAATATTAAAATACACACATCTTCTGAGCATAAGCTCTTACTAAATTGTGACCTCCTTAAAGACTATATTGATTTTAAATTTCTATCATTCGTTGGTCGATGATGGGTAGCAGATACCAAATATTTTTAATTGTGTAAATAAATGAGTTCGAGTTTTATAGATGCAGTTAAGAAAGTGAATATAAGAAATAAAGTATATAATTTTAAAACACCTCTTATTTCTAATATAATATTCTACTGCCTATGAATTAGTACTGCTGTTTTTATGTCCACTTTATTTCCTTACTGCCTATCAACTTTGCTCAACAGTGGTTGTTTCTTAATGATTGTTCCATGTGTGTGAGATATCCAGCTTCAACTCCACCCCTACCCCTGTTGCTGTGTGAGCAGGCAAATGATAGTAGCTGTGTTAGCATTAATTTAATAAAATGTAAACTTACTTAAACAACTAGTATTCACATTATGGCACTTCAGAATATGTTTCAATGGAAATGTAGAGAGAAGTATATTTTTATTTCTAATAAGTCAGAAAAAAATAAGAAAATTTTCAACTTAAAATGCTGTTTAGCCAATCTCTTATCACTTAAAACATGTTTTATAGTATTGCCTGGAAATATAAATTTCTTCCAAAAGCATCTATCGCTTTATTCACTAACTAGTATTTTAGGTACTTCCCAGAAAGAATAGAACTGTCATTATATTAAATAGTATACAATATGGCAACTCTACTTAGTGTTATCTATTCTTATACCACTTTTTTCCATCATGCATTGTTTTTTTCTTCTGTAATTGTTCAGCATTTCAGCATGTAAGTCTGAGGTGTGTGGAAATGTCAGAGTGTGAAAGTGTGGCTGTCTTTGTACATTATAAGTCTGCATTTATTACACAGATGCCGATCATACTGTCATCTCACAGGGCCAACGCCAACTTACAATCCCCCTATGTTTCAGTTTTTATGTAAGAAAAAAATATATTATGCAAAGTGAAGAATTGGCAGCCAAGAGGTAAAAGCTGCTAAATGTCAGTTGACAAAATCATGAGAGCTTACGCATGAGAAGCTATATATTTTTACTATATGACACTATATTAGGCTGGAAGAACAGCCTTCTGAAGAGGAGAAAAAATCTGACTATACTCTGATTTCTTGGAAGCAGTCTTCTTCAAGAGAATACAAATTAATTGCATGTAATTTTTTCTTATACTATACAGGAAAACTTGTCCAAGTTTTAGCAATATAATACAAGATTATTACTAAATCATCACATTAATATATTTTTAAAGAAATGTTCACTTTTAGAAGAAAGTATAACATTTTTCATGAAAAATATTAAATGATAATCACGTAGAGGCTTAAACTGACAAATATATGATTTTTGCAGAATAAACATTTTTAGCTTAGAAAACTAAAAAATAAAGAAAAAATTTGTTTTTAAATAACTATAAAAATTCTACGCTAATATTCAGCCGCATTTTCTTTTGGTTTGGGAGGTTTCAGTTTTGTTCAATTTTGAGATGTTATCATATGCACAGTGCTATACCAAATACTGCATAAAAGTAATTATTCATTGACGAATTTTTCATGAAATCAGTTGTCTAAACTATGATCGTTTTCTGTGCCTTTGGTTTAATTCTATTGCTCTGATTCTTTTTTCTGTAGGCCCAGCATCATACTTTCCTAAATTCTTTAAAGTTTAGAATATGTTTTATTTTTCATCTTTGCAGCTCTTCATTAATTTTCCTGAATATTATTCTTTTATTTGGATTTCACATATGCTTCCTCCATGTAAGGCATTTCTGTAAATTAAAAGACCTTTTGAATTTGTATTGCAATTGCATGAAAATGCAATAGTCATTCAAAAAGAATTCTCTGCTGATTATCAATTAAATTTTAACAAGCTACACCCCAAACCTTAGTGGCTTAAAATGACAAATATTTTATGATATCCTGTGATTCTGTGGGTCAATAATTTTCGAGAGGATTTAGCTACACAGTTCTGCTCCACATAGGTTTAAGGTCACTTGGTGGTAGTCACTACAATTGAGCCAGTCTGGAGATTCCAAGACAACTTTATTCAAATACGTAATACCTTAGCCTGGATGGCTGGAGTGCTCCCTCCCCATTTAGTCTAAGGGCCTCTCCATATGGACTCTTCCACAAGTTGTTGAACCTCATGCATGGCAGCTCAGGATTCAAGAAACCAAGGTTGAAGCTTCTAGCTTCATAAAAAATAGGTCTGAAGTAGCAAAGAGTCACTTTTGCTGTGCTCTATTAGACAAAGCAGTCACAAGCCAGCCAAGATTCAAGGAGAAGGAGCTAGACCTCACTGCCTGAAAAAAAAAAAGGGGCAAAGATTCTGCAGCCATCTTTAATCCAGCATAGTTGGCCCTCTGCTCACAAATTATCTGTAGTCTTCTAACATATCAAATACACTTATCTCCTCCCAAGATTCCCGGACTATGACTCCATTACAGACCCAGATCAAAGTGATGAAAAGAGAAATTTACCACTTAAGATGTGGTATGTAATATAGAGTATAAGACAAGGCTGAAATTCAACCAGTATACATTTGTGGTGCCATCCTTCATGTTAAATTAATAAAGTACTTCCGAAGTTTGATTCTGTTTATAATCTCTCGGCTCTGCCCAATTCCTCACCACTGCCCCTGCCTTGAGTCACTGTCCTTAATCCAGCATTTAAAGTGTTAAAACCTGGCACAGTCAGTGCTTTGGGGGATAAACCTTCAGGAAGAAGGCCCATCTTCTTCCTAATTGCAAAGTACTCTTGACAGTCTAATTCAATATTATTCATATCGACATTGGAAGGAAGACAAACTAGTAAAATGTATAAATAAAAGTTTATACTGTATTATATTATTTATACAGTAAATAGATTTGATGAGAATCAGATAGTGATGTCCCAAGAACCTCATTTTCTCCTCACTTTTGGTATCTTAGCCCAAACTGGCTCACTTAAACCATTCTCACTGTTCCTGGCTGGTAGGGCTGTTTCCAAGGCCTAGGAATGCAGACCTTAGTGCTCACTGTATACATTTCTTATTACTCTTCCTGGCCCAGAGATATCATTGTATAGAGAAACTAGGTGTTTCCTAGCTCCTATTAGGGTACTAACTTATAAATATGATCTGGAGGTATTTTTCCCACTCTTCTTGGTGTGCTCTGGCTTCATGCCTACACTTGCTTCTGGCTGAAGCTGGCCTCCCTCTGCGGAAACTTTGGCTGAGATGCATACAGAACCCCTTCATGCCCCTCCGTGTTATGGAATTGAGTTTGGAGGACAGCATGCTCTCTGCTACCTCTCTGATTGTTAATTATTCCCCCTTCCAAATTTTTATAACTGTATTCCATGGCAATAGTGGCATGTTATCTGTGATGTCCTCCAACCCCGCACAATACTATTCAATGAAATAATTAATAAGGAATATTTCATCATTTTTACAATCATTTTAAGTAATTTTGTTTACTTGAAAATGTAATAGCATGTTACATGAAAAATTAAAATATATAGACAAGCAGAAATAATACATTTTCTCTATCAGTTCTTGTGTAAAGACTCAAACATTGCAAAAGTCACTGATCTTCATTAAAATTTTAAAAGTTAATAATTCAGTTTATTTACCAGAAAATCTTATATTAAGCCAGTTACAGAATAATTTTTCAATCGAATTTAATTTCAAATCATCTGCAGAAAATTAGAATAAACAATGGCACTTTTGAAAATATACATTTATGATCTTATCAGATTAATTATAACTTTGTTTTTGACATTTCAACTTCAGCATGTATATATCTGGATTTGTCTGGTCAAAAATTTAAGACCTATGTTCTAGGAAATGTATAACATTTTTTAGCAACATGAAGAAGCTTTTGACAGAGCCATTTACAATCTATTAATTATAATCCACACCACCTATGTCATTATCATGTGAATTGAGCTGAAAGACCTGACCACCTGCTCTTCTGCACAGAGCAGATTACATCTATGTCATTCACTGAGCATTTTAAAAAGATATTTTTAAATTATTACAAACAGAAAACATTAAAAAGAATAAGCTTTGGAAAAAATAAACATGGAAAATATTTTCAGTGCTTAAATCCTGTTGAGATTTAGATTTCTGGATAAATAATATTTTTAAATCTACATTTTTAGTCAATTGTGAAGAAAGGGACCCTGTTCTATTATTCTATCTAATACATTTTTGTGAAACATAGGAAAATAATTTTTTTTAAGTTATTATAAAAATATACTAGTAACATATCTATTATTGTTTTTGAGGGTGTGTGAGTCAATGTTCTTACCCTTTCTATATAGAACATCTTTTTGAAATAAGGGACATTGAGCTGTATTTTTTGGTAATAATTGTATTATTTTATTTCTTCACTTATTACATTGGATGAAAATTCAAGATTAATGCAATAGCAGTCATATTTCTTAAGGTTAAATGGGAATGCCAACAGATATGATCTATGAAAAATAATCTTTGTTCATATTTTATTAACACTCTTCATTAATGTCATATATTTAGTTTCATCAAACTTTTATAATCTATTAAATAATTATATATTTTCCGTTTGACCAGTGATGAAACAAATTATATTAATATATTGAAACATTAATAGATTGAGCACTTTTTTTTTTTTTTTGAGACATTGTCTTGCTCTGTCGCCAGGCTGGAGTTCAGTGGCACGATCTCTGCTCACTCACTGCAACCTCCGCCTCCTGGGTTCGAGGGATCCTCCTGCCTCAGACTCCCGAGTAGCTGGGACTGCAGGCACGTGCCACCACTCCCAGCTAATTTTTTAAAATATTTTTAGTAGAGAGGGGTTTTCACCATGTTGACCAGGATGGTCTTGATCTCTTGACCTTGTGATCCTCCCTCTTTGACCTCCCAAAGTGCTGGTATTAAAGGCATGAGCCACTGCTCCTAGCCTGATCACATAATATTTTATGAGAATTCCCCCACCAAAATTTGCTTTATTCCGTATTGCTGGATTTGTTTTGCTATATTTTAAAAATATTTTTAAACTAAGATATTTCTTTAATTTTCAAACATGAGATTCTTTTTTGTGCTACTTTTGTCAAATTTTTGGTAGCAGAAGTTTCCCAGCCTCATAAAATCAATTTAGAAATTTTGTATCCTAGTCTATATGTTGAAAAACGTTAATAATATATTTAAAAATAGCTATTCTTGGCGAAATTTAGAAAATTGACTTTTAAAAGCATCCGACAATAATTATCTCTACTAGAGATAATTATCGGACATATTTTTCTATTTTATTCAAGTTTATTCCCCTAGTTTTATTCTCATTTTTTAAATAAAACCTACTGATCATCTATGTTTTGCTACAAATCTCCCATTTGATTCCGATTTTTCAAATGCTTTCTGAAAATATATATAGTAAATAGTTTGATGGTTTTTCTATAAAATCTTGGTTTTAAATTTATGTGTCTGTTTTCTTTCTTTCCCTCCAATTGGCTAGGATTTTAAAAGTTTTCATAATAATTTTTAAAAATAATTTTTCTCTGTATTTTTAATTCTACTAATAATTTTTACTTATATCTCTATTATTTCCCTGTTGCTATTTTGATTTATGCGGTTTGTTTTAAACCATAATCTCTTCTCTCTGCATGCTTAATTCTAGCCCTTTTTTTCACCAATTGAGTCTTTGAGTATTTTGTTATAAAAGTGAGCATGTTATGACATCTTTGTTGAATTCATTTATGTTTCAAAATTCCTTTGCTACCCCATCACCACACAGCCCCTTCAAAAAGAGCCAGTCGCCTAATATTTATTTGTTCTGTTATACTTTTCCACTTCAAAGCTCTTTAGGTTTGTCTATTTTTATATGATATTTAATATTTGGAGTAATATTCTTAGTTCAATATATTTCTACCTGATGCTTTATTTTCAATTAATTATCTTTAACAGACAATAAATCTTGACTTATGAAAGCATCTTAATGCAGAATATTTTTATTTTTCCATTATACTTTTTTTTTTTTAAGACAGGGTCTCACCCTGTTGCCCAGGCTAGAGTGCAGCAACATGATCTCCGCTAGCTGCCACCTCCGCCTTCTGGGTTCAAGTGATTCTTGTGTCTCAGCCTCCTGAGTAGCTGGGACCACAGGCCTGCGCCATCATGCTTGGCTAATTTTTGTATTTTTGGTAGAGATAGGGTTTCACCATGTTGGCCAGGCTGGTCTCAAACTCCTGGCCTCAAATGATCCACCGGCCTTGGCCTTGGCCCCCCAAAGTGCTGGGATTACAGGTGTGAGCCAGCCACCACACCCAGTCTCCATTATATATTTTAAATGCTGTTCATGCTCAATTCTCTGTATTTTCTTTTCTCCAGCAAAACCTATAGCCTCATATTTTCTCTATACAATACTGATTTAGTCATCTCTGTCATTCATGTTGACTTTAATTCTAATACTATATTTTGTTTCTCTAGTTACTGATCTGTTTTCTTTTGGTTTTCTTCTCAGCTGGACAATTAGTAATTTACTATATTATTTTACCAATTTTTCTGTTACATATATTTTTTTAAAATCGTGTTCTGGTGGGCAGTTGGGGGAGAGAAATTTTACTGGTAATAAAAGGCAGGAGATTTCTACTGTTTCTTTTCTTTGCATTTTTCCATAGCATGCCCTTTGTATCTATCATAATGTCTTATTTGGTTGTCTAGTTTGTACATTATTATTGGAGAGAATAGTTGTGTGTCTACTTATTCTTGAGTGAAGTGGGAAATATCCAAGCCTAGCATGGTAATTTTCATGACCAGCAACGGGGTGGGAGTATCCTTCTGTTCTTTGGTTGATGTTAAAATTCTTCTTTCTGATTTTAAGTTACTGGCTGGGAGATATAAATATACTTCTTTATTTCAGTAATTATCATTCTAAGAAAAAGAAAAGCCTTTTCAGGACAAAATTCCTTCCATGAACCCTTTAAATCATTTATAGAACTCAACATAATTTGGGACACATATAAATTTCTTTTGATGGATTAAAAAGTGGTGTAGTGATACTATGAAGACAAAATTGGTAGAGCAATAAAAATTCTTACTTCATATTTCATATACATATCAAAGTTCTTGATTTGAAGTCATACAGCCATTTGTAGCATGCACTGTTGTGTGTAAATTTGTGTCTTGTGCTGAGCATGCTTTCATGCCCAAAGTTGTTTATGGCCAAATACTTGGATTTGCTCATTTATATGCCCACCAACTATAGAGTAATCTTACACATTTTTATAAATATATGTTATTGCACACCAGAAAATGAAATTTAAAATGTAGAATTTTAAATGTGTTAAAATGTAATTTTTGAAACATGGAAAGGTAACACAAAACAAGTGTTAGGCTTGTTTCCTCAATCATACTCTACGTGTCTAGCAGAGTCATTGGACCTAAGAATAAACGAGCAGGGCCAAAGTTAAGTAGGCTGTTTTTCATAATGTTAGTAGCTTGGCTTCTTTTTATGCAAGATTGCAAACCTCAGTTTTGGCCGACCCTTAATATTTGTATGGCCTGATGTCCAATATCTATTATATATCCCTGTCTTTCTGCCTGCTAGTACATAATCTGCTTTGTCCAATCGTTGCTAATACTAAAAACTTTTACTTAGTAAAGGTTTAACTACTGTTTCTGCAATTTGGTGTTTAAAGTGGCTCATATTCCTCTTCATTCATGTATGTCTATACTTTATGTATACATGTATATATATGTGTGTATATATATATATACGCCTTGTTGCAAGGGTCATTTACAAATATTTTTAAATTCAGTTCATAATTTTTTCCTTCTTAAAATTTACCTAACAACCTTCACCATCATCACCCAGATGGATTTGCCCAATATATTCTTAAAGCCACCACTGTATTTTTATATGAAACTTAATTGTGTATTTTATCTCTCCAATTATAATGTAGCTCTTTTTCAATTAGAGGTTACATCTTATTTATCTTTGCAACACTAGTACTTAGCATGCCACTGAAAACTGCTAAATTAGCTTGTTTTACAAAATGTATGCTATAGGTGCTCCACGTTATAACACAGAAACTATTGATATTTGTAGAAAAGGTATCAGTAGCGGGGGCCTGGCCCAAGTGCCTGTTCTGTTACTTACTAGCTAAAGGTCTTCAGGCAAACTAATGTCCATTAAACAGGATTAAAATTTTTGCATTCCTTATAGCATTGAGAATTAAATGAGTTATGGTATATAACACACATAGCAACCATTGAATAAATTTTAACAAATATTATTACTCCTATATGTCAGTTAGGTAGTAAGTAGTATTCTAAAGGATAGCATTAAGAGTACCAGAATTACTTTGCAGTGAGTTGTCATCAGAGTATAATTTAATATTTTGCTTGTTGGTGACCCGGTTCTAGTAATTAACATTAAGTGGGGTTTATAAGAAGATCAGTGGTAGATTTACATGACACAGCCATAAGGAAGATTTGAAACTCCTAGTGCTTGTAGTGCTAAAACGCAATAGCTTATTAAAGCATATTAGCAAGTCCACATGTTTCTGAGAAGACTATCGTGATCTGGGTGTCTATTACCCTATCAGTGTTTACAACTCTATTTAGTGCATCTCTCTAGGCTATCATTTCATCTTTAAATCTCCCATACTGGGTACAATGTTGGCAGATAGACACTCAATAACTACATTTAGGGAGAATGAAAACAAGAAACAAAAAACACTTCTGTAAAACAATGGCCTGATTATCAAAAATTCAATTTATTTACAACAAAACTATACTTAAACTGGTAAAATTTGTGCTTCTAATATTATTTGGTTTATGTTATTACAGTGGAGATTAATTTTTCAAACTGCCTTTATTGTTGTTGTTTTCTTCTCTTGGCTTTTAAAAAAAATGTTACTATGTATTTTATGAAAAATCATGTGCTGAGGAAAAAATATGAAAAGGAGACCTACCAATTTAGTTATTTAATGTTTTAAGTTTTATTTTTAATTGATGCATGATAATTCTACATGCTTATGAGGTAAAGAGTGATGTTTCCATACATGTTTAGCTGGTGTAATGATCAAATCAGGATATACAGCTTATCTATCCCCTCAAATGCTTATTTCTTGGTGGTGAGAACATTCATAATCCTCTCCAGTTATTTTGATATATAGAATATTGTTAACTATAGTTACCCTATTTTGTAATAGCACAGCAGAATGTATTCCTTCTATATAATTGTAATTTTGTATCCATTGAACAATCTCTGCCCATCTCTTGCTTTTCCCCTACCTTCCCCAACCTCTGGTAACCACTATACTACTCTACTCCTATATCAACTTTTTTAGATTCTGCAAGTGAATCAGATATGTGGTATTTGTCTTTCTGTGCCTGGCTTATTTTACTTAGCATAACGTTCTCCAGTTCCATTTATATTGCCTCAAATGACACGATTTCATTCTTTTTAATGTCTGAATAATATTCCATTGTGTATGTATATCACATTTTTGTTATCCATGCTTCCATTGATGGACATTTGGGTTGGGTACTTATCTTGGTTATTGTTTATAATGCTACAATAATCATGGAAGCACAATTATCTCTTCAACATACTGATTTTATTTCCATTAGATAATTGCTCAGTAGTAGGATTCCTGGATCATATGGTAGTTCTACTTTTTACTTTTTTGAGGAAGCTCCATACTGTTTTACATAATAGCTGTACTAACACCCACCAACAGTGAACAAGAGTTCCCCTTTGTCTGGATCCTTAAAAGCAATTGTTAATTTATTGGCTTTTGAATAATAGTCATTCTAATTGTGGTGAGGTGATATCTCATTGTGATTGTGATTTGCATTTTCCTAATGGTTGGTAATGTTGAGCATTTTTTTATATGCATGTTGGCTATTTGTATGGTACCAATTTAAACTTTACATTTCATCAAAGTTAATTTTTAACTTTGGGTGGATCACTTGAGTCCAGGAGTTTGAGAACAGCTGGGACAACATAGTGAGACCCTATCACTACAAAAAAAATAAAAATAAAAAAGTAGCTAGGTGTGGTAGCATTTGCCTCTAGTTCCAGCTACTAGAGAAGCTGAAGTGAGAGAACTGCTTGAGCCCAGAAGGTTGAAGCCACAGTAAGCCAAGATCACACCACTGTACTCCAGCCTGGGCAATAGAGTGAAACCCTGTCTGCAAAAAAATAAAAGTAAAAACAAATAATAATAATTGAAGTCAATGCCTAGGTGATAAATTTAAGCTATATTCCAAAATCTATTTAATTGATAAAATAATAGAACATATTGATGGATTTGATTGTACAACAAGTAGTGGGAGGGAAAGACAGCAGCTGAGGTTTACTCTAATATTTATTTGTAAAATTATGTAAATGATATCTTTGAGCAAGACAGAAAGTACAGAAGAAGCGAAATTTAGAAGTAGGCTAAGAAGTAATTAATGTAGACTGAAAGAACACAATTTTATATTGTCTATGAGATACACAAAAGGTAAAGCATCCCAGAACAGAGGAAGAGTTTAGATATGGCTATTATCATTGCCTGGAAATCATAAGAATTGATTATTCCAAAGATGAAACCATACAGGAACAACATCTGGTACAAGAAATTGACCAATGAATGAACAGAGAGCAACAAAAATTTATTAACTGTAAAGAATGAGAGAAATTTGTTAGGAACCCTAAGAAGAGTAGTTAATGAGAGAACATGAAAGAGTAGACTCATGAGGTGGAAAAGAGGAAAGTCACAAATACAGTGGGTGAGTAGCGATGTCAAATGCCAACAATAGGTCAGATTAAACGAAAACTTAAAATAGGCTTTTACATCAGTTACTTCAGCAGCGATTTTGGAGTGGAAGTCAAAGGCAGTAGATCTGTGAATTAATTTGAGGAAATGGAAATTTTTTGTTACTATTTTCAGAGGGTCTGGAAGTGAGGTGAATCAAAAGAAAAAATAATAGAGAAAGGAGGTCAAGGCAAGAGGAATGGAAAAGAATTCAGATATACATAAGTTTGGTCTCAGAGCACTACGAAAGTTAAAAGGTTGAGCATTGAATTTGTCTTGTTAATTTGCTCTGGACCAAGTTGAGTGAGGAAATTGTACAGAGTAAAAATTTGTAATAGTTGTTATAAGAAACGTAAAAAAGATGGACTGTAGACAAGTAAAAACATGACTGAATGGCCATGGCGTAGGTGATATTTAGAAACCATCAAGTTATAATTGTGTCACTCAGCGTTATTCCATAATTATCCCTTCAGCAGGCTAGAAGAAGAAAAATTCCATTTTAAAAAACCAAACATGAGATAAATATTCCATGGAAATTTTCTTGAGTTAATCTCATTTGCCTGTGAAAGAAATGTCACTAAAATGTTTATCTGCAAACAAGAAAGAAATCCTGTTTATCTCTTAAAATGATATATAAGAAAGAGCTGGGCAAGGTGGCTCACATCTGTAATCCCAGTGCTTTGGGAGGCTGAGACAGGAGAATTGCTTGAGGCCAGCAGTTCTAGAACAGCCTGGGCAACACAGTAAGACCCTGCCTCTACAAAAATTGTAAAAAATTAACTGGGTATGATGGTGTGCGCCTATAGTGCTAGCTCCTGAGTGAGGAGGATTGCTTGAGCGAGTAGGAGTTTGAGGTTTCAGGGAGCTATAATGGTGCCACACTGCACTCCAGGCTGGGTGACAAAGTGATACTTTGTCTCTTAAAAAAAAAAAAAAAAAAGATATATAAGAAAGAGCAGGGCTGTGTGCAGTGGCTCATGCCTGTGAACCCAGCACTTTGGGAGGCCGAGGCTGGTGGGTCACCTGAGGTCAGGAGTTTCAGACCAGCCTGGTTAACATGGTGAAACCCCATCTCTACTAAAAATACAAAACTTATCTGGGCGTGGTGGTGGGCACCTGTAATCCCAGCTACTTGGGAGGCTGAGACAGGAGAATCACCTGAACCTGGGAGGCGGGGGTTGCAGTGAGCTGAGATCCGGCCATTTCACTCTAGCCTGGGCAACAAGAGTGAAACTCCATCTCAAAAAAAAAAAAAAAAAAAAAAAAAAGGCAAGAAGTACTAACAAACTTTCATAAAATTAGTGTAAAACCAGTTTTATTTTTTAGCAAAATTCAAATAACTTCAAAGCTTCTTTGAATTAAAAACCAATTTTAGTTTTATATTTTACAGAACTTGAAAAGGTATATTCACTACTTGCAGATCTCTAACAATAACACTCTTGGTAAAGAATAGGATGATTTTAACTTAGGAATATTTAGCAAGAAACTGAAATTTAACGATATACAATAATAACTGCAATATTGTTATTTTTTTTTGTATTATGGATTATTGGCAGGGTATATTCTTTTTTTTTCCTTTCTTTTTTCTCTTTTTTTTTCTTTTGTTTCCTGAGCTTTGAAGTATGGTATGGTTTTTAAAGTTGAATTTAGCATGAGAAGATTTTGGTTCAAATTATGGCTCTGCACCAACGGTGTTTTTTATTTGTAGCTGCTTCAACAGTTGCGATTGATTGTTTTTATGGCTAGTCCTGATTGCACCATAATTGGGATATTGGGTTTGTTTTGTTTTTGTTTTTTGTCTCTGTTTGAATGAGTTACTACAGAATGAAGAAACAGGTAAACAAAGTGTTTGAAACATAGCTGGTGCTAATAAATGGTATTTATTATTGTCATGATTTCTGTACTCATTTTTCTATTAACTTCTAAGACATCATTATACCCTAAAGTCTATCTTTCACACTGTAAATTTAGGCAGAGTTTTGTTCCTACAAAAATATGATAATAATTATCCTCTTTGCTCCTCTAAACTGATATAGCGTTCACATACGGTATTTATAAGATCTATTCAACTAATCAGCTAATATAAAAATATACGAGTATATGCTTCTGAAACCAATAATCTCCATTTTCGCAGGCAAGGAGTGAAGATAATCAAGTGTTATAAAAAGGATAGTGGTGTTAAAGCAAAAAGTAACAACAGCATAGAAATTTCACATCTTTAGCAAATGCATCAAATCTTTTCCAAACTACAGATGAGCTTTTCTTTCCTCAGAACAAATGAATTAAAATTGAGTGAAAACGGAAACCCAAACGTTTACTTTTCATATAGCATTGATATACCTAATGAGGAATTTATTATAATACAGTATATGTAAAGCTCTTTGCTTAAAATCAGCTTAATTTTTCTTCTTGAAAGAATAGTATATTCATGATTTTTAACTAGATTTTCTTAGATGCAAGAATATTAAGATGCCTACAGAATATTCTGTCTACATTATATTGAGATATAAAATACCAAACACTTATACCACTTTAGAGTCATATTTATTAAATTTCATTTCTGGAGCATGACATAGTTGAAAGGTCTGTTAAAGTGATATTGCAATTACAATGTGTGTTTAAAGCACAACAAGAGAATTATAATTCTTAATACAAATGGTTATATGGCTGGTAGTGCCGTTTATTCTCTCGCTGGTGGCTCTCACATAAGCTGGAGGATATACTACCCTCCCCCGCCCCAAAGAAAACAAGAGTGAAACAAAACAGCAAAATCTGGCTATGGACTGGATAACCAAGTTAATCTCATTTACTCGTGAATGAAATAGTTCCTCATGGTAGATCGCTGCTGAAATTTTAAGAAGCTCTGTTAACAACCACTATTGTAAAATGGGAGTAAAACTTCAAAACAAAACTTCTCTGCTGATCCTGCATTGTTACCTGTGGAATGGCTAGTATAAACAACATATAAGCCTAGCAGTGTTTTAGGAGACAAAGTATTAATCAACCACCAGGAAGCTCACGCCTATTAAACCCCCTGAGGTTTCTGAAAGTATTTTCAGTAAAGCAATTCCAATGCTTCCGGCAGTCAAAGGGTTAGTATGTTAAACTCAACTGCAATTTTTATTGAGAGGGGAAGGATGCTCTGGAATACTTAATGTGACAATTTGTAGCTGCTAAAGTTGGAGATTTTATTGTTTGTTCCTACATCCTACAATTATATTTCCTGACAATCCTACTTAGGTCGTAGGATTTTAAAGTCATGAAATCCAAAGAGAGTCTATTTTTTGGTAGTTAAGCAGACTGCATATTTACAAATAGAATTAAAAATAAAACACAACCAAAAGATGTCACTGTTTTCAAATTATTTTGTATTAAATTCGCCTTGAACTTGGTGTAAAGTTAGGTACCATAATAATGATTTGATTTATTTTGTCCTTATATCACTTAATCTCTTTTGGATTTCTTAAATCATTGTATCTAATTTTAATAACATTAACCATTTCCACTCCCACATACAATCCCTCAACTAGAGATATATCTTTTACAAAATACTGATTTTGAAATAATAGCAACAGAAATAGATTTAGAACTGCCTGAACTTGAATATCAGCATTGATTTTGGAGAGTTAAAGGTAATTAATTTACCTAAAGAGAAGTTAGGAATATAGTAAACAAACAAAATAAACAAACCAATGGTATTCTCTACCAATTTTTTCTTATACTTGACTTTCATTTCTTCATTTTGGCTTAATTTAGTATATAAAGACAGGGTGAAGAGAGGGAATGAGAATAAATGGGAAAGCAAAAAGAGAACATGTTTCTCATTTATAGAAAAAGCAATTACAATAGAATAAAAATGCACCAGAGTTAATTTGCCTGCCAATTTAGTTCTTCCCAGACCCTGCTCTTCAAAATGCTTCTGTATCAAGATGTTGAAAAATAAAGGAACATTATGGTCATATACAGAATATGTAACAAAAAGAATAGACATGATAGATATCTATTATGTAATCCTGTGTCTAAGTATTTATACAAAATAAGCAAAATTTGTGGAGTCTAATATGAGCATTTAGAAGACATATAACTTCTTTAATTAAACTAACACCCACCTGCTTTAATTGAAATAGTGATAGAAAACTGTGTTTGTACAGAAGCACAATTAAATGAATATGAAATAATTTATATTTATATTGTCTATAAATACTGCATTTAACTCTGTAGCTATAGCTAAGCTATTAATGTTTTACAGGTCAATTTTAAAATTATAAAACACATAAACAGAATTTGTAACATTATGTTTATATCAGTCACTGTACATCCAGTGATGTGATTACTCCCAAAGGAAAAAAATAGGATTAAAACCAAGTGATTAAACTGTGGTCATAATACAGAGAATATCTCACAGATTAATCTTTTAATTTTTATGTAATTTATTTTACCTCTTCTAGACCACATAGAATTTATAGCATTTCTTGAATCTTGTATCCCTTTTCATTCTAAATCCACTGCTCATTATTTTCATAAATGTAGACATTTGTTTTCCTCAACACAAATTCTAATATTGCAGTTATTGTTAAGTGCCACTCAGTTTTTTTAAAGGTATTCCTAAATTAATGTCATCTTCTTATTGAAGAGCTATTTTGAGAGTCTTTTCTCTGCAGTGGTACATTCATTTCTCCCCATTTGGCAGGACAAGTTTGAACACAGTTGCTTTCATATTCATTTTCATCAGGAATGCCAAATCTTGATACACTTTGTGACCTTTCTTATAAAGCCTTGAAAAACACAAACATAAAATATTATGTGTGTTTGTTGCTAAACATATTAGTATATTTTATAAATTTTTGCACGTCCAAAAAGATTTTATTTTGCCTCCAGACGCAATTGCTGCTGATGCAAAACCGAATCAGTCATTCTTATTTTGTTGTATTGTGGGTAACTTGGCTTTGCTTCTGGATACATTTAGAATTTTCACTCTGCTTTGTGTTCCAAGATTTGACATAGTTATATTAAAGAGTAAGTCTTCAAATTTCTTCTGATTTCATTGATTGGATTCTTTCAGTATGAAGACACATCTTTTTAATCAGAATTTTTTTCTTTTATTTTTGCTGTAATTAACAACAAACTCATCAGTCTCTTCACTTTATTTTTCTTTCGTAATTTTAAACTCTTCATAGTTTTTATTGTAAACATTTGAGTACTCCTTTCACTTTACCTTCAAAATCATTGAAGCTTAATTGATAGGTGTGTGTGTTTTAGTCGCAGAGCCACCAGCATTCAAAATGTAGCTGCCTACCAACGAGCTATATTGTTGCAGGCAAGTTACTCAAATTTACTCGGAGTCAGTTTCCTCATTTATAAATGAGATGATAGGAGAATCAAATTTATGGATTTATTGTGAGAATTGGGTTAGTTAAGAATAATAGCAAGTGTACAGAACAGTTCTTAATGCTTTATAACCATGAAGAAAAACATTATCTATTTATTTTATGAAGGAGATAGCTTTTAGCCCTGCTAATATATTATTTGGTTTATTCATTGATTTTTTTCTATTCCAAAAATTGGGTAATTTTACTTGCTCTTTGCTGTTTATTTTCATATAGCTTAGTCTATTTTTCAATATATTTTTGACTACCTAACTTCTCCACAGAATTTCATTAGCATGTGTTATTAGTATTGCTATTTTTAATGTTCTTTTCCTGAATAGTTTGGTATCAATGTGGTCCTTTATCATGTCTTTGTTATTCCACATAGGTATGGTAATCATTGGTTTTTGGTTCATTTTTACATACAAAGACCATGTGTTTCACATAAAGAGTTGATAAAGACTTCCTTTTCAGTTTTGTGGGTCTGTTCCACAGGAGGTCTCTTCCTTAGTAAGGAAGGTTATGACAGGCACCATGTAAGAGGTTGCTTCACTGCAGAATGCCTAAACATAGCACAGTTTCCAAAGGAGGAGGATTTACTCCGACTACAGTCCTTCGGTAAATTTCATTACTAGGCAAAAGTCATGGTCTTCCATTTTTTTAAATGTTCCCCTCAGAAGCTATGATTTCTTTTCTGGGGTGGGCCTTGACATCTACATTTGCAGCTACCTGTGTACTATATCTGCCATGAATAAAGAGCAGGTCTTAGTTTTAAATCCAGCTGCAACCCTAGTAGGGCAGTGGGATAAAAGGAGGAAAGCTCAGGCTGGCTGAGATGTTTTAATTAAAGTTCTGTAATAAATTACCTAGACGATCTCTTCTTCTCATCTTTTGTTCTTTGGATTTATTGACCCTAAGCTTAGAGCTTGTCTGAAGTCACATGGGAAGGAATCCTTTTCTCTGGTGTTCACAGGCACTGGTTGCTTTTCTGTTTCCTCTTCCTAAGTTCAAACCTAATTTACTTTTACATATTCAAAAATCTTTCTGAACAATTTCTGCATACTTTTGTTTGTTTGTCTGTCTTTTAGCATGTTATGGTTACATCTTTCTAGTTTCTTTTAATAAAGGAGCTTCTCATTATCTAAGATGATCAGTTCCAGGAAAAACAAAAAGTCACTCAAAGTAAATCATCTTAAAGCAAAGACTAAAATTTTATATAAGGAGAGGGCACAATAAAGTTTGTTTGGAAAATTAGCTTAAAATAAAAAATTAAATATTTTCAAGATCCTTGGTAAGTTTTTTCATCAGTGGTTAGCTGTTTTAAATCTGTTTTAATACCGACATGTATTATATTAGTTTTGCATAATTTGCAATTCCAGTAGCTGCCATTCTCTAATATTACTTCCATTGCTTTCAAGAAATCCTGCATATATCTTTAGAATTTCAAGTTTGATTTTTGTAAATGTACATTATATTTATATTAGATTGTGGGTTGTTCACAATATAGGATTGTGAAGGAGAAAATAGCTGACAAAATTGTGATGTGATAGCTAATATTAAATGATATGTATTCCATCAGTTCAGTAGAATGAAAAAATTTTTAAAAACTATGTTGTACTTTTTTATGTTTTAAATTATTTTGTAAACATTTTTTCTTTTGTAAATCACAAACTTTATTTTCTAGACCTCATAAAAATCAATGATCTAAATAGTTAATAGTTAAATGGCTAATAATGGTTGAATCTTCTGGAATGTTTTTTCTTACCATCCTTTTTATAAAGCTGTTTCAAATTAATTCATAATCACTTTTCAGTGTAATAATTTAGAGATGAACTCTTAATGGTTCTCCTTTTTAGAGCATTATTTCATCATGAAAGTTCATTCTAAATAATTTCTATATATTAATTACATATACATATATTCTTTATTGCACACTTAATTTATAACACCAACTAGTAGTAAGAGGCAACCTAAGATGTAATTTTTTGGAAAGAATCCCCAGCATTTCCTCACCATAACTCTTTTTAACAGAGTAAGGCTTGAGTGATTGTTGGTTTCTTTGTGAAAACCTGCTATCCATGATAAGACTTTCTAATTCCAGCCTATCAACAATCAACAGAAGGTCTACTACTTTACCAGTCTGTTCATTTCTATATGATGATTTCTCAGACACTGTCAGGAGGCCTGTGGCATAACTGCACAATATCTCTTTTTGTTAAAATATTTTTTAGCCTTTTGCCCTTATTGAAGTACATGTCCTTATCTACAGATATTCTCTACGTATATATTTTCAAGAGTCCAGTAAGGATCTTGGTTAAGTTACTTCGCTTTTATAGCCTACATTTACAAAATTGGAATTGTTCTATATATAATTCAGGTTTTCCTTAGTGTTAGTCCGTAGCCATATGGTAACAAAAATTTTTCTTACATATTGTGAAACGCAGCAAAATTTATCTTATATATACAATATTTGTGCAAATCAGTAACCAACCTCTGTTAATTTTAAAAGAAACCCTCCATTTTAATAAAATATATGCAAAGGATTCAAACTAAATGCTTTGTTCACATAACAATTTGAGTGATTATTACCAAATATATTAGTTCTAAGTAACTCTAATCTATGTAAACATATATGATTTTGGAGTATAAATGTTAACTCACTTTATTATCTAGAAAATTCCAATTTGATTATGTTGAGACTTTCAGTAAAGAGGAAAAAACTGAAGTAATAGTCTTTATTCATTAACTAGGATGAAAGAATGATTGATTGATTGTTTAATATTTAAACTGTTCTTCCATGTGCATTGAATTAACTCCTCTGTTGATAGGGTAGCTGTCATGCATAATGCTTAGACAGCTTAAGTAACGAATTATTTCATTAGAGGAACGGCAGTATCATCATTGTTATTTGTTATTCATACAAATTATGCTAATTATTACCATGTCATATTTTAAGAAGCTTAGATGAACTCCCTCAAAATTAAGCAATAGTTTTAGGACAATAAAGTAATATACTAAGACATTCCATTTGCAAAATAAGGGTTATATTAGCCATGATTTTAGAAGATGACTTTTGATCTGTGACTCTACCATTTATTTTTCATGTATTCTGGATCTATTCATATTTATTTAATGTGATTCATTTATAATGACTTATAAATAATAGGAATGGTATACTTTTGTCTTTTTTTAATTTATAGAGTTAAATGTTGTGTATAATTATTAAACATTTTCTCACTAGTCCATTTTAACTCAGCTGTAATAAGTGATATTCATACCTGGCATTTGGACTGCTGAAGTCCGTCAAGAGGCCATAATTACATAGCTCTTCTCTTGTATTTATTGTGTACTAAGATAATTGGAAAACTGTATTTCTGAATTTCAGATGTTCAACTAGTATCCTGACAGAGAGAACATAATACTGTTAAGGTTACTCAAAAAAAAAATGTCAGACCAATTTAATTCAGTTTTTATTGAAGAGAAGCTATTTCTGTTAGATACAATGGTGTATGCAGAGTTTTAAAAAACCATCTTTGTCCTCTAGGTCTTTAAAGTGTGGCGATGGATCAAGGTGAAACAATAATTAAATAAAAATGATAATGAAAAACAAAATAAAATGTGTGTCATAAGAAATTATAAATAAATTGTTATGCAGTCCAAGAAAGGGGAAATCACATCCAATTATAAGCAATTAGGACAGGACTTTCACTTAGGTGGGACTTACAGGGATGTTAAAAGATGACTTTAAGAAATTTTAAAACAAAAGGATCAATATAATTTTCATATGTAGAGATGAGGTGCTGAAGGCATTCTAATTAAAAGGAAAATACTTGAAAACATAAGGCATATTTAAGAAATGCCAATTAGTTCAGGATCAGAAATGCATGTAAGTGCTGTGTGTTAATGAATACTGCTTTATTTCACTACCTTATTCTTTTTCACCCTTCACTCCAGAAAAGCAAAATCCTATTCTCCTGTCACTATAAGAGAAGTAAAAGCTGAGAAAGATGGAGCAGGAATATATATATATACATATATATATTTAAAAGAAAAACTTTAGACAAGTTAAATTTAACAGAGTCTATTTTTGCAAAAAAAAAAACTATTCATGAATCAGGCAGCACTCTAATCCAGGAGAGGTTTAGAGAGTTCCATCCAGGAACATGGACTGGCAGCATTTGTAGCCAGAAAAAGAAATTGACACACAGAAGCAGCTTGATTGGTTATAGCTTAGCATTTGCCTTATATGAACATGATCTGATAGGTTGCCCACCTGTGATTGGCTAAAGCTTGGCTGCTGTGATTGGCTAAGACACAGATGTTTGTTACAAAAATATACTCTTAGGTTACAGTACTTTTTTTTTTTTTTAAATACTAAGTTAGGTTGCAGTTTTCTATGTGGAAATTCAAAATACAGAGGCAGTTTTAGGTCAAATGTAATGTAATTTAACAATTTGTAGCTTGGTTTTGTTTCACTAAAATACACTATATTTGTGTTCTGAGACAGAGTCTCACTCTGTCACACAACTGAAGTGCAGTGGTACAATCTCGGCTCACTGCAATCTCCCCCTCCTGGGTTCAAGCAATTCTCATGCGTCAGCCTCCCAAGCAGCTGGGAGTACAGGCCTGTGCCAGTAAGCCAGACTAAGTTTTGTATTTTCAGTAAAGACAGGGTTTCACCATATTGGCCAGGCTGGTCTTGAACTCCTGACCTCAAGTGATCCACTGGCTTCAGCCTCCTGAAGTGCTGGGATTACAGGCATGAGCCACCACACTGGGCTTAAAATGCACTTTAGAAATTTTCCAATCATACACCAGAAGGGTCATGGAGTAAAGATTTGAAGGTGATGTTTTTCACTTTATTCCTGAGTGAAAACTTCCTTAGGTAAGAAGAAACTGAAAAAAGTCATGAGGACCAACTCCAGCTACCACGGTTCCACATATACCTTTTTTTAGGTAACTATTCTGGGACAACCATCTGCAGTTGTACTTTCCATTAGATGAGTCAACATATTCTGAGCAATATGTTTCAATGTCTGTCATTTTAAAGAGAGTCAAGAAGTCATTCTTCTTAAATTATAGCTTATTGTGCACATTTTCAGATAATTAATGTTCAGAACATTATATTTTAACTAATTATTTCTGAAAATAGCACATTTTTAATGTATAGCCTAATTCTGTACCTTCTTGGAGTCAGAAAACACAAAAGAATCATATTGCTGGCATTACTGAGCAGTTTTAAGAACAGTCAGTTTGGAAAAAACAAAATTGGGACTCAGAGCAAAAGAATATTTTATACAAAACATTTTTGTCCATTAGTATTCCAGTTCTTGATCTTACTGTTCTTAGATATCATGACCTTTTTATTTCCTATTCACCACATGCATTGTATTTAATATAATGTATTATGGCTTAATTCAAATTCATTAAACTACACAATTAGCTGCATATTTTAATGCTTTTTCTATGCTTTCCCTCCCCCCCCCAAAAAAAAAATGATTTTCAGAAATTTACACATTAAAAGCAAATGGAATGTCCTTGAGAAAGGTTCAGTAACTGGGCCTTAGTAAATATTATAAAAACAATAATTTCTTCATCAGTATGAGAAACCAGTTTCAAAAAGCTTGAAGAATATGAATTAAGTGTTCTCTGGGAGAAATGGAAAAGGTTAAAATTCATCATTTTGACTGATAGGCTTTATATGGGAAAATAAGTAATGCAAAGAATACCAAATGCAGTTTTAATTTTGTTGTTTTCCCAAATACATTTTTTAAGGGAAAAATAGTTTAATTATTTCAATTGTAAACATGCTTATGATAATTATTGATTTTATGTTTAATTGTCCTTAAGATGTATCTCTGAGTTTTAAAACACTGAATAAAAAAATTATCACCATTTTACTTTTAAATGCAGTGCAACATGTAAATTGTAATTTTAACTATTTTATGTTTTATGTGGTTAGATTATCTCTGAGCCTGTCTTTCATGGGTACACAGAAATAGAATTGCAATTGTAAACTTAAAACACCAATGTATTCGCAAGACTATGAAATCAGGTTTTTTACAAAAACTATTATTTCTGTCTTTTAGCTTTTCTTCATTTCCTGGGGAGCAAAATTAGATAAAGTGCAAGGTCATCAGCTCTTCTACCAAAAAAGGAAAAATTAGTAGTGGTAGAGTTTGACACCAAGTTGAATATTTTTTTTCTTAGTTTAACCTTGTTCTGATTAATGCTCTGCCAAAGGTTGCTGCTATCAATGAGTGATATGGAATCAGTTCCTTTACTTACAAGAGAAATGAGAAAGTTTCTCTCCCCAAGCCTAAATATTATAGATTATCTACAGACAACAGGAATCAGAGGATTGCTATATTTCACAGGAATTTTGTTGAGTTTGCTATTTTTGTCTCCTAGTTTCTTAATCTACAAGGCAAAAACCCTTGGAAAGAACCACTAACAGTGTTCCTACCGCAAATGAAGAGCACAAAATTACTGAACATAGTTATTAAAGGGGACAAGAGAATGTTATCTTAAGGAATATTAATGAAAAGCTTTGGTTTTATTTAAACAAAAGGGAATTTGTATGACTGATTCCAAAGGGAGCTTCTGGGACCTACAGGAGTAGGCTAGACAGCAGAATAGAGATTAGAACCCCAAAACAGAATTCCCTTCACATGAGGGCTTATATTTAACCAAATGGAGTTGTGGAATTCTTTTGTAAAGGGTAAAAGAAGGGCTGGAAGCTTGATTTTTCCAGAGGCATTTATGTTTATGTGAGTGAGAAAGAGCATGAAGGATAGACAATGACAGTAATACATCCTTGATACTGGCACCAGACAAAAAGCCAAAGTGGAACCCAGTGGCCCAGGCTGGCCAGGAATTACTGAGGTGAGCTGGACAGGCTATGATTAAATACACAGATACTCAGGAAAGAAGTCCTGGTCCATTGTTATGAAACTTCTATGTACAAACACATTTCTAATGTCATTGTCTCTTTCAACCCCATGTCTCTTGCCTTGTATTTTTCTACTCAGTTTTTCATATCTTAAGCAATATCTCAACATTTAAGATAAATGTAATCTACTTATTACAATACCAAATAGTGCATTTGAAGCTAATCTTTCCAATCTTATTTCTTAATCTTAAATTTTTTTTCAAATATTACTTTAATTTTAAATTAAGTAGACCATGCTAACTATGTAATCATGGAAAGTTTTTTAACCTCTGATTTTTTTCATCTGTAAAATGTGGACAATCAGACTTCAAAGTGTTGAGATGATTAAATGGCATGATACGTGTAAATTGGTAAGTAGCGAAAAATAAATGACTATCATTAATGATTTATTGTAAATTTTCCTTTAGTCTTTTAATTTTGTACTTTTACATTTCTGCAGATTGCTAAATATAATGTCTGTTTTCATGATAGCTTGGACATATCACAATGGCACAGTCCGTTTACCTAGTTATTATATTGGAAAATTTGGCACGTAGCTTTCCTTTGTTGTGGTTCCAGCTTGTTTAATCCCAGGGCTAGAGATGAGAGGAGTGAGGTCAATAAAATCGCCTCAACACTCTCAAGCTATTTACCATAATGAGCAATTAATTTCCTCTCTGGGATGTTTTCATACGAAGTTCTCCATTGGACATGAAAATAGAATAAAATATAAACTTGGAATATTTGCTAATAAAAGTCTAAATGCACATCCTGTACATCTAGAAGCAACATAGATTATCCCCTTTTATAAATTTGTATTTAAAGTTTTTATTTAGATAGAGATTGAAGTGGCCTCAGTTATTGATATAATTTAAATAGTTTTTACTGTTGTGAGAATTTTTTTCCTTAAGATAGTTGAGTACAATTATATTGAACACATTTTAGCTAACTAGATTTTACACATAGAGTAATAAAGGCAAAATTAGTCACAACATGTTTCATTCTCGGTATTGCATATCTTTTGTTCATATAAGTAGGCATTTTTCAAGTTTAGTTTTATTAACACCATGTCTATTTTACTCAGGTGGTTAGTGCACATTGCTAATGAAGCCAAGGGCATGGGTGATATCAGTTTTCGGGCCAATTAGTTTTACTCTGCCAACAGACCATAACACTAAACTAAGGCAAATTGTGCTAAAATTGAATGCCCTTTATTACAAGGCAGCCAGAAATGGAACATATGTGATTCGTTTATCCCAACTGGAAATACAATTCAGTGTCCATGTCGGTACAGGTCAAATCACTATAGACTTACATAAACACAGCACATTATTATTATTTTTAGTTACCTTTATTTCTCTAGGTTCTTGCTTTTTTCTCAGATTACTTTGAGACAAATTAGTTCATTGATATTTAAATCACTTTAATTTGAATATTTTTAATTTGAATACCCCGTGCATGTATACTCCAAATCAGAGAGATGAATAGTAGTTTTTACTATGGGCATTCTATTGATACCTAGATTTAGAATTCTTACAAAGAGTTTAACTTTTGTTTTATTTTCCATGAGCCCACAAATAAAAATATTATTTGAACTTTTAGGTCAGTTTCTGTTTCACCATTAAGTTTGATTGATGACTTCTATTCATAGCAGTAGTATATGAGTTAGGTTTATGATTCCCAGAGGAGTGTTGAGCCTTTAGAACCGCACATACACCCCTTACCATTAGTTAGCCCCTAAAAGTGTGACTGAACATTTCAAAACAGCTTATAAATCATTACAATTAACAACTTTCAAACTGTCCATCCAAAGCGACTGGCTTGACATGCCATCTGTTATTTTTTCTTTAAAACCCTGTAGTCTGTTTATTTAAGGCAGCCATTTAACATTTAAAATGATGTTTCTTTTTAAGGTGTATGATGGGCTAATGAAGACAAGCTTTTGTTTTAATTATCAACAATTTTTGTGATGCAATATAATTTTTGCAGTGCTCAGGGCCCTTTACAAATCAAAAGGAATCCAACTAAAACAGTAATTAATGTCAAATGACTAGTCACAAAAGGCCCTATTTAATTAAAAAGTTCTAATCTTTGATTAAACCTCATCACACATTCTCCTGATTGCAAACTGTTGTCTGGAAAAGGGATGTAATTGGGTACATAGTTTATTGTGTCTCTAAAATGACACCTGCACATTATATAAAATGACTATGGTCTGCTTAAAGTTGAAAATTATTCTTAAGTCATGTTTTTATGTAAGTATTTTTTGTCCTTTTGCAACTGTAATTGGAAGCCTTGTTTTTCATTAAATAGTTTACAAGCTAAAAAATAGAAAGAAAATTTACTTATGAATTCAAAATCTGTTAATAAGTATATTTTGGACCAGTATTTTTCTTGAAGTTGAAATCCAAGAGTATCTTTATTCTTGTAAAATCAATAAAAATGTAAGAAAAATTCAAAAATTGGGTCTAATCATGATTACATATTTGTGCTTATAATTACAAATTTTTCAAATCCACATTTTAAAAATTTGTATGTTATAATGCACATTGTTTTTAACTGCACAGTGAAATTGTTGATGGATAATTCAGTTTTCTTGTATTTACTGCCTTCCATTTCACTTTTTAATTTTGTTAGATTTATTTATAAGATTCCTATGTTGGGACATAAATGATGTTTTATTATATTTAGGTCATTAAAAATAGTTATAATCCTAACTGGACTTAAAAACAGAAGTTTGTTGGCATATTACTGAATGGAACATACAGTCATGTACTTTTTTTCTTTTTTCATTATGATAGCAAGGAGATAAACAATATTCAGTTCAATAACATAATGCTCACTCAAGTTTTAATTGATCTTTTACACAGTAATGTTATCTTTCAAACCATGTTACTACTATTTATATCCATATCCAATCAACTTTATGCCAATCTTATGTACCATTCTAACATCACCTGTGCCATTTTAACCATTTCTATTGTGCCCAAAGAAAATAATAAAAGAAGAATTTAAGAAAAGCTAGAGAGAAAAAGATCAAAGGCATCCATTCAGTACCTACTGCTGCCCTATGTGTGGCATTAAATATATACCCCTTCATTTAACCTACCAATCAAATCATTTATCATCTATATGTTATAGAAAACTTAGCACATTTATGACATGGAATCTCTATAACAGTTCAAGGAAATGTAAATATTACATTCATTGTAGTGATTAAACCACGAAAAGTGTAACTAAAACTTTTTAACAGCAAGTACTTTTGCTTATGACAGTTTAGTATCTCATACATTATTTTTAATTCTATGATCCAGCTAATGACTAAAGAAATAAAAGTGCTTTCTTGAGTCTTCCTTTTAGAATAGAATTAAGTACTTGATTAATTATCATAACACATCTTAAAGTGTAACATCAAGTCATTTGTATGTATGACTTATATGAATAAAGCAGTTTGCTAAAATTTGTTTAACTGCCACTTCAGTAAAAAATGGAATTAACTTCATAAAGATAATTGAAACAATAAAGCAAATTAAAAGACATGTCATAAAATGATTCCAAAATTAATCCTGTCAAGTATTCAACATATAATGACAAAATTGATAACCATCTACCTAAAATGAAAATACAAATATAAATTCTTATTGAATTTTGATGACTCTCTTCCTTGAACATTTAAGACTACTATAATCTTTTTATATGTAATAAATTATCTAATTCTGGAGACAATTTCTATGATAAGGTGTACAAAAGAACAATTCTACCAGCAGGAAAATTTTATTCAAGAGTATTGTGATAGGGAAGAGAGATGGAACTCAACTCCCCTAAAACAAAAGGCAGAAAAAGTTTAAATACTGGGATGAGGTACTGCAAAAGTATATGATATACACACACTCCTATTTATTTTTATATCAATGTTGGTAACCACGAGTAAATACCAGTACTTCTAATTCCACTGCAAAACTGTGGAGTCACACGACTTCCACCCACTTCCAAATTTATATTCTGCTTCCTGGAGTGTGAAATATGTTTGCATCATCTTAATCCTCCTGTACGTAGCCAACCTCCCAACGCTGTTATGCTGCTACACCCTCACATTGGGCCCTACACTGGCTTGAACGTGCCTAATATCGGGCTGCCTACCTCATTTGGATTTGTATAATGGATTTTTGACAATGGAAGGAAGTAAAGAAGAAGAGTAGAAGAGACAAGGTGGAAAGAACACCTGTAAACCCTCTACTAGATTTAGGTTTTGTAAATATTTTGTCACATTTGCTTTCTCATTCTCTTTCTTTCTCTTCTCTACATGGCATGTATGTATAAACATACGCATCCATTAAGTGTATATGCATATACATATCATCTGTGTATACACATGCATTACTTTCTGAATCATTTGAAAATAAGGTTTACAAATCACAGCCATACACTCCCAAATATTTTAATGTGTATTTCCTTAAAATAAGGATATTGTCTTAAATAACCCCCTGTAGACTTACTGCCATCAAAATATAACATTGATACAGTCATCCCTTGGTATGGGTGGTGGAGAAATTTGTTCCAACAACCTCCAAGAACCTACACTGATACCAAATTTGAGAAATGCTCAAGTCCCTTATTTTAAATGACACAAAAAATCAAAATAAATAAATTAGTTGGGCATGATGACACGTATCTGTAGTCCCAACTACTCAGGGGGCTGAGACAGGAAGAACGCTTAAGCCCAGGACCCCAGGAGCTCCAGGCTGCAGTGAGCTATGATCACACCACTGCACTCCAGCCTGTGCAGCAGAGTGAGACCCTGTCTTAATAAATAAATAAATAAAATGACATAGTGTGACCCACTGTATCTGCCAATTCTACATTCACAGATTCAACAAACCGTGGATCGAAATACAGCATTTTCTGCCCGGTGTGGTGGCACATGCCTATAATCTCAGCTCTTTGGGAAGCCAAGATGGGTGGATCACTTGAGCCCAGGAGTTTGAGACCAGCCTATACAACATGGTGAAACCCTATCTCTATAAAATACAAAAATTAGCCTGCTGTGGTGGCAGGTGCCTATAGTTCCAGTTACTTAGGAGGCTGAGGTGGGAGAATCACTTAAGCCTGGGAGGTTGAGGCTGCAGTGAGCGGTGATTTCACCACTGCACTACAGCCTGGGCAACAGAGCAAAACTTTGTCTCAAACAGAGAAAAAAGGAAAAAAAGAAAATACAGTATTTTCTATAAGTACAGTATGTACTTATTTTTGTCCAATCAGCTAAGCGCACTCAAATTTTGTCATTTTATCCGATGTTGTCATTTAGAGTATTTTTAAAATTTCAGTAAAGAATCCTGTTTAGGATTGTTAATTAATTTCTCTTTGGTTTTCTCTAATCTGAAATATTTCCACAGCCTTTTTGTGTCTTGCATGACATAAATTTTTGAAGAATGCAGTACCCCCAACTTTTTATTAGAACACACCAATTAGTTATGAAATGTGCATTTCTTTTGATATGGATAATTAATTTCTTGCAAAATAATTTCATGTGAAAAATACTCCTACAAATATAGAATAGAAAAAGATGTTATGTCAATTTCAACACTAAAAAAAAGATCATCAGAATCAGTCTGTATACCTATTAAGAGGGAATTAGTTACATACTAATATCTACACAAATAAATTCTACATATCCATTCAAAAGTACAGTGTTCTTCTACTGAAAGATATTCTTAGTATATCATTACTGGAAGAAAAAGAAATCCTAAAAAAAGTGATTATTACATCTCATTTAAATTTGCTAAGGTATTGCTGCTTTTATAAAAACCTTGACAACCAAATTTCAAAAATTGATGTCAACATTATTTTGTATCAAAAACATAAATTTAAAATATTTCTCAAGTTATTTTAGGACTAATCTAAATAATTAAAACCTCTCCTAAATTCTAAAAAGAGTTTTAAGTTTACTATTCCACAATTTTCTGACATTAGGTATTTATAACAATTTTAATGACATCTAAAAGTATTATAATTCTAAGTATTTTATCCAATATAGGACTGCTGATAGCAAAATCTCTTTACAAATTTAGAAAAGGAGTATCCACTGGTGTTTTGAAATATGTAAGATTATTATTAATTTAACAAATAATTTTTGGTGATATGTCTAGTATATAATCAAACAAATTACAGGCTGAAACTGTATATATATCAAATAACTATCAAAATAATGTGATTATCTTTTGAATCAGCTTATAGACATTTAGCAGAAAGTCACATGTAGAAATGTCATCTGTATAATAAACTAGCATGTCAATTTCCCCCCACAAAAATCATGCAATAGCCAGCAGAATATTGATGCTAATTGGTATATGTTTTTCTTTTAGAAGTGAAAATTCTAACCTTTCACTTGACAGATGTTTGGGTAAAATGCCGTGTAACATTTTGAAAGCTTATCTGTGCTCTTTACAGTTGTGTTTATGCTGCCACACATTCAGGAGCAAACAAATGAAAAAGTAAACAAGAGTAAAAATATGACTGCATTAGCTATTTACAGATCAACATATAAATCAAAAGCAAGTTAATCTCAAATATATAAAAATATAACTAATTAATCAAGTAAAATATCAACCTAGAAAGCATATTTCAAAACATTTGGAATATTTGAGAACAAACAGCATATAGTATGGTCAAGAGACTCATAATTTTAAATAGATATGAAAACTATATCTCTTATGAACACAAATTTCTAATTCTCAAACGCTCATTATATTCCTTTCTGTCATAATTTAGCTACAAATGACTACTAATGCAATAATTATAGTGACAACTGTTTTTTAGAGTTAGTAAAAATTTTTCCAAATATAATCTGCTTCCCACAAATGTGGGTAGAAGGAATATCAGATATTTTATAAGCATTTTTGAGATTAGAAAATTTAGTCTCTGCGAAGTTAGCTAACTTTCCTACTGGACTAGATTAAAACCAAGGTATGCTGATAATATTTTCAACCTCATTAATGAAGAGTCCACCCCCTCCCCACATCAAGTTATTAGAAACATTTAGGTACAATTAAGACTGCCAATAATTCCATGTGCTTTATTATGTATTATTATTATTATGACTGCATTGCTAAATGAATTTATTAATGTTTCTATTGAAAATGTTTACCAAGTCCACACAAATCAGTGAGCTTTGCTTGTTCCTGTGTCTTAGACATCTTTTTTTAATTGTTTATTTACTTATTTTTTTTAACAGAGATGAGGTCTTGCTACGTTGCCCAGGCTGATCTAGATCTCTTGAGCTCAAGTGATCCTCCTGCTTCCGCCTCCCAAAGTGCTGAGGTTACAGGCATGAGCCACTGCTCCTGGCCTTGTGTCATAGATATCTTAAGCCCATCAGGATAAAAGATAAATACATTTGATTGAAAAGATACACAGAGTGGCCCGGCGCGGTGGCTCACGCCTGTAATCCCAGCACTTTGGGAGGCCGAGGCAGCGAATCACGAGGTCAGGAGATCAAGACCATTCTGGCTAACACGGTGAAACCCCGTCTCTACTAAAACATACAAAAAATTAGCCAGGTGTGGTGGCAGGTGCCTGTAGTCCCAGCTACTTGGGAGGCTGAGATAGCAGAATGGCATGAACCCGGGAGGCAGAGCTTGCAGTGAGCCGAGATCGCGCCACTGCACTCCAGCCTGGTCGACAGAGCGAGACTCCATCTCAAAAAAAAAAAAAAAAAAAAGATACACAGAGAATTGTGAGTTATAATAAATTAATTCATACTTTCATAAATAATAGTTTATCAATGTAGCACTAATCTAATTGATCCAATAAAGAAACTCATCAGATGTTGGACATTATATACACAACAGTATTAAAATATAACAATTTAGTATACCTAATCTATGGAGTTAAGTAACAGAATTAAAAGCAGGAAGTAGTAACAAGTATTTTTTTCCTTTGAAATGTTAAGTTACAGCATACCATATCAATAGGTTCTTATTTCATTTACCTATAAATTAATTTCTCTTTTACATTAACTGGTCTCTCAGCAATGCATTAAAATAAAAAAAGATTCTTAGTCATGCACCTACACCCAGGTTGCTGTTATTCTACATTGGGGATAAATTATTTGCTACAACTTTTATAATGGAAAGCAAGAGAAAGTAGTATAAGCAATCGGTTGGAACTCTCGGGTTTTGGAAAACAGATTTCTGTGAAAAAAAAGATTTGCCTGGTGAAAAGAACAAAAGCAAACATGGAAATTGATATCACTTATATGAGAGGTAGTGAAGTAATAAGAGACTAAATGTATTGGTGAGGGAAAATTGTACTACTTGTCTATTTATACAATTTCTTTAACATAAATTAATGTGTTCATAATACAAAATTTATAAAATATAAGATGTTAAGAAGTCACCCACCATTCTAACACACAGACATAAATACTTACAATATGTCTTTATAAATGCTTGATGTTTATCTCACCACTTATTTTTCTACATACAAATGTGTATATACAAGTTTTAAGAATGTTTTAATAGTATATACTCTGTTCCTATCCTGTTTTAATATAAATTTTAACTGTTTCCATTTTATTAATTTTTATGTTAACATTTCAATCGAATGCTATCATATAAGTTGTAGGATGTATTTATCCAATTCTTTTGTGGTTAGTCAGAATACTACATTATATGGGAAAAAAAAGTACTTTGCAGATTTAACTCAGATTGTAGACTGATTTAGGGAGATTGTCCTGAGTTGTCTGACTGGACCCAATCTAATAACATAAGCCCTTAAAAGCAGAGAATTTTCTTCTACTGGAGGCCAAAGAAATAGCACAGAAGGGGAATTCAGACAGATTTAAAGCTTGAGAAGGAACAGGCTTTTCTGGTTTGAATATGGAAGGGCAATGGTGACTATTGTGGGGTGGGGAGAGGGGGGAGGGATAGCATTAGGAGATATACCTAATGCTAAATGACGAGTTAGTGGGTGCAGTACACCAACATGGCACATGTATACTTATGTAACTAACCTGCACGTTGTGCACATGTACCCTAAAACTTCAAGTATAATAATTTAACAAAAAAAGAATGCAAACTGCTGAGGAAGTCTCTTGTCTGAGAACCAGCAAGGAGATGTGGACCTCCACTCCTACAGTAACACTGAATTTATACAACCTTGGACCTTGGATGAAGCACCTCCCTTGTCTGCCTCCTTCACTATTATAAGTCCATGCCCTAAAACCCTAAAATTTACATCTCATTTGCTAGGTCAATAAATAAATAAATTATATTCCTTTTATGGAGCTTGTTCTTTACTATCATTTGCTGAAGTTTTGTTTTTTTCTTTTCCTTGAGGAATAATTCCACGTTTCTTATTGATTTGTGGGAGCTCAAAGTTCCATACAGGTATTAAATACATAGAGAATGAGACATTCAGAAGACAAATCTCTCTTATAGAAGAAGAAAAATACATGAAAGTGAGTTAATGAAAATTAAAAGAAATTAGGAGACCACCCAAAGCAGTTCTGGGAAGCATAAATTGGGGTTACCCCTTAACAGTAATTTTTTCATCATCTTTGAATTTCACATGTCGGGGGGAATATGTCTATGTTTGTTTTTACATTTTGCTGGTATTCAGTGAGGTGGTCTAATTTATAAACCTAGGCATTTCCAACCTTTTTTCCTCATATTTTTATGGTTATAGATTTTCCTCAGTTTCCCCATTTTATTTTGTTTTCTTCTTTTAAAATTTCTGTCATTTATTACTATATTCTGGCAATAGCCTGTTCCTGTCATTATATTTATTTTTCTCTGATTTTATTTATCTCTTCATCCACCCCATTGCTCTGAGTTATAGAAAAATATCTGAACTTTCTCTTGTATTTCTCCAAGTTTTCTGCAATATTCTTCTGCTATTGACTGCGCTTACTGTAGTTCTTCACTTTACAGTCATGATATTTTATTTTATTTTATTTATTTTGACATGGAGCCTAACTCTTGTTGCCCAGGCTGGAGTGCAATGGCATGATCTCAGCTCACTGCAACCTCCGCCTCCCAGGTTCAAGTAATTCTCCTGCCTCAGCTTCCCAAGTAGCTGGGATTACAGGCGCCTGTTACCACGCCCACGTAATTTTTGTATTTTTAGTAGAGATGGGATTTCGCCATGTTGGCCAGGCTGGTCTCGAACTCCTGACGCTAGGTGATCCACCCGCCTCGGCCTCCCAAAGTGCTGGGATTACAGGCGTGAGCCACTGCGCCCGGCCTCAGTCATGATATTTTAAATATTGTCACTTTGTCTTCATGATTACCTATTCAAGTTTCATGGATTCACTGTTTCCAAAAATCTTTTTGAGACCTTGATGTACAATTTTTATGAAGACTTTCTTCTGTTTCTGCATTAATTCCACTTTGTAAGAGAATGTATACTTTGATTCCTTAATGTGGTCCTGAAACTCTAACTTACAGTAGTACTATTTTTCATAATGATACACTTACCTTGTTCATCTTCACAGAGAGAGATCCTTGAGGGGGTTAAGACAGATTCCCTGAGAGACTGCAGATTTTTATCAAATCCAGACAAAAGTGAGGGCTGAAACTTCTGATTCACTTCCTATAGCTACTGATAAAATAAAATTTGCATCCACTACTTTCCACAGACTACTATTTGTGCTTCTTCTCTTCATGGACATGATATTTACATTCTTCCAGGGTCTCCTTCCTCTTACTCCCAGGGAAGTGACTCTGGGGAGTTAAGACTTGAGAAACATCCTTCAATCTAGTCCCATCTCACCTGTATCTATAAATCACTCTTAGTTATTCAAATATGTCACTGTTTCTCTTTCTATTATCATGCACAATTTTCTTTGTATTCATTTATTTTCTAGTGATATTTTTAATGACAGTTTAGCAAGATTTGAGGCAAAGGAGTAATACCTGACAACTGCACATGTCACTAACTCAATTTAGAACTAGGACAAGGTTTTAAACTGTGTTTAATCTTAGGTAGTTTTAGGTGCTTACATTTCTTCTTAGAAAAATCCCTGAATAGACCAATAACAGGCTCTGAAATTGAGGCAATAATTAATAGCTTACCAACCAAAGAAGTCCAGGACCAGATGGATTCACAGCCAAATTCTACCAGAGGTATAAGGAGGAGCCGGTACCATTCCTTCTGAACCTATTCCAATCAATAGAAAAAGAGGGAATCCTCCCTAACTCATTTTATGAGGCCAGCATCATCCTGATATCAAAGCCTGGCAGAGACAAAACAAAAAAAGAGAATTTTAGACCAATACCCCTGATGAACATCGATGCAAAAATCCTCAATAAAATACTGGCAAACCGAATCCAGCAGCACATCAAAAAGCTTATCCACCATGATCAAGTGGGCTTCATCCCTGGGACCCAAGTCTGGTTCAACATATGCAAATCAATAAACGTAATCCATTACATAAACAGAACCAGCGACCAAAACCACATGATTATCTCAATAGACGCAGAAAAGGCCTTTGACAAAATTCAACAGCACTTCATGCTAAAAAGTCTCAATAAATTAGGTATTGATGGGACGTATCTCAAAATAGTAAGAGCTACTTATGACAAACCCACAGCCAATATTGTACTGAATGGGCAAAAACTGGAAGCATTCCCTTTGAAAACTGGCACAGGACAGGGATGCCTTCTCTCACCACTCCTATTCAACATAATGTTGGAAGTTTTGGCCAGGGCAATCAGGCAAGAGAAAGAAATAAAGGGTATTTAATTAAGAAAAGAGGAAGTCAAATTGTCCCTGTTTGCAGATGACATGATTGTGTATTTAGAAAACCCCATCGTCTCAGCCCATTTTTATGCCCTTGTCTTACTGCTCTTGCCCGTTCACATCAGTAGTGCCCTTTACCTCTAACTAGACAGATTTATACCATCCATCTTTCACCAGTCAGAGTGAGAAAGATCTCTACATCTCAATGGATTTTTTGCTGCTAATCCTGAATAGCAAAGTGGAAAGACTGCACCCTGGACAATCTTTTTATTCTCTCCTGGTTGTGAGATGCACTTGAACCACAATAGTTACAAGCTTCCAATTGTAAATGAAGTTTCTGGTCATAAGCACAGGAAGCTATTTTTATAAACAGATTTTTCAATTATTAAAATATGATCATATTGTGCAATGTATTACACAAACCCGTCTCACTTTTCTTAAAATTTTAATACTAGCAGATTAAAGCTAATTCCTGAAAATTGTTGAAACTGAGCTACTCATTGTAAACAATGCGTATGCTAGTCAACTATATACAATTCCTACAAGTGTTCATGAAAATATTTGTGTACATTGAATTTATAGATTACCATCAAATTTATTGAAAAGGGATCTTGTAGCATTCAAGCATATTCTTGAATGGATCCTTGTAACAAAGGAATTTAATTAGCAGTATTCCTTATTGATACATTTTCAGAATATTGTTAATTTATATTTGTGTAAATGGCTGAGCAGTACAATAAATTTTAAATTAATCTGTTTTTATGCCTTTCTTTGAGTTTTATTCCCTGAGTATATGACTCAGAGGGGAAAATGGATCAGCCTGACTCATATAATTATTACAACCAATATGTTTCTGAATTTGATATGTATTTTTCTGAGAAAAATTGGCCAATATTTAAATAAGCACTTGAGAATCTAAATTTCTTTTTTCTAATACTACATTTGTGGTTGTCACATATCAAACATATATTGCAAAAAGTATTTTTGGTAAGAAATTAAGATATCTCACTTATTTACTACCAAAGTTCTACTTAAGTCTTTCAATGTTTAATTAAAATATTATATAAATCATTCTATTTCTGTTTTAGTATTGTCCATTTCTAAATGATTATGGCCTTTTTACTACATATTCTTCTTACCTTTTCTCTTATCACTGGCAACAAGTGACACTGACTCAGAAAGCTACAGATACTCTTTAAAAATCTGAGTATAGAGATAGATTAGATTTCAGTAGCTCCAAAAATCAATTCAGCCATGGTAATTTTCAAGAAGTTTCATTCCAGTGGTTCCTTTTATTTAATATCTAACATCATTTCAAAAACATCACTCAAGTAAGAACAGAAATTATTTTATTGGATGTGTATTTGTTTATGAATATTTTTGGGGAAAAAAATAAACAAAGGTGCTTTACCTAAAACAAGAGTGTGCTTTTTTGAGGGTGACAGACAATAGCTGTTTAACAGCGCTTGGTTTTCAATTGAAATGCTCCGAATTTTAAAAGATAAGAGAAAATAATATGCTTAGCTCACTGAAAAGAGGAATTTACATAAGCAGAACATAATTATCCAAGTAAGACCTTGTCGCTGAAACTTGGGAGGGTTAATGATTATGATGATAATTAAAATGCAGGGATTTGTAGAGTACTTATTTGCTTTCTGAAGAGCTCAGCGTACTTCTATATTCTTCTCATTGATCTCTGTGCGAGAGCTATACAACAGGCTGTTTAAATACCTCAGAATTATGGAAAGAAATATATGGCTTGTTATATCCATAAGTTATTATAAGCTTTTGGTTTTTGCCTCACCTGAAAGGCAGGACCTCCGGTGACACAGCTTTTTGAAACATCATTTTAGGTCATTGTTGCTAAACTGACTCTGAGGAAAGAGTGCCACCTACTGAATCAAATGTCCCGGGTTGCCTCCAAGGGCTGGTCTCCAGCTTTAGAATTGTCCTAACATGCTTAGCTATAAGAAACAATGGGATTGCTGCACCATGCATAAAATCATCATCTTTGTTTCCAGCTTTAGCCACCTTATTTTAACAATCCAGCGGTCACATCTGTAAATTAACTATTTAATTCATAAGCTTTTCATTTGTTTTTCAAAAGTAGTATACAAAGATTAAACAAACCTAATTTTCCTAAGAAGTAAATTTCCCTAATGCAGGAATGTCTCGCTCTACTGTCAAAGTGACCACAAGGGGGAGCTAGCATGTAACTTCTTATGGGGCAGGAGCATTGAGGTTGTGTAATGAATTGATCTTGTTTCTGGCTGACAAATTAGGAAAGAATGGAAATATGCCACTTGAAACTCATGAAGCTCAAGACAGTTTTTCTCTGAATTACATTTTGCACAACTTAATCTAACTCCTCTTCTTAATATGTACTAGCTAATACATCAGATAGAGTATAACATGTTATTTGGTTGGACAATTCTTTTTTATCCATGGTCAAGTCTATCTATACATACACAATTTATTTTGACCACACTAAATGACATTCAATTTTAAAACTTAAATATAAAAGTCTTAAAATAATTTTAAATATGTCTCAGTACTTCAGAATGTATGCCCTGAAATATGTGTCTCTTTTCAAGAGTCATTGGTTACTAATTTACATTTACTTCTGACTTACAAACTTAAAATTGTACATAAAGTACAAAAATACGAGTTGTAAATTTAGTTTATTTATTGCATGAATTACAAATTAATCTCTTGAAGATGTAACTTGCCTGTCTTTGTAGGGTTAATCCTACAAAGTCACTTCGAGTGTTCATTGGCAACACACTTCTTATACTAGCAAGGAGAACGCATATTAATAGATATGTATATGTCATCATATATTACATATTATAACATAGACATAATATTGAAGAAAATTAAAATACATTTCCTGATCTAAATATTTTTTCTAATAGCAACATTTCACAATTGTAATAAAAACAAAAAAAGTTCTATATTAAATTTAAAATGCTGTCTGTTTATAGAAATATTTTATACTTTTTCTTATTGTGTTGTTCTGTAGGCAAGATTGAGTTTTCAAAAAATTTAAAAATAAACAGTAATTATATTTTTAAAAATTATGAACAAATTATTAAATTTTTTTCCAGAATTTTAAAAATTCTTGTTAAATTACATTGCTTTTATACAGTCCACGTTTATCATCAAGGAGAAAGATATGTTTTAGCAATTGTCCTGTTAGTAGTGTGGATTTCTCATTTGTTAAAAGGTAAAGCTTTTATTAAAAAGTTAGAAAATGGTCCAGGTGCGGTGGCTCACGCCTATAATCCCAGCACTTTGGGAGGCCGAGACAGGCAGATCACCTCAGGTTGGGAGTTCGAGACCAGCCTGACCAACATGGAGAAACCCCATCTCCACTAAAAATACAAAATTAGCCGGGCATGGTGGTACATGCCTGTAATCCCAGCCTACCCGGGAGGCTGAGACAGAAGAATCGCTTGAACTCGGGAGGCAGAGGTTGCAGTGAGCTGATATCGCACCACTGCGCTCCAGCCTGGGTGACAGAGTAAGACTCCATCTCAAAAAAAAAAAAAAAAAAAAGTTATAAAATGGTTGATGGCTGTGTATTAGAGGTGAACCATACATATCTCTAAAAGAGAAGAGCAGCTAGGAGAACTAGCTATGAAGGAACTTCTATCGTTAATTTGATAATTTAAATGTGACATGGAAATCTTTGATACATATTATATCTAAAACAGTTTAGCTATTAAATTTACTTTTGAAAATTTTCTGTTAATGAATAAAAATATATGAAACCAGGCAGTGAATTGATGGTAAAAATGATACAGAAGGAGAGAATAATTGTGGAGAGAATGACTTTTTATTCATATAAACAATGACTGCATTGAAAACATCAGCATCAAAAATGTCTCTTAAGAACTGTATTTTATTGAACTCAAGAACACAGCAAGTAGGACAAGTGGCTGAAGAATGTTAAAACTGATGCTATTATGACTGCATGCATAAACTCTCAGAACTACAACTACAACTAATAAATATGTATTTTAAGGAGTCTTTCTGAGGCAAAATTAAATAAGTTACGTTACATAAAATTCCATAAATTGCATTTTAACATTATTCTTTAATAATAGTGCTATTCAATTATTGGAATACTATAGCAGTACTAATCATTTTTATCAGTCTATAAAAATAGATTTTAATAGTTGTCTTTTTGAAGCTATTCCAACATAACAATCAATTTACCTTTAAAACTCACCTACACTAGCATATTTTATTAGACACGTTATAATTATATGTCTTTCCAAATACTTTTCTCAATGAGTATCCACACATACATGGTTTGAATAACTTACAAATCTTTAGATGTTTAATGTGTGTGTATTAAAAGATATAATTTCTGTTTAAGGTTAAGACTATCATTTGTAATTATAAATAACAACTATCAATCAATCTCTTCTTGAGACGTGAGACTGCAAGTATCTTTAGCTATTTATACAAACATATTCTTCTAGATTCCTCAGTTTCAGGTTCTATGTCTGTAGCCTTCTATGGTATTAAAACATATTTCTGAACGATTTAGCTATATTTATACTATCTCTCTTTTTAAAATTAAGGTTAATACTTTAAACACAGTGAAAAATACATTCCTCAATAACTATGTTGTAAACAAAAAAACTGTTTGGGGAAAAAATACAAGTCTTAAGAGATGGTTAAAAATTAGGAGTGATTATTGTGGTTAAAGGAAAGCCAAACCATTGGAAATGAAATATCAGTTCATTTCACTCCCTTTGAACATAAACTAGGTATGGGACATAAGGAAGAAAATTAAGTACCTTGGGTATATGTCAGTATTCAGCAATAAAATTTAATACTACAGGTTAAATAAAATACAAATATGTGATACATTTCAGTCAGACACGCTGTGGTATTCACCTAAAGCATGGTAGTTCTTTTTACATACACTAGGGGGCGATGTGACATAATTACTCTGGAGGGGTCATAAGCAAATTTATCTCTATGAGGATGTATTCTCATATCACTGGGTCTCTTAGAAGCTGTATTTCTAACAACTCTCAGTTGCATGCCAGCACATCTCATTAAGTCTAATTGATAAATCATAATACCCTTTCCTTGGAATTTTTCCCATTCTCTTGTTTTTGCTTTATGGCAAACAAACCTCAAGGATATTTTATTACTTTCTTTGAATTAGTATGCAATGCAAAAAAGACATAGATTTGCTGTATTTAAAAAGTAATAATTAATAAGTGAATGTGCAGTCACTATTCTTTACTTAAGTTAGCTGCTGCTTTTAAAGCCTTAAAACCTCTGATCTTCAGCTTCCAAAATACGTGCCTTGGGACAGAGGTATTAACCCCAAAGAGACATAAAACTGGCATTTCCCAAGGCAGCATGGTTATGTACTCACTCAGGAAAACAATCTAGATTTCTACAAAGCTCTGACTCTCCCGTTCAGCAATAGTATATGCGTGACAAACTACCTGTTTAGAAAATACAAAGACACTTTAGGATTTAAAAGTCTGGCTGTAAACAGCTTCTCTTTGAATTTTTAAACTGTCAGAGTCTCTTAAGGGAGTGGCGAATTTTGGATACAGATCAGACTGCAAATTCAGACTATAGGTTATCTCATTGAATACTCCAGGAAACAGCTCCTATACCTGAATCTTTAAGCAATTATTCCAATAAAAATCTTCAGAACTATCTTGTAATTTGTTTGGATTTGATTTTCTTTGAAGGCTGAATGATTCATGTTACACACTTGTATGTTAGTCATTCACAATTTATAAATGGCAACTTAACTTCAGTATTTATGAATTGCGATCAATACTCCAGCAATCAAACACTCACCTTTTCTATTTCAATGCTTCAATTTTCTTTTTTGTTCTTAACTCTTTCTCAGAACGGCTGGATCACGAGCAAACCAGTCTCCAGTTGCAGATGTTTGTGATAATATTTAGGGAAAAAAAACGTCTCTGAGATTAGTAAATGAAGTTGGAGAATAAATAGATGAATCAGAAGTCGGCGTGTGTATGTGTGCTTGTGTATGTGGTGTGTGGTGGTGGTGGTGTGTGTGTATATATATGTGTGTGTGTGTTATGGCTTACAGAACAGAAATCTTAGATCTCCTAATGATTGGCCTTCATGTTTTATACTTTTGTTTTCATGGATCTTTGGCAAATGCGGTTATCAATGGCTATTTGATCTTAAGGAGAAAAAATCAAATTGCAATGTGACACTTTAATAACAAGAATGGAGGTGAACAAAACACCAAAACTATTGTGTGTGTGTGTGTGTGTGTGTGTGTGTGTGTGTGTGTGTGTGTGTGTGTCGGGGGTTGGGGGGTGGGTATCCACTTTACCTTGAACCTGGGCTGAGATGGTGAGGAAGGATGACCAAAAGGGGTAGAACCTTAAGTAGTATTTAGCCGGATTTGAGTTTACAAAGCTTGTATTGACAGTGAGCCTTTCTCCTTAAAGGAGAGGCTGTATTCCTCTTAAGAGACATAGCCTCTCTTTCAACGGGAGTCTGCTTTTCTTCTGAAACACTTTCATAATTAAGTGACTTTCCTTGCATGGGTGCCTGGGGACAGCTGATTTTTCTCAGAGGATGAAGAAAGTTACATATTGATTGCTGTTGCTCGCGGCATGTTCGTACCAGCGCGGGCAGAAACGGGCTCACGAGCGCCCTCGAATTCACACACACTCACCGAAATACACATCTCAGCCCGTGGAAGCGCATTCACACACACCCACATACACTCCTCCGCACCTCATTCAGATGGGTCCACGCGGAGTCAGGGCTGCGCTTCCCTTGGCATGGGCGTGTGTGCGGCGAGGGCGTGTGTGCGTGCGTGTGTGAGAGTGTGTGTAGAGAAACCCTTTAGGCAGACCGTAGCTACGTTATTCTGCAAGCATACTGCGATTCCCGATCCCGTGTATGTAGGACCACAAAAAAATTAAATCGCTGTTAAACTTTTTTTTGTAAATTCTCTTTTCCGAAGGAAGGCGCTGGAAGAGCTACTCCCGGTAGTTAAAGGCCCGGGAGACCTGGTGGCGAATCCCGGGGCGCGTCGGCTTCGGCGGAGCGCTGGGCTCCGCTAGCCAGACTGGTTCCCCCATCTAACTGATCTAATCAATGACTCCGAAGAGCCGGGGCTCCTGGCCCCGCCCCCGCCATCCTCTTCTCCGCCTCCCATTGGACGCCGGCCGAGAAGGCAGGGCCTTGCTCCTCGCTCGGATTGGCTGACAGGGAATCAGTATCAATGTTTAAGCGGCGGCGTGAGGTGAATAGAGTCAGTCAGCAAGAGACGCTGGGGAGAGAGCAGGGATCGCGAGCCCGGCGGATGCGGCAGCGGCGGAAGGCGGCTGGGGAGACGCTACTCCAACTGTTGAATTGAATTTTCACCTTTCCTTTCATCCGCTGCTTTGCTTGCGGAGATGGATTTATTTGCTTTGAAATCCGCATATCTTTCTCAGACTGTGGGGTGATCCCGGCAGACACCAGACTGAAAGAGACCACCCGTGACAGAAAAGGAGGAATTAAAAAAAAAAAAAACCTCCACAACAGACTGCACAATTAACTGTACACATCGATGTTGGACTTTGTGAATAGAAAAAATTGAGAGGAAAATCTTGAACTATGATGCGAGGCTAAGCTGGGAACAATTACTGGAAACCTGATTTTGTTTTTCCTTTTCCAAGACTCTGAAAAATTTCGGGGTACCTCTCGCCTAACCAGGAGGAAAGGTTTAAAAAAATAAACAAAATAAATAAACCAATACACCTAGCAAAGCAGACGCCTTGTTTTCCAGAACCTCGGACTCCGGCAGAAAGAGGTAGAGTAAAAGTGCTGTTAGATTCAGCTTCACCTTCCTCCCTCCATCCCTTTCTCTTGCATTTTCTTTTCCCCAAAAAACATGAATCTGGTTTTTCTTTCTATAGACTGAGTCAGAGAAAGCGTTAGGAAGAAGCCGCAACTAATGTCTGTGAAGGGAGGACCATGAGGCGAGAGTGAATACGATTCGTTCCGCTGCTTCTGACTCATCCGGCAGATCGGAACACCTGCATTTCTGGATGTGTCATTCCCGTATGTCAAGGCGCCTCCAGAACCCCGAAATAATGTGTAGACAGACCTATGTCTAACATCCCCTCGGAGGGAGCTCCCTGGGGTAGGCGCCCCTGGCTGGACCGCCGCGGCCGCAGCTCTGCACCCCCTGCCCTCCCTGAGTCGCCCAGAAAAACTGAAAGAGAGACTGCAGAATGCATCACGCCAAACCTTGATGTGTTGCTTTCATCCAGCCCACTCCTCCTACTATAAGAGAAAATTGAAGGAAAAAAAAAACACGTACTTTATTTGCTTCAAATATTCATCACTTTTATTCCTCGCCAAGGTTTTCTTTTCTAGATGAAGAGGACTGGGAGGCAGGGCTATTGGAAGGAGATGCTGAATAGAAAGAAAAGAGAGGCACTTGACAGCCCAGCCCTGTGAATGCAGAGACTGTTTCCCTTCTAGCGAGAGACAGGGAGAGTGTGTGTGCAAGGACTGGGAGGGAGGCTCCCCCTTCCTTTTTATTCGGCCTCCCCCCTCCCCCTTTAAATCTGCACATCCAACCATGAGTTGCCTGTTGATTTCCCTTCGCCTGGGAAGAAAAGCAAACTGGAATTAAACTGCTTGGAGAGAAGTCCTTGCTCGCGGGGAGAGGATGGGATGGTAGCGGAGGCTACTAGCTTGGCGTAGAGAAATCAGAGAGTGTGTTCTACGAACAGAGGCGAAGATTTATCTCTCTATTTCCCCCCTCCCAATAGACTCACACAGCAAATGCTGATCAGGCTGTGGCTTTCTTGATTTCGGGGGAGAGCCTTTTCCGAGGAAGAGGGGGAGGAGCCTGGTGGGGAGAGGAAACTACAAATCGGGACACTAGTTCTTTACGCTGCATTTCCTCCCCTCCCTTTGGCTGCTCGGAAAGGAGAGAGAGGAAAAAAAAATACGCTTGGCTGGGAGATGCAGTCCGCCGCCGCCGCTGCCTCAGCCAGCAATGCAAGATTAGATCTCTAAATGCAGCAAAACACTGCCTGAAAACAGACCGGCCCGCGCAGCAAGCAGACATTTCACGGTGCGCTGGGGAAGCTTCAAAATACATCTGTGACTCTGTCTTCGTTGCTCTTCAGCCCCATCAATTTCATCACGGGAGGCGAGCAGCAAGTAAGAATTTCACTTTCGGATCTGCCTAGAGACACACCTCCCTGCTCCCTCCCCCACTCGATGTGAAGAGTATTCCGGAGTCTCCGGGCGGGAGTAGATTTGCAGCACCCTAGCGGGAGCGAGGAAAACCTACTGATTCTTTAGCTCATTATCATCTCTCCCAGACGAGATTTCCTTCTTATCGCCTGCCTCATCGCTCAAGTTTGAGCCTCCCGAAGTCCAGGCGGGAGAGACGAAACCCCTGGCTCACCCCCAGCCGCAGGAAGCCGCCGCCTTGCTCCAAGCCCCTGCAGCTCTGCTGCACCGCAGCTTCTCAGCCAGTGCGGATGCTGTAGATCAACAGGTTCAGGGAACTTGAGCAGAATAAGGAGAGACCACCGGGTGCCGCAGCTCGGGTGCAGAGGGAAAAAAGGACCCATAGACTTGTGGCTCGCGTCGCGCGCGCACGCTGCGCCAGGGCCCCAGGCTGGCGCGCACTCCCTCTCTGGCTCCTTCAGTCCGATTGCTCCTGCCCCCACCTTACAGGTCTGGGATGTACCTTTCCATCTGTTGCTGCTTTCTTCTATGGGCCCCTGCCCTCACTCTCAAGAACCTCAACTACTCCGTGCCGGAGGAGCAAGGGGCCGGCACGGTGATCGGGAACATCGGCAGGGATGCTCGACTGCAGCCTGGGCTTCCGCCGGCAGAGCGCGGCGGCGGAGGGCGCAGCAAGTCGGGTAGCTACCGGGTGCTGGAGAACTCCGCACCGCACCTGCTGGACGTGGACGCAGACAGCGGGCTCCTCTACACCAAGCAGCGCATCGACCGCGAGTCCCTGTGCCGCCACAATGCCAAGTGCCAGCTGTCCCTCGAGGTGTTCGCCAACGACAAGGAGATCTGCATGATCAAGGTAGAGATCCAGGACATCAACGACAACGCGCCCTCCTTCTCCTCGGACCAGATCGAAATGGACATCTCGGAGAACGCTGCTCCGGGCACCCGCTTCCCCCTCACCAGCGCACATGACCCCGACGCCGGCGAGAATGGGCTCCGCACCTACCTGCTCACGCGCGACGATCACGGCCTCTTTGGACTGGACGTTAAGTCCCGCGGCGACGGCACCAAGTTCCCAGAACTGGTCATCCAGAAGGCTCTGGACCGCGAGCAACAGAATCACCATACGCTCGTGCTGACTGCCCTGGACGGTGGCGAGCCTCCACGTTCCGCCACCGTACAGATCAACGTGAAGGTGATTGACTCCAACGACAACAGCCCGGTCTTCGAGGCGCCATCCTACTTGGTGGAACTGCCCGAGAACGCTCCGCTGGGTACAGTGGTCATCGATCTGAACGCCACCGACGCCGATGAAGGTCCCAATGGTGAAGTGCTCTACTCTTTCAGCAGCTACGTGCCTGACCGCGTGCGGGAGCTCTTCTCCATCGACCCCAAGACCGGCCTAATCCGTGTGAAGGGCAATCTGGACTATGAGGAAAACGGGATGCTGGAGATTGACGTGCAGGCCCGAGACCTGGGGCCTAACCCTATCCCAGCCCACTGCAAAGTCACGGTCAAGCTCATCGACCGCAACGACAATGCGCCGTCCATCGGTTTCGTCTCCGTGCGCCAGGGGGCGCTGAGCGAGGCCGCCCCTCCCGGCACCGTCATCGCCCTGGTGCGGGTCACTGACCGGGACTCTGGCAAGAACGGACAGCTGCAGTGTCGGGTCCTAGGCGGAGGAGGGACGGGCGGCGGCGGGGGCCTGGGCGGGCCCGGGGGTTCCGTCCCCTTCAAGCTTGAGGAGAACTACGACAACTTCTACACGGTGGTGACTGACCGCCCGCTGGACCGCGAGACACAAGACGAATACAACGTGACCATCGTGGCGCGGGACGGGGGCTCTCCTCCCCTCAACTCCACCAAGTCGTTCGCGGTCAAGATTCTAGACGAGAACGACAACCCGCCTCGGTTCACCAAAGGGCTCTACGTGCTTCAGGTGCACGAGAACAACATCCCGGGAGAGTACCTGGGCTCTGTGCTCGCCCAGGATCCCGACCTGGGCCAGAACGGCACCGTATCCTACTCTATCCTGCCCTCGCACATCGGCGACGTGTCTATCTACACCTATGTGTCTGTGAATCCCACGAACGGGGCCATCTACGCCCTGCGCTCCTTTAACTTCGAGCAGACCAAGGCTTTTGAGTTCAAGGTGCTTGCTAAGGACTCGGGGGCGCCCGCGCACTTGGAGAGCAACGCCACGGTGAGGGTGACAGTGCTAGACGTGAATGACAACGCGCCAGTGATCGTGCTCCCCACGCTGCAGAACGACACCGCGGAGCTGCAGGTGCCGCGCAACGCTGGCCTGGGCTATCTGGTGAGCACCGTGCGCGCCCTAGACAGCGACTTCGGCGAGAGCGGGCGCCTCACCTACGAGATCGTGGACGGCAACGACGACCACCTGTTTGAGATCGACCCGTCCAGCGGCGAGATCCGCACGCTGCACCCCTTCTGGGAGGACGTGACGCCCGTGGTGGAGCTGGTGGTGAAGGTGACCGACCACGGAAAGCCCACCCTGTCCGCAGTGGCCAAGCTCATCATCCGCTCGGTGAGCGGATCCCTTCCCGAGGGGGTACCACGGGTGAATGGCGAGCAGCACCACTGGGACATGTCGCTGCCGCTCATCGTGACTCTGAGCACTATCTCCATCATCCTCCTAGCGGCCATGATCACCATCGCCGTCAAGTGCAAGCGCGAGAACAAGGAGATCCGCACTTACAACTGCCGCATCGCCGAGTACAGCCACCCGCAGCTGGGCGGGGGCAAGGGCAAGAAGAAGAAGATCAACAAAAATGATATCATGCTGGTGCAGAGCGAAGTGGAGGAGAGGAACGCCATGAACGTCATGAACGTGGTGAGCAGCCCCTCCCTGGCCACCTCCCCCATGTACTTCGACTACCAGACCCGCCTGCCCCTCAGCTCGCCCCGGTCGGAGGTGATGTATCTCAAACCGGCCTCCAACAACCTGACTGTCCCTCAGGGGCACGCGGGCTGCCACACCAGCTTCACTGGACAAGGGACTAATGCAAGCGAGACCCCTGCCACTCGGATGTCCATAATTCAGGTAGGAGACTTTTAGCATAACTGGGAGTTCACTTTATTGCTGGTTTTGGAGCTGTCCTGAAACCTTTGGAACAGGGCAAGCCACTCTGCCAGCAGCAGTGAGGGGGAAAAATAATGAAATGAAAACGGTTTACACTTTTGACACTGTGTATACATCATATTCTACATATAACCCCTCCCATGTAAATAGTCTAAACTCTACCAAACGTAAATATCTTACTGTTTCATTTTAAAATTTATTTTTATAGGTTTAAAAATGTTAGCAGTGTTCAATAATAATAGCTTATTTTACTTACTTTTATTTGTTGGTTTACATTTCTTTTCATAAAAAGAATTCCCAGATCAGAAAAAAATGTTTTAGCTAATTGTCTTGAAAATATTTTTATTCTGTTTTTTTAAATGATGCCAAAAATGAAAGGAACTTATACCCAACTATTAAGAAGTTAACTTCTTTAAGTACAGAATAACAACCAGTCAGAATTTCAGAGTTCATTCAATTTGAACTAACTTTTCACCCTTAAAAAGTCAGCTTTATATTTTAAAGGTGCTTTAAAGAACATGAATCTCACTTATTCTTCATCATTCAGTTATGCTAAAACTGCAGCATAATGCATTAATACAGCTTAAGCTTTTCAAATGTGAGTTATACTCTGAAGCACTTTGAAAAGTTTGAATACATGCAGGCTCTGCAAAATGACTAGTAACTATCTATGAAAAGTTTGTATTCGTTTTGTCCTGTGGTTATCGTGATCTGTTTCTTGGAGTCACTGAGGAATGAAAGGAATACAGCAGAGGACCAGAGGCTCATTTTGCGCTACTGAAAAAAGGAGGCAAAGTTACACTGAAGGCCCTTGATGTGCCAAAATGAATTCATGATGCATTTAGTTTGCATAGTGTGTATTTTAAGTATATCTAAGTGATATTTAATATATATTAGATAGTATGCCTCAAAGTTATTGATAATACCACAAAACTAAATGACTGACCCAGCTTGGACATAGATTCTAACAGCAGCAGGTGACTATACCATGTCTAGTCATTGTCTTGTTTCTTTTACCTACTATTGAGTTGTGTCACAGAAAAACTTCATTCTTCCTTATTATAATTGTATGTTGCAACAAATTACTCTGGATGAGCAGTATGTGGAATTCAAAATTGAGCTTGACTGAAAGTGACACCTCAAGAGGAAGATTAGTTTGGGGCAAGTGAAAATAATTTGTTCATAATTTTATGCTTTGAAAAGCAAATAACTTTTGATGACACTTGACTCAATAATGTTTTCATTGTTAAAATGGAGCAGTAATATTTCATAATCTTATTCTTTCTAACATAATAAGTATACCAAATACTAATACTTAGCAAAATATGTTTTCCTATAATAGTATAATGTCCTTGTAAAACAATCTCACACTTGACACTACTAAATATTAAAATATCAATTGTCATATTAAATCTCACTTCTAATAGTGTTTACTGTACATCAGTAATCATAATTTTTTAAGGTCTACATAAAACTGAAAAAGAAATTCTCCACTTTAAAAAAATGTGGTTTCTATGAAAGTATTTCTGTGACTGTGTAAAACTGGTATTTATGATAATCAATACGTATTTAGAAGGAAATATTAAAACACATATTTAAAGATTTGCTACAGTCATTTTATAAATACACATATGTTAAATACCTTTCTTATATTTTTACCATTGACAATTACAAAGATGTCACAGAGGGTTAATGCTTAGTCTTCCATTTAAAGTGCTGTGAGTTGAATTTTCATTTATTTTCCAGTAAAAATGAAGGTGGTGCAGAATTTTCAACAAGCCTGATTCCTTGGTTAGACTAGTGGGGAACAATCTTGGATTGAAATATCCAGAGGTTTTGAGAGATAGTGATACCTGTAGTATATTGCACCATGCTGTTCTTGAAGGTGGTCATTGCTTAAGGAGGAATAGGATAATGATTCCTCTCATTGACAGTAAAACTCAAGCCAAAGCAAATACACACGTGCGCACACACACACAGAATGTAAAGGGAAAACTTTTTTTAACATTCTGTTTCTTCTAGATTCTTAATTCATGCCATAAAGACACAAACTATGTTTTTGTTTTAAGTCCTTGAAATGTTTTGCACAGTGGCTAATTTTCCCATATTGCTTCTGCCCTAGAAGTATCCTCAACATGCATTGTTTAAACTTTTTTTTAATTCAGTTTTTGTAATCCTCTAATGGATGCTTTGTAAGTTCTTAATATGTTAATTTTCTTTCAAGTATATCAGGTTTATCTCAATATTAATTATGGGGAGCAGAGTAAATTAACTACAGGGACAGTCTTTTTTTTTTTTAACTAGTGTGTCGCAAACACACTGTGCTAAAGTGACATGCTTAAATTAAAGCATTTAGGTATCCCATAATCTTGTTTCAGGTGCTTTTATTAGTGTATATATGTAATACAGCATCCTAAGGAAACACACTATTAATCTCATGTGTATTTCTGAAGGTAGAATTTTAATCCACAGAGTGCACTTAGCGTAACTACTACTAGGTCTGGTTCATCTTCATTTTATAGCATCTGTGTTCTGTTTGGAAGTACAGTGTATTCTATTGATGGAATGAAAAGAATTTCATAATTGTGTTGAGATACACTGGTACAGTGTGGTGATATGAAATTTAGGAACTTTATGATTTATGAAGCTCACATTATAGCTAAAGTTAAGATTTAAGTATCAAAGCATTTTGTGTGGGTCAAAGGGCCTAAAATGTTAAGGTTAATGCCTGTAGGTTCTCCTTAGGCATAGGAGTAATTTTACTGAGTATGGATGCTAAGCATTCATATAAGCTGATACAGAAACAGTGATGTTTGTGAGAAGAGATTTGATTTCAGGTGTTTTTCAAGTTCCTCAGAAAAATTAAAGTATAAAGTGTTTAAACAATAGATTAGCAACTAAATACCCACAATAGTGTGAATCATAATAAAACACAGTTATAATTAAAGTCTTTTTAAACATATAAAACTGATATTGAAGAATAGGAGCACAGGTTTTGTAGTACATAAGGCAAATAGATTGTTATACAAATTTATAAGAGCACTTTTTATAGGAGCAATATTCCTGTGAATTATTTTATGTGTTAATATGAAATCTAAAGTCAAGTAAAGAGATTATTACTAGTTCTCAAGAATAACTGCTTATCGTGATTTATCAAGAATTAAGTGCTAAGTCTCAGGGTGACTTCTCAACAGGTGTTTTCAATGAAGGCCTTGTAGGAAAGAGAGGAGGAGGCTGGGGACTTCTCACTGATGGGAGACTTCCCAGTTTTGTTTGAACATCTGTGTTTTCACATTTTTTGTAGCACTACTACAAGTCATTTTAATATGCTCTCATAGAAGGAAATATATTGAGCCAGCAGAATAAGATCTACTAAAATAAATTTTGAAAAGGAATACATTCTCAGTGTTTTACAAATCAATTTCAAACGATTCACATTTGGGTTGACTTTAGAGTCTTTATGCTAGGAAGATAAAATCCTTTTGATAGATGTACATGGCCTTTTCAATAACAGGGAATTAAGCATATGGTAAATACCTAGAGCCAATCCAAATATATAAAAATGATATTGAAGTGTAGAGGACTAACGTATCATAGTGTAAACAATAAACTCAATATTGCAGAGTAAAAAGGTGAAAGGAGACTCCATCTTTAATAGCAACATTATCCGCTGTATGCCTTTATTCCCACTTTGCTCTAGTACAGGAAGATCTTCACTACCGGCACTTATTCAGATAAGTTCCCAAGATCATGATCTTCAAAATTTCATACTCTAGCCTATTAATGATTTCAGTAACAAATACAAAGTGTGCAAACAATTTATTTTGATATTTATAATTTTGGAGATATTTTGCTATGATTTTTATTCTAAGACAGCTCTTTAATTAGTATATACATTAGTTTCCATAAACTATATATACATCTCTACTTGTAGGCATTCTGGTATCTTGAGTAGGAAAGGAATGTCCCTTTCTTACTGTGTGCCTTCTGGATTGTTTAGTTCACTCATCCTTTTTCTTAAATATTTTGAAAAGGTAGAATGAGTAATTCCTACTTGAGAGTACACAATGATTACATATTTCTTTTTCTGTTTTATCAGGCATTAAAAGTAGTGTAAAGTAAATAAACTTAATTTAAAATATAATCAGATATTCAATGTTTAGAGTTTTTTTGGAGAAGAGTTTATAACCCCTAAAAGTCCAAAAATTGTTATCATCATTATTATATTGTTACTTTTATTTTTATATGCATTTATGAAAATTTTAGCTCCAATTTTAATGTGGCATTTCTCTATTTCCCAATAAATGAAAACACAGAAAGTATAAAGCTAGAAACCAGAGCATCTTGTTTTTATATTAACTAATATAATTCTTTGTAATGTATTAACTTCTTGATTCCATTTCGATAAAATTTTCAAAATGCAAGCTAGGTAATATTTTACCATTCTTGTATTGAGATTATAATCCTTCAGTCTTTTGAAAATGTCAGGAGTAAGATAATTTTTAATTTTACTTGAGTTGTGTGAGTTCTATAATTTCAATAAATATTACCATATGTAAGTATATGCCAAAAAATTTGGAATTTTAGTCTTGGCATCTTCATGTTATTTAAGGCTGTGTGTGACCATGAAAAGATCGGCGTAGAAAAGTATGCCCTAAAATTGTTATCTCAACTACCTGAATACACTGTTTCAGTCATGAGAAAATTTACATTACCACCTTTGACTACATTGTTCAACATACTAAACACACAAAATCCCTCAATTTTCCAGAATGTTTTCTCCATAAAGTTGATGCTATAACATATATCATTCACTTTTTTCAAGTGCATAGATGCAGATTTTGTATATGAGGTTAAAATAATCCCAAATATCATCTCTCTGCAAAAAACTAAGAAATACACATATTTTAAAAGGAAAAAACCTTCAAAAATTTCAGGTAATATTTAATCCTGTTTAAAAATATAGCATTTATATTTTATCATGTTTCAGGACTATTCTTGGGTTTCAGGTTTCAAGTTTTTCACTGTTAGTGCTGCTTGCTGCTTATGTACTATAACACAATAGAAATGTATCTACAAATATAAAGGGCATACATTAAGAAAAAATATATTTAAGATTAATGAAAATTCACATGCATTTATTGCAGTGAAATTTGGCTATGCCTGTATTTATAAAAATATACAAATAATTTTTTGGTAAATTTAAATATATGTATAAATGTATATGTCTTTATATTTTCAATATAGTGTATGTAAGTACTTGCTCAAGCAAAAATACTAGTCCAATTTTATACATTTTAGTTCAAAAGTATTTCTTCTCTAAGGAACAGCTCAAGCTTTTATTTTTCTTTGAAAATATGTTGAAGCTTTATTTTACTGTTTTAAAGTTTCAAACAATTTGAAGTCCCATAAAATAGAGCTAGTGACCCTAGAGCGGGGGCACTTAACACGTGGCCTTCAGTGGGCAATAGGTTGAAGCCTATGTAGACGAAGAGAAACAAAAATCTCACCCAAGTTCCTGATTCTTTTGAGAAGATGGCAGGAGAGCTGGAAGCATGTGAGAATGTATGCTGTGAGCCTGATGATGAAACAACAACAGGAGGAAGAAGAAGCCACTATAACTGGGCCCATGCCAGTTAGGAAGTAAAACTTAACTCCCTAATGCTGAGAAGTCTTGCAATACACTCAATAGTGGGTAAATTCTTACAAATGCACCCGCTAATTACAATATTAGTCATTGCACTAGAATGTATTCCCCTCAGTGGTAATTCTGTTTAATAAATCCCATAGGGCATTATCTTAAGGTTGTATTTTAGTAAAGCCATTAGGGAAGGATTTTTTGTGTATTAAATTCCTTCAATCAATGACTGTATATTAGTTAGATAATAGCATAAAGTTCCTTTTGCCTATCATTTTGAAGATAATGTGACTTCTGCAACCCACCTACAAAGCACTTTTAAAGTTCATCAGACCTGCATTAACCTATTGTCAACCTACTTTAGTAAAGGAGGCTTTGACAAGAATTTTCTTCAATGACATACAGTATTTTACAGTTAGTCATAAGCTTTCACCACTAGCTTTGACAATGATATATTGCGATCTTTGGTCTTCTGGAATAAGTTATCTACAATAAAGAAGTCCTTAACGACATCAACATCCCTACTGTGACTAAGCAGAAGCATGCTTTTATTTCCTTGCTACTGCAGAAATACTAAGATCAATATATTTAAGGTAAAGCAAAAAAAAAGAAAAAAAACACGCAAAAATCCCATAACAAAATATAGATGAAAAATTGTGGCTCTGTGGGTGGCATCCTTTGCTTGTATGTACCAAGTTCTTCTGGGGATAGACTATAAAATTGGTTTCAGACAGTGTTTGAGAGAAAAAAAAAATATATATATATGACATACTTCTATTCGTCTGTTCTGGTCCTAGTGACATTCTGATTACTGGTATTTGTAGGCCTTGCCCTGGATCTATTCCAAGCAGTTTTATTGTAGTGAAATGGTTCTTACAGTTCATTGAGCATCTAGCATAACTGTGCTGAATATGATTGGCACGTTTGCATATATTTATTCAAAAAAATAAGGCAGTTAAACAGCATAATTACGGGAAAACGAATCATAACAATAAAAGACCATTTAAGTTAACAAGCTTTGTGATCAAAGGATAAATACAGGTTGGATAAATGACACTTTAGATGTAACTAATCTACATAAATAGACTTTGGTCTGATTAGAGGGGTGGAATATATTAAAATAACTTAATGGTATTAGAAATTCACTTTATTTCAGTTATCTTGAAATGTTTAACGATCTGTATTATCTTATTTTCTTTATGTTTCTATTTAATATAATAGTGATACACCATATTTAAGTTGTATGAAAAATGCCAAGGTAAAGATAAATATAATTTTGTAAACTTCTGTTTGATTCTGAAATATATGCTGTCTGAACAATATTTAATACTTTTTAAACTTTTAATGTTTTTGATTGATCTTTAATTAGTGGAACACATTAAAGGGACTATTTAAAGGACCATTTCTTATTTACACTCTCAGCTAAAAGCAGCCTTTGTAGGGTTTGAAAGCTAGAGCATGAAAATCAGTTTGAAATTTCAAAGCTATACATTCATAATTGTTTTATAGATATATACTCATAAAAAACATTGGTTACATGTTTGTAAATTATATTGATACATAACTTAGACAATGACTTGATATTCTGAAAGATTCTGATGCTATTTTCATAGCATCTATGCTTTACAGTTACCTTACAACTTCTCTAAACAAGTAATTTCTTTGCAACAACTATGGTATTTTAGATATATTTCATTCAGCTGTTTTTGATAATAACTTAAAAAATATAATTTAGGCACTGAGTCATGAATTGTTACATCTCATTATCTAGGATTTCCACCTAAATACTTAACAGTTATGCTAAACAATGATTTGGTTTTTTGCGTGCCTAAAATTTTCATGGTCTCCAATTCAGAAAAAAACTCAAATTAAAATATATAAATGAAATAATTAGGTTATATTCGAAATTCCAATAATTTGCTTTGATCAAATGAAAGTGCAACAGGTATTTATTGTAGGCAGAAATGGTTATGGGAGTCAAAATAGCTTTCTTATTTTTATAATACAATTTCAGACTATGCATGTCTTATATAAATTCTTAAATTTGAATTTGCTGTACAAACATTTGCATCAGTTTTGAACATCTAAAAGTAGTTTTCACCCTTAATCTACAACATTCTTTTAAAAATCATAGTCCCCAATAAAAATGCCTTTGCTAAAAGTAGTTCATTTTATTTTTCACACAACATATTTTAACAGCGTATACTGAGATTATTTTAACTGAATACTTGATATATTTTTGCTATTTTTGCACGGCGACATAGAAATTGCATATGTATTACTGAATTTATAAAGCAATTCACCTTTGATAATCATGAAAAGAATTACCTAACCACATGTGTAAAGTGGCTGTGTGAAATTTTTACTGATGTTCTTATTTTATCAGTAGATAAAATGAAATTAAGACATTAGAATGTTTGAGAAATAATATGCTTAAAATTTTAGCAAAATATAATAAGAAAAAAGTTATTTTAGTATTTTGGAAAAGGCAATTTGTTTAAAAGAATATTTTTCAGTTCAAACTTGAATAAGTGCTTAATGATACATTTTATATAAATTATTAGTCATAAAAACTTACTAAACAATGTTAAAAATAATTACTTCAATTTCTATAGTTCTGTCAGCAAAACAAATACAAAACAGAATATCATCTAAATATTGGTGAATTCTATTATAATAGTGTCTTCTTGGGTCCCACCAGAATTCATGCCTTCTATTTCGCTCTTGCAGTTTTGCATCTATTTTAAAATAGTATATCCCAAGTCCTTTTATTGAATTAAGAATGTGAATAAGAGCAGTTATAAGTCATACAAAAAAAGATAAATCACTAGTCCATCTTTATTGTCATTTTCATTGTGGTAATATTAAGGATTCCATACAAACTTACCTTCCCATAGTTTCACGGCAAGACACTTGATTGTTTTAATTATTATTTGAAGCTTTGTGTGACCTTGTGTTAATTAATGAATTTTTTTATTTTTGTGAGAGGCCAGTGCCTTGCCTCATATTGTAATATTGGTTGATTAAATCAGAAATTCCTGACTTAAAGAAGTAAGCTTATAGATATGCATTGACCGTTATTTGGCATGGTATGCATATAATGCATTTATCATTTTAGAAAACAATACAAATGTTTTGGTGCTGTGTCATGAACCAAAGTGTAGAGTGAGATACAGGTTTGTTAAAAGCAGATATATCAGAAAACAGTAACTATTTTAATATCAATGCATACCTTGAAAAAATATTCATAACCTTTCACTTTTTAGTGTTGGCAGATGCACGGGTAGTAATTATTAGCTAAGTTTCCAGGTTCCAACCTTCTTAGGAAAGCTGCTATTTATCCCTAGATGGTAATAAGGATGGAAATAAGAGAACCATCCTATTAAACAAATCCCACTCACAGGACATTTTAAGGATCCTTGGCAGAAGTCTATTCTATGGTGTGGCTCTGATATCAGATGTGCCAATACCAACAAATGAAGCACTATGCCTGAGTGGAGAGAAACTAGAAAAGACAAAGAATACATTTATAGAGACTTTTTTTTCCTTCTGATTTTGAGCAATAGACTTTCCACGATTTTTTATAATCAAGACAATTACATAGTAATTTGGGTTAGAATGCGTGCCCAGTTCCCCATCTCAAAACCCAATTTGTTACCACCTGTGGCTATTTCTATTAAAAAAAAAAGAAACATAATTACTATGAGTCTCAGCAGTCTTAGAGTAAATTTTTGCAATTACAATACCTCCCTTGGGCAGATGTGTGAAAATGGCAGATTAATTCTTGCCAGGATTTTTCTGTTCCTCGTGCGTTTTTAGGTTTGGTGTCGCCTGCTTATTAGAGTGCCTGTTTTGCTCTGGTTAAAGGTTATGTCAGTTTTTCCATAGTAAATCTCTAGAAATAAAGATCCACAAATTAGCCATTAAATTTTGCCTTAGGTGAAAAGTTGACATGTAATGTCTCAGGAAAGGAGTAGATAATATTTTCCATCACGCTCCTCGGTTGCCTGGTTAAGTTTGAAGTAAAAGGGAATAAGACCATTTGGCAATGTTGAGAAAGCACGACTTAGCCTAGGAGGTAATAAGAAAAGTGTGGTAAAATAATATCTAATCCAGTAGTAGCCATGGAAGTGATCCCAAAGCTACATGTTGCCTAGGGATTTTAAAGTGCAGTAAAAAATATATTAATACTGGGTGGATAACAAGAAATTTAACACCCAACTCATTTCCATTCATTTCTTTTTGTAGTTGTTGTGTGCACTCTTTTCTTAATAAAGATCTAATTGATCTACACACAAAATAATGAACGATATTGTCTGTAAAGTGTTAAACCTCTCGATCAGTGTTTTAACTCTCTATGAGTAAGATTAAGTTATTTTTTCTCAAAGCAGTCTAGATAGTAGAATACTTGAAACCAGAAGCCACATCCATCTTGATTGTCACTGTAGTTGAAATAATATAGCAGTTTCTGACATGTAGTATACACTTAAAAAAATATGAATTCTTTTTGAAGAAACTGAGACTTCTATAGTTAAGTCGTTTTCGACAATCACCCATCAGATACATGCTGGAATTTGGATTCAAATCTAGATATGACTAAGGCAAAAGTCTAAGATATTAATATAAATATGCTAAAATATTGATCTGCTGGTAAATAATTTATTTGAATGTGGCATATTTCGATATTTTTTAAATTTATAGCTACCACTTTTGTAATTATTGCTATGAAAATTTGTATATAATTTTATTAATAATATTACAACTTCATGGAGAAAGACAGGTGATCAAGTTTCACAATTATGAGCATCAAGCTCTCCCAGTATTTGTTTATATTATATATAATTGTATATGGTATATATGATATATACACACACACTTATATAAATGGTACATCAAGAGGAAATTGTGTTGATTGTAGCATATCTTTCTATCTTTTGTCCCACTCCTTGGTCTGGTTTATATGGTATTAGAGTGATGCACTTCTGATGTTATGTCTGTCTATTTTTTAAGGCTTTAAGGATTACACAACCCCAGTCAGTTATTAAGAAACTAATATGATCATTTTGTCTATATATTAATTAATTTTTAACCTGGTTTTATTTGTGGAAATGCTCCATAAAGTATAAATATTTATTTTCTATATGATAATTTTAATGAAATGAGATTATATCTAAACCATAAACAGTTATTTGGGGATTACATTTATTTTTATTTTTTGATATATAATTTTACAATTTAATCGCTTGGGCACAGATCATCTACCATGTGATAATCAGAAAATAAAATTATGGTTGGAAATTATCAAGTGTATGTAATAAGCCAACTTACAACATTTTTCTCAAAATTTCAGAATCTGTCACATATATGTGGTAATGAAATTTTTATGCAAATATTGAGTAAATGCAAGCTAAGCCTTCATATAAACAGTATGTTGTCCATTTCACTATTGTTATTAAAAAGACATCCACAACGTTCAGAGGTGTTTAATCTATAATTATTAATTCAATGAATAAATAATGTAATAATTTTAAAAGCTATTAATTGAAATGGTTTACTGGTTTTTCATTTTTTTAATTGTGCAAATTTATGGGGCACATGTGAAGTTGTATTATTTAGTACTTTTAAGCTATACTGAGAGTTAGTTATGTTTGTCTGAATTTTACATTTTAAAATCCATATCAAACCATAAGGAGGTTTTACAGAATAAAAGTTTTAGGCAGAACGAGTTTTCAAACATATTAAAAATTCAATTATCCCCATTAGTCAGAGTAGCTGAAATAAAAAGTGAAGGAAAAATAGAAAGAAGCATAGAAATGTAATTTAAAAATGTTTAGAATTCATTTTCAACCTTCGTAGACAAGAGAATTTTTCTGAAAGATTAAGCTAACGGTATTAAATATCATATAAGATTATCCCACGAATAAGAAGTTCTCAATGCAGAATTTATATCCACATTTGTCTAGGCATTATACTAATAGTTCAAGTCCATCTGTTAATTCACCCTGAAATATTTGACATTTTTGAAAATAAGACACATCAGCAATCAGTGCTACTCAATCTTGATCGAGGGGGATGTCAAAATAAGTCTTGGTTACATGTTACTACAAGAAGCCCTGTGTGCCAGGAACAAGTTTTCTCTTAGACACCATCAACCAGAAACTGGGCTTGTAATATTCCATAATTTGTTTGTATTTTACTCTTTCTGTGACTTTTTCTTAAACTATCGTACATGCTTTCTTTTAAAAAATACAGCTTGGACATCTGCTGGCAGTGCGACTTCCAAATAATGTTGGTAAAAATCTTAACGTTTCATAAATACACCAGTTGGCAAGTACTTTTTAGTCTTTATATCAAACCTTATAATCTAAAAACATATGTCATTTGTTTAAAAGACTTTGAAAAGTCATTTAAACATTTTAGAAGTATTGTCCAAAATACATGATTGTGAGTGAAAGAAAAGGAAATAAATTATTATTTATGTCTTATGCTGACCTGTTCTAATTCTATTATTTTTATCCTTGGCTCTGGTCTCTTTTCTGTGACATCCCAGCAGAAAATATGCTTTTCACAGCGTTACTTTAGTACCTTGTATATTTACATCTAGTGTACTTTTTAAAAATATTCAAATAAATATGTTGATAAGGCATGGTGATATTTATCACCAGATTAATGTTTAACTATATGCACATTTGGGCCTGGGCTCTGTATAGTTGACTTTACATAGTGCATATACACAGGGGTGGATTGGATTGAGCAGTATTATGTTTCTCATTTTAAAAATGCATTTAATAGACAAGAAACTTTTGTTTATTAGCTAAAATAAAAGGCTTCTTCAATTTCCTTTAATTTAGGCTTGAGTATATATTTTAGGATGTAAAGTGTTGATTTTCTTTTATATAAAAGCAATAAAATAAACTTCTCCACATGATTTCCTCTTGTGGTTCTTCAGGCAAGAGTGTGCTCTAATAAGATATAGTCGAGATAAAATTCTCCATCTGCTACTCCTGAAGAATAGAATGCTAATTTTTTTAAACTCTTGGTAAATCTTCTTTCCATACTTATGACTATGCAAGTCAGCGTAAGCTAATGTATCAGTTCATCATATAAAGAAAGAAACTTTATAGTTAAACTTAGTCAACAAGTTTCTTAAAATTATTTTTATTTGAAATTTTCCATTGAGTCTCAGTGAACTTAAACTTGACATTTATGTTAAATATCCATTATTTAACTAGAGAAATCAAATCGCCAAGGAGACATCTGTTATTTAACGATATTACAGTTTGGACTTTTTTGGTTGAAAGTGTGGGATGGTGATAGAAAGGCTCTAGGGGTGAGGGAAGGAAAGGAGCTGTGGTTCAATATCCCCAGGTAGTATAAATAATTGGAAAGTGGAGATACCTTTTCAGTTGGTTAATTGTAATAAACCTATTATCTTTTTAGAGCATTAAGGTAGAATCAACATGTTGGAAAACAGATAAAAGGTGCATGAAAGCATTTAAAATTCAATCATTAGGTTTCATTGCACCCATCTGCTCCCAGGAAATATAATTGGAAATTTTATTCATTGACCTTTAGCTGCCATTTTGGACAACAGTTTCAAAGTCTGTATTTTCAAGTTGGACATTTGAAGTTAATTAGGTAAGAGCCATACTCAGTGCATTTTTAAAACCCGATTATTTGTTGGAACAAAATTTGAAAAAATAAAGGCTTAATGGGCAAGTGTATATTTGACAAAGAGTCAAAATAGTTATTTAATCTTGGATCTGCTTAAAAGCAACTAATGTTCAACTTCACTAACATTTCTGTTAACTAGAGGGACTGCTCAAGTTTTTATTGTTTTTTTATGTGCAAATTCCTACCTCGCATTAATTATTTTCTGGATTCATATTGCCTTAGAATTATACTTACAACATTCAATTACTCTAAAATCACATACCATGATATAAGGGAAAAAAATTAATGAAAGTATTTAGTATTTCAGGTGGTTATCTTGAGTTTTAAAATGTTGGGCACTCCCAATTCCTTTTGCCAGTGTAAGTATAATACCATATAATCTTTCTAGGATATTTTTATGTCTCTACTCAGAAGGATGATGTATGATAAAACTGTGTGTCTAATATAGGAAGTACATTATGTAAATTGATCAAGATTTCTTGCCAGCATTTGTGTATTGCTCTGCTTACTGAAGTTCATGTACCTTGGAAAAGAGTCATGATTAGACAGGTGTTTCTTCATCCTATGAGATCAAATTTCTGAAATATTTATATAGTGATGAGCCAGATGTACACAGCTTAACCTTGTAATCCCATTTCACAGCTTTCCCAAATACTTGGAAACTTGTTAAGTATGAAGCTGATTATTTTGGCAGCATATCTCCATTAATAGGATTCAGATATTCCTTATTTACAAGCCAGTGCTGTTAATATAATCTACTATATTAAATCAACAAGGAAATGGAAAAAGGAGAATCCGTCCAAGGGCAAATTGACAGGGAAGCTTTTCCTAAAGCTTTTTAATTTGTTTTTTATTGACTCCATAATATCAGAAAACACACAGCAAATGTGAATAATGTACATGTTGTGGATACCATGCTACAGCCATTTTGGTGTGAAGTAGTTAGTGCTCAGATCCCTTGTACCTCTATCATAACTTTGATGTAAGCCACATAAGACCATGCATCTCTGCTCTTTAAAAATATCCCTTTCAGCATCATCTCAATGGCAAAGCTTACTGTCATTTGACATAAAATTATTTTAAATGCACTCATCTGTTTTTTTAATGAACAAGAGCAATACAGAATAATGTAATGTATGCCATGATTTTCATTATGCTTATTTATTGGTTCTGCAATAATAGGAGAGCATATTGTTATGCTTTCAGCTTGAGCTATTTATGCACTGTGCTACTGGATGCACCATTTTATATTTGTGATATTTTGTCCTCCCAAGAAAAGGGGTATGAAGATCCTTAAATCAAATTAGACTAGGGGAAGAGTTTCATACTTCGTCTTTTTTATATTAAGTATATAGCTTTTATAAATTACCTAACTCTACTTGAATAAACTTACACACCTTCAGAGAGAGGAATACCCTATTTTCCAAGCTGTATGTGACAACCTGATTTACATGGTTTGAAAAGAAGGAAGAGGAAAGCAGGCTATCAGAAAAGAGAACAACTCTTCCTTTTTTATCTGTTGGAGAAAATTATGTACTTTGTGTTTTATGTTTACACAAATGTGTCTAACACACCAATAAGATGACATAACTTTTTTAGTTATGTTACAAAACAAAACATAGAATTAAGTAACTTGTAAAAAAAAGAGTTTTTCAAGCCCAGATGAGATGTAAACATTTGAGATTTCTGTACCCTTGATTGTGTGTGTGTGTGTGTGTGTGTGTGTGTGTGTGTGTGTGTGTGTAATAACAGATGCTCCAGAGATGGAGCTACTCCACTGAGACCATGTGCCTGTAGGCCTGTGTAGTTGAGATTCAGGCACGGCTGGTCTAGTGCCTTTTGGATTTCAACTAGTCTATCATTGAACTGGAATCTGTAGTGACCCTCCAGGGATGAATTGCTTACATTTGACTACAGGGCCAGTTACTCCTCTTCTGTTTGATTTTTAGCAAGTCAATAGTTTCCCTACAAAAAGATACTTTAATCCTGGGGAAAACAACAACTATTACAAACTCCTGATATTCAGATATCCATGTTTTTATATTAAAATAATTTCAAGTTGTTTTTGAATATGTTATGTGTCTTTGAGTTTAATTTTCACTCTTCTCAAAATTATGACTATATTTTTCCCAATTTTAAGAAAAATTCTTATATATTGCAAATATTCTACTAAAATAAATATCTAAAACAGTGTCTAGTGTATAGTAAGAAGTCATTACATAATTGTGGACTGAAAATAGAGAAAGTTGAACTTATAGAGTTCAATTGCCTATAATTTACTACTCAGAGAAAACCATTGTTAATTTTTTGTTGAGTAAATCTGCAGTTCTTCCTTTCCAATTCTAAAATTCAAAAGACTCACGCCTGAACTGATTCAACATTACTTATAATCTTTACTTATTCTACCTAGTGTGAATATCAACATTTTTCACTGCAGAGATATCGATATGTTTAATATTGAGGTGTTCCGCTAGTCCCCACTGGAATGGATAATACATGACATATACATCAAAATATCATTCTAAAATATGAAAGAGGATGGTCTTACAAAATGAAAAAAAGGATTGTGAACCTATATCTCTTTCTACTTCTTCATGCCTGTGCACATGCACACAAACACACAACTATATATTTTATAAAAAGTTGTATATACTAAACACAGCATAGTAAACTGCATTTTCCTTAAAATTATATAAATTTCATGAAAAATTATATACTATTTCATTTTTTCATGTCAATAATGTAGTTTCACATTATCTTAATAATGGAATTCTAGGCCAATCAATGGATATATTAAAATTCAGTTACTCTCTGATAGATAGGTGGTTTAATTGAGATTTTTTTTTTTTTTTTTTTTTTGAGACCGGGTCTCACTTTGTCACCCTGGCAGGAGTGCAGTGGCACGATCTCGGCTCATTGCAATCCTTTCACATCAGCCTCCCAAGTAGCTGTTACTTCAGGCATGTGCCACCAGGCCTGGCTAACTTTTGTATTTTTTTTAGAGCTGGGGTTCTGCCAGGTTGCCCAGGCTGGTCTCAAACTCCAGGGCTCAAGCCATCCACCCGCCTCAGCCTCTCAAAGTTCTGGGATTACAAGTGTGAACCACAATGCCTGGGATTCTATTTTGAAAATTCCTGACTTAAAAAAATATATATTAGCTATGCAGTCCAGGGGAAGTTGCTTAATCTTTTTAAATTTTGTTTCTGATTTCTTATAAGGCATAATATTTACTATCTATAGGGCCGTTGTAAGAATTAAAGATAAAATGTAATTATTTGTATAAAGAATATGATAAATACTAAATACATATTAACACATATTATTATTGTTGTTAAAAGCAAATTACATAAAACATTCTGGTGCAGTTAAACTTTAGGGTACCGATTTGCAAACATATTCTCTATAAAAACAATATTTCACTTGGCCTAAATATAAGCAGTTGCATAAGAACAGAGTTTTATTTAAGAACACTTACGACTATAAAAAGGTAGTTTTACTGGAGTACTAATTAATTTTATTACAAATTTCATTTTGCACCCTCTAAACCAGGCTTGGTCACTTTTGGTTAATTTTTGTTAGATGATTTTAAGAGTGACAAACTTTTGGTAGAGGATTTTCCAAAATCGGTTTCTAGATATTTTAAATTTCTTAAAATAACAAAGTAAACTCTAAAGTAGAAAGATGTTAAGTCTTCTGTATAAATTGTGACTTCTTTTTTATGGAGAGAGGCCTTTTAGGAAGGAAAGCTTGTACCAAGGAGAAAATGAAGAGAAGTTTCTACAAAAGAACTGTTGTAGGATAGTGAATATTAGAAATTTGGATGCGTAAAATTGCTTCTGATTCCATTTATACTTCTTCTCTTACAAGAAAACTGAAATACAGAGATTTCATTCATGTATTTACAGCCAGCTAGGAATACAGAACTAATGTCATCTGGTTCAAAGTTTAGAGTTCTTGCTCTTATACCACCGGGATCTCATGATTAGCATGCATTTATCATATTGAGGTATCTATAGAGTTTGAGAAACTTATATAGTATAAATAACTGCTGCTATAAAGTACTGCAACTTGGTTCCTAGATTGCAGGTCACTTTGGAGGAGAATTCTTTAAGGCTTCTACATGTTAAACATTAAAATCTATGCTGTGACCTATGTATAACACATTGCCACAGGGTCTTTCAAATAGGAACCTGGCAGTAGTTTCAAGAGGTTCTCTAGCTTTGTCTTGTGTAGTAAAAGTATTCACAAATTTTGGATACTATAGAGCAGCCCAGGATTCTCATGGATTTAATCTCAGATTTAATGTTAAATGTATTTAATTTTATTAAATTTATTTAGTTAAATCAATTCTCAGATTTAATCATAGAACTGGCTCTGATTATTATTTTATTCTAGTCAAAATGGTCCAGTAGATTTCATTGCTTTTCTTTGTGTTTAATCTAATTCAGAGCTGAATAGTTAGGAAGAAAGCCATTCCAGGGGGTATGACCTCGTATTAGAAACTGTGGGGAGTGTTAATTAGAATGAGAATAATAAATCTGTAAAATAGATGTGACAATGATAAATAGAGTAGAATAGAAAGCACAATACACAGAAAAGCTAGATGAATCATACAGTACTTGAAAGAGTGCAAAATTTGAGTCAAAAGAAACTTGTTCACATTACTTACTCATATTGAAATCTCCACTAGCCTTTCATAAATTTCATAGGACTTAGTTTCCCCATCCACAAAAAAGAAATAATTATAATGGACCTATAGAAGTGAGGTTAAAAGGAAAGAGATTTGAAGGTGTTGTAATATAGTGGTGAGATCATCCTATAAAATAGGTGAGGAAGTATGCGATACAAAGGAGTAAGTTCTGGGTATAAGGGTGAATTCTTTGAAGTAAACAAGAGCTGAAGAGCAATGTTGCTGGAAAGAACCGGTATTTACTCTTACACTAAGTACACTCTAGAGGAATTTATAATATGCTTTAGGAAGCTTCATGTGTCGAAGTGCATTTTGTTTTCAGGTGTTCCCATGGCGGTACTGTTTCCGCAGTTTTAAGTAGTTTGGAATTGAGTACAAACACACTGCAAATCACCTAACACTGCAGTCCACTTAAAAGAAATATGAACAGTTTTTCAATCAGGTGCTTTCCACATGTACATCTTGTGAGGGAGGTCTGTGTCCTACAGAGAAAGAAAATGATTTGTGTTTTTTCTAAACTATGACCTAATTAAGCATAGTGCATACATAAAAATTCATCTTTAATATTTTATCTGCAGGAATGTGCAGAGTAAAAATGTCAATTATATGGTTAAGAACCTAGACCTAGATTTTCTAAGTAAGCAGTCAACAACTTTTTCTGTTAAGGGCCAGATAGTAAATATTTTAAACTTTGTGGTTCATGAAATTCTCTGTCACAAATACTGTACTCTGCCATTGAAGCAGGAAGGCAGCCATAGAAAACATGCAAATGAATGGGACATGGCTGAGTTCCAATAAAACTTTATTTTCAAAAACAGATAATGGGCCATGAGACAACCATTGTTGTAAAGCATGACTGTTATTGATATTTCTTAAGTTTTTTTTTTATTTGTGTGTGTGTGCCTGTAAAAATTGCACCACGTAGATTATAAAAAGTTTCTAACAAAATCAAAATGATTGTTATTTTAAAACTAGATATAAAAGAATGCAGACCTATTGTCTCATGAAATGATTGTCATTAAGTAAGATTGCTTGTTTCACTAGAGGAGAAAATTCTTGAAATTAAAATCTTTAAGCAAAGAAAAAATTGGAGATGCTTGAATTCGATATTATGTGACAGTCTGATAAAGAGTACAGAGATTTCACTTCATCTTGTGCTAATGTTTAATTAAAAGTATATTGACACTAGTAAAGACACTTTATTTTAATTTGAGGTATAAATGTCTACCTAAAATAGACTATTTCCATTGAGTCATAGATTTTAAATGTGGTATATATTCTTATATTTCAGAGAGAAAATGATAAATATCATAGAAATCTAATACTCATTAATTTGATTAATAATTATTTTTTTCCTCAAATTTGGAAATATCTTTTCCTATGTAATGGTCATGTCAGAGGTTGTCTTTCATTACATTTTTGGATGGAATTGGTAAATTATCTTTGAAGCCTATGTAGAAGGTTGGGGATTTCAAAATTTACCCAAACTATTTATTAATTATTATAAAATATGTTGGCTGATTAGCTAGTGGACTGACTTGTCGTTAATAGTCATAAAACAGTAAAAATTCTTTATGCCTATCAAGAGTTAAAAGAAAAACAATAGGCATTGTGTCAGTCCATTTCATCTTGAACTTCATTTTATTTTGTTTTTTCTGTTAGGAGTTAAAATGCACCTACAAAGGTGATAGCTTGAAAGAATAATGCAAAACAGAGAGACAACTAAATTTGTTGATATTTTTAATTTCATTTGTCAAATGTAACATTATCTAAATAATAATTGATTTATCTTCTAATTGATGATTTAATATTTTGAGATGTAAGAATGGTGAATTTTGTTTACCAAAATTACTGTATTCATAAAGTTTCTTATTTTAGTGTATTGTGAAAAAATAAATTGATGGAAATATATAACAGACTTGTAGTCTGTTATATGTTTGGATCACCTTTTAAATTAGTTATTTTGTTTGTGTGTGGGAATTTTACATAATGGTGGGAAAAAAGTAACATTAAATTTCTTTTGCATTTAAAAAGGTAGGTATTCATAGGTGCCTAGTTTGACAATTTATATGAGTATAATGATGATAAGTAATCATATGATTAAACCTCCTGCATGCATTAGAATATTTGATAATAAACGGCCATGATTGCCTTTTAATGTTATAGATCAAAGAAAAATCTAGTTGTCAGAGTTATATATAAAGCACATTAAACATTAAACAATAAAACACATTAAAACAATAACATGAAGGTATAGAAATGTAGAAGTACAGATTCTTTCAAAGAACCATCTTGGTATTAAGGGGGATAGTAGTTCTAGTTTTATTTATTATGTAACAGTAATTGTAAAAAAAATTTTCAAGGAAAGTTACTTTAATTTCTCATCAACTTATTTCAAAAAATATTGGAATGGTTCATTATTTTTCTCCATTATCTCAGAGAGGCAGTACAGCAACCGACTGGTGCTGGCAGGCTCTGGCAAGTGTCATTGTTCTATAATAAATTGGGTATATGATGGACAAATCTATGAAAGTCAGTTAGCTACAGTTTCTTTGTTTGAAAAAAATGTAAACAATGCCTCCACTTTATCTCCTAGGGCAATTGAGAAGAATGAATAATAAACATCACTACAGTAATACTGTCTTGTAGATCCTAATACAAGACACTGTACTCCAAATCTCCCAGTGCAGAATTTAATTAGTGACATTATAAACATGCATTTAGACTCAATGCATTATAGTTTCCAAGCATGTCCATAGTAGCTAAATAAATTAGGCTAAAAACCAGCTTGATCATAAAAATTTAATTTGTTAAAATGTATTTTTGCTTATTAGCAGGTTTCTTAAATTTAATTATATCTAATTTTAAGAAAATGTATCTACCATAAGACTCAGAATTCTTAGCAATAATAAGTAATATCACCAATTTATCTTCCTTTCTTTATTCTCTTCCTTTGTCTTTATATACCGAGAATATTAGAAGAAGCTATTTCAGAAACGTAATGAATTTTCACTGGCCACATATAAACTTTGAATTCTTCGTCCTGGAGGCCCTATTGCAGAGAATCCAGTTTTAGGTATTTCTTTCAGTGGGAAAAGTCTTCAGTATTCTTAATAGAGATGGAAAAAGAGCACGGGAGGAAGAAAGCAGAGGAATGTCTCCAGAGATAAGTCTGGCTGAGAGATAGCAAAAAACAGAAAAGAACTTCAAATTTACTCCTACACTGCCACTGGAATAAAAAGGGAAGACTAAGTTTTGAATAGGGCTGAGGTGAAGAGGCTGACAACACAGAAGAGAATGGGTGATTTGAGGATGTTGGAGTTAGCAGTCTTTAAGTATGTTTTAATTTCTGTCCTCATGGCACATCCAGTATTTAGTGGCATCTCAGTTGGCCCTGGGATTCGCAATACAGCAAATATATAACAGGAATGTATGGCAGTCTCTATTTTATGCGCTTTCATAGATAACAAATAGGGCTCATCTTAATTTAATTTTAACTTTTTGATAATCTCAGTTTTCTTTGTTCTTGTCAAAGATAACTTTTTTCGAGATTCATAAATTACATAATTAAATGCTGGCACATCAGTTATTATTAAAGTTATCAATGTCATTTCAAAGAGTTAGCATTTGCAAGAGATCTTAATATATACCCAGATTACTTTAAGAAAAAAATCTAAGTCATCCTCATTGAGCAGCAGACTTAAAATTCTTACTTACAGGATGTGGCTGTTCCTGTCCTCTCATTTTTAATTTAAAGGAATGCTGGTTTTTGCTCAATATTGTAAGAATACCCAATGTTTTTATTACGCCTTTAGTAGCAAAACACAAATGTCAACCACACTATACTTGTATAAAATGTATTATTTTGAAAACCACTGATAAATACAGTTATTGCCATACTTCATACACTTTAAAAATTCCACAGCCATAGGTGATGTCAGATAACTTTATAAGTGGTGGCTTAAAATGACGTTGCCTACTTCAGCAATGTAGAAAGAACCACACCATATATTCTGTGGAAGGCAAAGCTATCAGAAGCAATGTCGGTGCAAAAAGGCTTAAAGTGAATTATTCACCTCTTAACACTCCCTTGTGTTCAGTCTACTGCAAACAGAATGCTTGTTATCAATGTGAAAAGCAGTGGCTTTGAATTAAGGCAAAAATTTGTTTTGTTTAGTTTTCAACGCAATGGTATCAAGGTAGACAAACAAACTTCTGTCCCTAATTCAAGGGTATTTTTCAAAATTTTATGTCTCTGTACCCCTGGATTAGGAAAACACTGAAAATATAAATTTTACTGAATTTATAATTATACGATTTAACACCATGTCTAGAATCATTTATTTTTAGACAAAATGTTGTTCTGTTCAGTACACATCCAACCCCAAATTAGATTTTAAGAGCTGAGTTGCTCTCTTAATGACTTCAAAAAGTCAAAGACATACTTACATTTATTCTAGATTAATACACCTAGAATTAAAAATGTCTTCGTCTTTATATTTCAAACAGTGGAAGATCACTTTGTATTTGAAATACTTATCTTTATAATATATTTAAAATGTATAAAAATAATGTTGACACAAACATATAAAGCCTATACAGATAATGCAAAAAATAAATTTAAGTATTATCTATTTAGATTATTGAGGCAAATGTTTCTAGAACTTGCTGAAAAAATGCTACATCTTTTCTTCCTTAGTCTCTAATCTGCTTCCAGTCCCATCCAGTGTGTGTATTTTTACTTTAAAATACTACAGCTTTTATTTTTAGATGTTTCGTTTGAATCTTTTTTATATCTTCTATTTCTCTCTTTCAGGATCAAAATTAACGTGAGGCAAGGGAGGTAGTTAAGGCACAAGATTTAAGGAAACACTCTCCACGTCCTGCTTTTACATTCCTGAACATATTTTTAATATTTCTGATCGATTTTTAAAGGTCCTATTAGTTAATCCTATCATCGCTCATCCCTGAGTCTGTTTTTATTGATTTTTCTCCCAGGTCTAGGTTATATTTTCCTGGCTTATTGCATGCCCTGTAATTCCTGATTGAATCTCGGATATTGTGAATTTTACATTGTTGATGCTGGATGTGGTACTGCCTATGTTCTGAGCTAAATGTACATCTGTGAAATGAATGCATCCATTGGGCTGAGTGGTAGACTCTGACTTAAACGTCTCCAGTTTGGTAAAGAGATAGAGAAAGCCAAGAGGACTTCAAGAATGCTAACAGGGGTTTTTCGTTTGTTTGTTTTGTTTTGTTTTGTTTTGTTTTGAGGCGGATTCTTGCTGTGTCGCCCAGGCTGGAGTGCTATGGTGCAATCTCTGCTCACCTCAACCTCCGCCTCCTGGGTGCAAGCGATTCCCCTGCCTCAGCTGCCATCTCTACTAAAATTACAAAACAATGCTAGCAGTTTATAATCCATTGCCTCCTGTGTCTCCGCACCAATCATTCTGGAAATGTCAGAGTTCTACGGTGTGTCAGAATTGTTCCTTTCATAGGAAATTTCCTGAATATCTCATGACTCTATCTATAATGGGTAGCATAATATTGGCTAATTAGCACCAAGGTTATTTATAGTGTGTGTGCGTGTGTGTGTGTGTGTGTATACACACTCACATATATAATTATCAGAGTATGTGTAAATTAATCCCAGATTGAATTCTAGCAGCATTTACTTAAATGGTATGTTTGATGGTGAAAAACTGACCATAGAATACAGTTTCCTACTGCTCACATTATTCTTCTCTTCCTTTTGCAGGGATACATTTGAAGACTAGTGTTCTGATTTTTTTCTTAGAAATTCGTTAGAAATTAGACTTAAAATAATGAGGTCTTTATTTTTCTCATCCCACAGGTGTCTAATTTTATAGAAATCCAAGTGTTGCATTAAAATTTACCATACACTCATCCAGTTACCATTATTTCATATCATTACAGTGCTGCACAATTTAAAAATTAAAAACTTATAATGAGAATTGTATTATAAACTAAGAAATTTGCATACATTATCTCGTATAAACTTAAAACCCCACATTTTGGATACTCTTATATTATCTTAATTTTGCTGCCAAAATTGTAAAAGTATTTTCACAATATTTTGCATACATTTTGGTACATTTCAGAGGCTAACCGTTTTGTATTACATGTTTTTTAAGTTTTTACAAAGTATGGTATTAACTTACTTCGAAAGGTAGAAACAGTTTTATGAGCCATTTTGAAAATTAAAACAATTCACCATTTCTGAAGACAGAGCCCAGTCCTCCACGATCTAGCCATGTTTCTTTCCTGTGTTCAAAAGAGAAGCTACTATTTGCAACAAGTGCAGTTTGAAATTTTTATATAAAGTATTTATTTTATGGCTGGGTAAATCAGAGATACACACAAGAAAAAAATTCTTTGGAAGAAATAAAATTTGAAGGCTGGGTTCGGTGGCTTATGCCTGTAATCTTAGCACTTTGGGAGGCCGAGTCGGGTGGATCCTTTGAGCTCATGAGTTTGAGTTCGAGGCTAGGGCAACTTGGCAAAACCCCGTCTATACTAAAAAAGAAAAAAGAAAAACAAAAGATAGCCTCCATGTTGGCGCACCCTTGTAGTTCCAGTTACTTGCGCGGCTGAGGCAGGAAGATCATTTGAAACTGGGAGGTTCAGGCTGCAGTGAGCCACGATCACCCCACTGCACTCCAGCCTGATGACAAAGTGAGACCCTGTCTCAAAAAATAAAATTAAATAAATTTGAGCTATGGATCTGTTGCTTGGATTTGATGGTGTGATTAAATAGATATTTATATCCAAATTCATTTGTATTCTGTCCAAATAAATATTAAATATCTACATAGGTTTTAGAAATTGGCTCAGTATCATTTTAAAAGACAAGTTCAGAAACACTCTTTGTTGAGAATATTAAAAAAATAACTTTTATTATAATTATTTTATGAGACGGAAGAATCCTCGGCATATATGTGATGCAGATAATCATATTAGGTATATTTCGGTATTACCATTTGCTTTTAAAATTAGTTACAGTAATGTGAACCTTTTTTGAGGTGTATAGTTCTATGAATGTTCATACATGTGTAGTTTCATGAAACAAGCAAGATACTGAACAGTTCTATCACTTTAAAAGCTTCCTTATGCTATCTCTCTCTATCATACTTTCCCTCACCTTTAACCCCTAGCAACCACGGATTTGTTCTGTGTCATAATAGCTTTGCTTTTTTTTAATGACTAGTCTTATAAATTGAGTGATACAGTATGCAATTTTTAAAGATTGACTTTTTTCACTCAACATAAAGCTTTTGAGATTCATTCGGGTTGTTACAACAGTAGTCCATTTTTTCATTGCTAAATGGTATTTTATTACACATATGTATGAATATGTATGATGGTCTGTCTGTTCACCTTTTGAAAGATATCTAGGCTGATTCCAGTTTGGGGCAAACATACAGAATTTTGTGTGAACATACTTTTCATTTTTTTAGGGTATATCCCTAGAAGTAGGATTGCTGGGTCATATGATAGATTTATGTTTGACGTAAGAAATGGCCAGGTTGTTTTCCAAGGTAGCTGTACCATTTTGCATTTTTACCTAAATTTATGAGAATTCCAGTTGTTCCACATCCTCATCAGCATTAGTATTGTTAAGTTTTTAAATTTCATATAATCTAATAAATATATAGTGTCATTTTATTGTAATTGCGATTTTCATTTTCCTAATTGCAGCTTATAGTAAATCTCTCTTCATGTGCTTTTGTACCATCAATATATTCTATATGATTTAGTGTTAAGCCTTTCAAGTGTTTGTTTGTTTGTTTGTTTTCTTAGTTTTGACAGTTCGTTATACAGTCTGCATGCAACATTATAGATGTTCTCTCAAGGGCTGTAGCTTGTTTTTAAATTCTCTGAACAGTTTCTTTGCAAACTCAACATTTCTAATTTCATAAAGTCCAACTTTTTCTTCTGTAGATCATGCTTTGATATTGTCTAACCACTGTGTAGTGCCCTTTCACAAAGATTTTCTGCTAAGTTTTCTACTGAATATTTTTAGTTTTACGATTTACATTTAGGTCTATGTTCCATGTTTGAGGGAGAGAAAGAGAGAGAAAAAGAGAATGTGTATGTGTATGTGTGTGTGTCTAATGTGTAAGGTATAGATCAAGGTTCATTTCTACTGAATTATATGTTGAATCGTCTTTTCAACTTTGTTAAACATCAACTGTTCATATTTGTGTGGGTCTGCTTCTGGACAGTCTTCTGTTCCATTGTCGTATGTATTCATTCGTTTGGCAATACTGCAGTCTTCATTAGTGTGGCTTCAATATTAAGTCTTTTTGTTGTTGTCGTTGTTGTTTTTTGAGACAGAGTCTCACTCTGTTGCTCAATCTGGAGTACAGATTGAGCTCACTGAAACCTCCGCCTCCTGGATTCAAGGGATTCTCGTGCCTCAGCCACCCAAGTAGCTGGGATTACAGGCATGTGCCTTGAAACCCAGTTAATTTTTGTATTTTTCTTTTAGTAGACAAGGGATTTTTCACCATGTTGACCAGGCTGGTCTCGAACTCCTGGCCTCAAGTGATCCACCCACCTTACCCTCCCAAAGTACTGGGATTACAGGCATGAGCCACCATACTGGGCCCAACAGTAAGTCTTAAAAGAGAGTAGTGTAATTTCTTCAGAAATTGATTTATCTTTTAAAAAATTGTTTTGGCTATTATAGTTCATCTCCTATCACATATTAATTTAAGAGTCATTTTGTTTAAATACACAGAAAATTTTTCTGAGAATTTGCATGGAATTATGTTACATGCATACATTATTTGGGGATCCAAATTGTCTTCCAGTCCGTAAACATATATCTCTCCATTTATTTAGGCCCTTTAAATTTATTTCATTTTTTATAATGTTCAGCATACAGATCCTATACAATTTAAAAAATATTTGTTGAATAATTAATTGATAGGCACTATTATAAGTGTATTGTTTTTACTCCTCTCAGAGGAACTTAAGGACATGTGAGTGGCCATATCAAAATAACCTACTTCCACAAACAGAGAGCTTTCCTAGTCTCAGCTAGCATGACTCAGTTTCACTACATGCTTTCTTTTGACCTTTATCAGACAAGTTTTTTAAAAATTACAATAATTTGAATCAGACATCAAGTTGTAGAAGATTGCATATCCTTAGGAATAGTTTATTACTGAATATTGCTGATAAAAATGTTGATTTTTAATATCATTTATAAATGTACCACAGTTTGCTGGTCACTAGTAAAGAAAAAAGACAAATAATCAGAGAATTCATATTCTGCCAACTTTATCCACTCTAAGTGTTTGCTTGCTTGCTGGCTTGCTTGTTTATTTTCCTGTTTATTTTCTCCACAAACGAAAGTAAAGAATATCTACTTTTTTATTACATTTAACACACAAAAAAAGAAAGTGAAAAAGATAGGAGAGTACATTCAGTATGATGTTAGTTCACATCTGTTTTGTTATGAGCAAATAATCACTTTTTTAAAAAAAGTGATTTTTTGTCTCATGTATTATTGATTTTTTGTAGATTTTTAAATAGATCATCATATAGTTTTTAAAATACCTACTTGAAAACATTTATGTAGCTGCCCACCAATTGTAGGTACATGTGATATTTTTAATGATAAACAAATCATCATGTTTATATATTTATCATATAAAAGTCACTGTGTTCAAGTTGAGTTTGAAGAGAAAACACTAGTGATTAGTTTGCATGAAAGATAAGGTTTTCAAGCATTGTAAATATTCATGTTTAATTACTCTGCTGAGTCCTAAAAAGTACAAATGTCTGACCTCAAATTCTACCCTCTTCCAATACTTAAAATTTATGAATTATAAATGGAAAAGGTAAAACTCAATTTTTAGAGTATAGTGTTGTAAAATATCTGAATACTCTTATACTTCTAATTAAATGGTGCTGTCATACATATGGCTTTTTTCTCTATTTTTCATTTTTCTATGCAAATACTGTTATTTTATATTCAGATTATTTTAAATGAATTTTCAGAGACCCTTGGAGTCTAGATAATGAAAATGTAGTGAATTAGTTATATGTTTGTTAAAGGCCAAATGGCTATTACGTTATGGTAATTATACACACACACAATCTCTCATTCCTATCTACTTTAATCGATGAGTTCAGACATTATTAGTAAACTTCTGATACTCTGCTAGTGATTGAATTGCAAACTTTTAAAATTGTACTTTGTGAAATTCTATAATTAGAAACCAACTTCTTTTTTCTACATTTCTTTTCACTCCTCTCACCCTGCTTCCTCCTCGTTCCTGTATCTTTTCGTTTCTCTCTCCCACTTTCTTTCTCTGTGCTTTTCTCTTGCTATTCCTCAGATTTCTGTTTGTTTGTTTGTTTATTTATTTTTGTTTTTGAGACAGGTTGACCAGGCTGGAGTGCAGTGATGCTGTCACAGCTCACTGTAGCCTCGACATCCTGGGCTCAAGTGATTCTCAGTCTCAGCCTCCTGAGCAGCTGGGACTACAGGTGGGCACCACCACACCTGGCTAATTTTATTATTTTTATCGAGATGGGGTCTCAATACATTGACAGGGCTGGTCTCGAGCTCCTGAGCTCAAGTGATCCTCCTGCCTCCACCTCACAAAGTGCTGGGATTACTGGCATGAGACACCCCACCTGGCCTTTCTTTGGCTTTCCTATTTTCTCTTGTTCTCTCCCAAACACCCTTCTTTTCTCCTTTCCTCTTGTTTTTCTATCTTCATCAGACCAATATTTGGCTGCAGTACCATTGCCCAGAGTTCATCAAATGCTCATGCGTAAATACATGTGTGTGTACATAATTTTAATAGCGTTTCATTCAGTGGAAATATGATTTCATTTCTTAGCTTATGTTTCTTATTTAATTAGAAATGCTTAGAACTTTAATAATATGCAAATATTTCTAGATACAGTTCCTATCAGGACAAGAGAAAAAAAGTTTCCCCAGACTATTTCCTTGTGTCTAAACGAATAGGGAGCCACATCCTATGAGGCTTCACTTAATTAAAACCATTAAAATCACAAGACTACTTATAATAGTGCTTACATTTTTTAACTAGAGTTTCTGATTTCACAGTAAATTTTATTGTCTCTTTAATAACCTGGATTTTGTTTTCTTGAAGTGTTCTAAAACACTTATTTTTGGCTTTCAACTGACAGCAATAGTGGAATAGATACATGTGTTTGATCAATTCAAAGGATGAACTAGTTTTTATTAAATTAAAATGTGAAGTGACTAAGTAATTATAGTTTAAAAATTTTTCAAAATATTTTTGGAAACATTTTTGCGACTGGTGTTGACTACTGCTATTAACTTTACTAGAAAATCAAGTTATCCTTAAAAACTGATATTTTGTCATTATGGAAACAAAAAGTAAGATGCTTCACTGAATCTAGAAATTACTACAATATGTAAATAGAAAGTGTCTGCTACCAACTGCTAGTAAAAGACGGTTAGGAGTGAGCAATGAATCCACCTTTTTCACTTCATCTTTGCATGTACTTTGACATGCAGGTGAGTGAAGTTTTCCAATGCTTCACTTCATCTTTGCTTGTACTTTGATAAATGTCATTTGGACAAACCAAAAAAGGTTATATATTAAGAAATTTGTGGGGGGGTTTTCTGTCCCTAAACTTGACAATGACACTTACATAATATTTTAAACTATCATTCTTTAATGATATCAAATAAACTATCATTCTTTAATGATATCAATACTTTATATTACTTATCAATACTTTAAACTATCATTCTTAATATGCCTTTTTATTTTTTCAGTAATCGCTCACAAATTCAAATGCTTTATATTATTATATGGGAAGAAGAAAAAAAGAATATCTTATTTTAAATTAGCCTTATTAATAAGGAAAGCACATATTGCACTACATTAAGTCTTACCTTGGGCCCTCTGTTTCATGAATTGCATGATCCCTGTGTCACTGATACTTGTATGCTGGATGATCTTGTAGGAACCCATAGCTGCTTCAGAGTATAATGCCGTGATATGAAGTGATGCAGGAAACAGGAGAAGCTTTGTCACTGAGTCAGCTGCAAGAAGAAGTAATGTGTATGAATGTACAGTATAGGGAAATCTATGAAAGATCCAGTCTCTTTCTCCCAAAAGACTCTGTTCCATGATACAAAGAGAATTCAGTTCTTTTTGGCAGACCTCCATGCCAGTTTGGAAGCAGTAAAAACAACCGCAAAAACAAGCCTGGTTTCTCAATGTCTTTATGCTCACGTTTTGAGAAACATTTTTTTCTCTCTTATTTTTGTTTTGCTTTGTTTTTAATAACTAGGAAGTAAAATAGAAATCCATTCCCACTGGATTGTTTGAACATAATTTCCATAGTTGGGTTGTAGCTGAGAATGAATTATAGCAATGAATTCAACCATATGTGATATGCTTGTATCCATTACAGGCAAAATTGGAAGGAAAGGCCCTGCATCTCTTAATTGAGGAGTGGATGACTTTAAATGATATTACATCAAGAAACACATAGAATCCCAGCAGATGATGTAATTATGTTTAAAAATGAGTATTATTAAATAATTCACACTTTTAATATGGAGAAATTAGGTTATTTTCCCACTCCTCCCACAAATATTCAATCTTAATATCTAAGTAATGAAACAACACAGCCAGTGTTATCCATCCTGGTACTAAAAGAGAATGCCAGTTATGACAGGCTCATTGTTTACTTTAACAGGTAATTTGTGGACCGGAATCATTTAATTGTTCTGAGTACATAATTACATGTCAGCAATTTCCAATTTAATTAAAATGTACAAATCTGAAGATTAAGGGAATTTTTGAATTATTAATCATTTTTCCACTAGGAAATCTTGTTGCTCTGCAGGAGATTTGTCCAGTGTACAACTATACGTATTTTTTTTCCTTCTCTTTCACAGACAGACAATTTTCCCGCAGAGCCCAATTACATGGGCAGCAGGCAGCAGTTTGTTCAAAGGTAAGGCCTATTAAATAACTTTTCTCAGCTTCCCCATTTGCATTCGTGTCAAAATTGCTTTGCAAGAGACTACACTTCAGATTCAAACTAGTAGAGACAACAGTTTCTCTTCTTTTTCTTTATATGTATTTCAGTAGCTCCACGTTTAAGGACCCAGAGAGAGCCAGCCTGAGAGACAGTGGGCACGGGGACAGTGATCAGGCTGACAGTGACCAAGACACTAACAAAGGCTCCTGCTGTGACATGTCTGTTAGGGAGGCACTCAAGATGAAAACTACTTCAACTAAAAGCCAACCACTTGAACAAGGTGAGTGAAGTCTTCCAATGCTTACAAAGTGTAAAGCTTAAGCAGTCATTATAAACCTATTAGATCTAGAGTTGCAGTTTATCACAGTGGAATGGACCATTTATAATATATCAAAGAAACAGCAAATCTTGAGGTTGCCCCAGAAAAAAAGCAACCATTGAATAACACAGTCAAAAACGAAAAACGAAGGCCCTGGGTATCATTCATTAATCCTAAAATAAGAACTTGACCAAAGTCACTTGATTGTTCTTATTTCATAGACATTTCCTACCCTTTCCTATTTGGGGTTATACTAACAAGGAAAATACGACATATATTAGCTAGATATGTATATTTATGAATTTACAGTATGAAAATTAGTAAATTCAACACTTTTTAGATAAAATGAAATCATTGGAATTTTATAGCTCTTAGCAGTGCTTGTTGATTTATTTTTTGTTTGGATTTTAGCTTCAAAATAGTTTTTCAAGAGTCATAGGTAAACCAGAGTTTTGGCTTTCTTTTGATTTACATCTAAGTCTTCATGAATATCAAATGGTAATAAAGCAATGTGTCTTAAATACATACATTTTTGTAAAATTTTATCTCTAATTTATTCATCTCATATGACTTTTTATTAATTTTAATGTTTTTGTTGTTTCAAATACAATAAAATGTTTGCTAATGATTCATCTAAAGTAAATTAAATTACTCTTATGTATAAGACTAAAAACTGTGAATAGGTTTTTTATGTCCTATTGTAAAAAGTGAAAAGAACTGTAGTTGATATAGTAATAGTCTTCAGAATATTAGTAATATTTAAATATATTTAGACTTATTATTTCAGTTGTCTTGAATGAGAAACTACATTTAAAATGTGTGAACCTAACCTCTAAGTCATTTACTGATTAATGATCTATAGACAGTAAATTTTTGCCTGTAGAGCAGCCTGTTCTATTATATAGACCTCAACAGATATAGTGTTAAGTTTTCTAGTCGTTAAAATGTTTAATGCAAATATTAATATACCCATATATAAGTATATACATATATGTTTATATATACTTATTTATATATTTTTTAAAAACAAAATTAATATATATTCAGTTTAAATATATATTAATATTTTTGGACTAAATATAATTATGCTGAATTTATTTTAAGGTTGACCGCAGAAAAAGCTGTTTTCTAAGTAGTAATTGCTAGACCGATGACTTTTTTCACGATCTTTTACCATAGCAACTTTCTGTGTTAATAGTGAAATATTGTTTTAAAAATTATTTTTAAGAACAGCAATGTGAATCCTTATTTATTATTCCCATTTTCTGAAAATTTATATGTTTACTTGACGTGACTTAAATGGTCATAATAGGTTGTAGCTCTGTGATTTTATAAAACATATGAATCTTTGAGATACATTTTCAATAATGGTTTGTTGAAACTTGATATGTAAATACACTGCATGAGATAGACCCATCTATGTGCATGACACATAAAATGATTGATAGATAATTGATTGGCTACTACTTATGAAAATGCCTAAAGTAAGCAAAGAGTTTTTTGTATCTTTATGAGAAACTGTTAATTTTTTAAAAAGAGAGCAAACCAACAAAAACAGCAACAAGAAAAAACTGCTGTTCACATTAACTGTTTAATTTCATGCCAACCACTAACTTAGAAATGTATTTGACAGGAGTGAATTTTATGTATATTCTCTTATAGAGAAAGGAAGTGGTCTTATTTATTATGTATGAAAATGCAATTTATACTAAAAAGCTCTTTTTTCAATTTTGATATTGAAAATTGAAGTCTAGGGAAGGTGGCTATTATTATTAAAAAAATGCCAAAGATGGCATAAATTTTAAATAATATTGCACAGGAAATAATTGCTAGCCTAAGAGTAAGAATGCCACACATCCCTATTAGTAAATACAGGAAAATTATTTTGAATCTAGAAGATACACTTAAATAATTTATGAATTATGTGTAAAAGACTGGCTTCCACTTTAAAGCATGATTTATATATATATATTTTTATTATACTTTAAGTTCTAGGGTATATGTGCACAACGTGCAGGTTTGTTACATATGTATGCAAGTGCCACGCTGGTGTGCTGTACCCATTAACTCGTCATTTACATTAGTTATATCTCCTAATGCTATCTCTCCCCGCTCCCCCCACCCCACAACAGGCCCCGTGTGTGATGTTCCCCTTCCTGTGTCCCAGTGTTCTCATTGTTCAATTCCCATCTATGAGTGAGAACATACGGTGTTTGGTTTTTTGTCCTTTCGATAGTTTGCTGAGAATGATGGTTTCCAGCTTCATCCATGTCCCTACATTTTTTAAAGTTAGTTAAAACAATATTTCACTGATTGATTGATCCATTGATTTGATTTATTCATTCATTTAATAAATATCTAGTAAGTGCTTTGAATATGTAAGGAAACGTTAGATCATTCAGAAATGTCAAAAATGAATTTGAATTAGAGCCTGCCTTTAAGTAATCATATGTAACTAATTACAGATGGGTGATCTCTCTCTCTCTATTTCTCCCCTTCCCCCTCTTCATGTTCCCCTCCTTTGCTTTCTCTCCTTTCATCTTTCTGTGTCCTCTATCCTCCTATATTTCTTTGTCTACTTTTCATCTATATATCTCTTTATCTATCTTTTTTGTCTATGTCAACTATTTTATCTGTCAATCTGTCTTTCAAGTATCTATGTTTGTATCTGTTCATCTAGATTTAGAGGAGGAGACTACGATTTATTGAGTTCTTACCACTTACCATAAACAGTGCAAACAATTTCAACATTAGGTTGTTTAACCTGCAAATTCTAAAAAGTTTTTATTTTTATCTTACATATAAAAAATAAGCTAACTCGAAGTTTATTAACTGGCACAGCAGGTTGGAGTTTAATCCTAGGTCTGGATATGGCTCTAACTTTCTATTTTCTACACAACCTTGTCTCCAAATGAGAGACTTTGCTCAAATAACCATTTTGACTCATTGCTATGAGAATATATTGAATAAACATCAGAGTAAGTAAAAACCAGTTAATGTGTGCAAACCAAGGGGGAGAAGATCAAAATATCTCATATGGATTGATTGAACTACTGTATTTTGTTCAGTACCTGAAACATATTACCCTATTTAACTCTCATGGCATTTATAGGTAGGAAAGTACTGTTACTCTCACATTCAGTAGATGTTAAGTAACTATTAAGCAACTTTTTTTAATATTCTGTTGTTATAAGTAGTGAAGGCAGTATAGAAATTTAAAAAATACATTCAAAGCCTGCCCTTTCAAACAATGTTTTATGGTATTCACATAATGAGTAGTTTACTCAGAAATAACGTTAAAATGTTAAATAAGCAAGCAGCTATTGTCTTGATCAATGTATTTATTTATTCTATTTGAAAAACATCATGAGAGAAAATTCCACAATTAAGTCAAGCACACATATAAATAACAACTTTCTTTATAGATGAGAGATGATGACAGCCATATCCAAATAATTATTTCATGTAGATTTCAAATATTAAACCCTAATTTTAATAGTTTCAAAATTACCCTAAAAAACAAAAGTAAATTTTCTCTTACGAGAAAAAACTAGAGCTAAATGAAAGGAGATGTGTTTCTCAGTCTTTTTCTCTTACTAAAAATGTGTAGCAGTCCCTTACACAGATTTCAATTAAAATTCAGTAGCATATTATATTTTATATTTTTATATTAGATTATTTTCCAATTTAAATGATCTCATTTTAGAAAAAAAATGTTTTATATTTAAATTGAAATATTTCTTTAATTTAGAAATGAAAATCAATTTCAAAAATAATCTTCACATTTTCAATACTTTCTTTGTTAATAATGGTTTTCTTTTGGAAATGACTCAGGCCTTTTGAGATTTCATTTTATTAGCTCCAATATTACTTTCTCATCTTTTGTGCAGTGAAATTTTTTCTATTTGTTCCGTTCCTGATATTTGTGTATTTTTGCTACCATTAGTTTAATTCCAAATACATCGCAAAGGTAATGTATTGCCCACTATTTTGGCAAAATAATTTAAAAGAATTCAGCAGCTAATTGAAGGTGTGATGTACTGTACTAGAGCTGAAGACAGCTTTAAGGATGTAATGTTAATAAACCCGTTAGTAGAAAGATGTTATTTTTTCTTTTAGTGTGATGGGAAAAAATTCAAAGAATGTATCTAGTTTCTTTCCATTTTATTGCATGTTTGTGCCCTAGTTTTCTAATAGTTAATTAGATTTTCTCCATACCCCCCCTTCATCCTTTATAAAATATAGTAGGTAGGAAGGTAGATTAAAAAATTCCAAATATTTTGGAAGTTGTATAGTACCATAATAGCATATTACTTAATAAAAAGGTAAATATGTATTTTTACCTAATAAATTATTGTTTATTTTTAAAATGGGAAAAGAAAACCATGGAATATTGAGAAAAATATATCTGATCCTTTTTTTAATGATTTTATATTTTGGAAGAAGATAAACTGATTTATATCAAGACCTAATGAAAATAAATATAGTATTAGTTCTGTAAAGAAGAGCTACATATAGTTTTATAAATAATAAAACTTTTTTAAGAGTTTATGAAGCTAATGTTTTCTTAAGCCTCAGAATATTATTCGGACTTTAGCTTCTTTAAGTAAGTACTGTATCTTTGAATTTCTATCCATTAGAAGCCCTGTAAATTATTTTGATTGTTAGCAATAACTTTTTCTTCATGAAAAGATTTAATAAGCATTTTCTAAAATTTAATAGTCTCCATTGATTTCTAACTAATAAATGTACAGTCCTTGTAAGTGCTCACCAGCAATTTCTCTGAGCTCCTTAATGATGGCTAAGTGATAGTTCCCAATTTTCCAAGGATTATCAGCTTTCTGCTATCTTTATAATTGACTGAAACCAACTCCTTGAAATAGAATTGTACATGATAATTCTGTTGCAACCTGTGCCAGAAGTGGCGGTGGGATCATCACCAATTCTAACATCACCCTTTTGGGTGGCCAGCTGTCAGTCCCTTCCCGGTGACTGGATTCAAGGACTTCTCTGCTTCCCAGGGATTACCATTCTAATTCTTTCTCATTTTTTCATTTTATTTAATTGCCTTGTAATTTCTAGTTTTCTATTTAATTCTATGGCTTCCTTCTCCTGCCTCTACTGTTAGAAAATCTGTCTTCTTAAATTACATTGAGTTTTAAAATTTCATAATGAAATTTCCGATTCAAATCCAATTTTTAAAATCCATGAAAAGTTGCCAGTAATAGGAATATCAAATATCTTGGTTTGTTTTAGTGAATTCCAGTTCTAAAACTAAATTTCTTCCTTAAGGATGGCCTTTATTTCCTTCTTAGAACATTCTAGAAAATCACAGAAAGTAAAGCTAATAAATATTTGTTTGTTTGTTTCTTTAAGTTAGTATTTGAATTTTGCTTGGGGACACCTTAATCAAAATAGGCTTAGGCTAGTTTAAATGAGGGCAGTATTTGTTATGTAATTTCACAGTTGCCTAGAGGTGAGGGTGGGGGAGGCTCTGAGTTTCACTCCCTCAACTCTCCCTTTCTAATTCCCCATATAATGACTGAAAGTTCATCATATTTCTAATTATGTTTGGAAATGAAACCGATTAAGAAACTTTCCACAACCTGTATTTTACCATGAACGAACTATTTAAGAAAGCTATAGCAAGGAAATAGAAGTTGAGGCTCATGCCCACCTGGGGACGAACGTGTGGAACCACACATTCAGATTGTGTGAAGTTAGTGAGCTAGAGGTTTAAGGTGCTGACCACAAACCAGTTACTTTACAATCTTCCCTATAACTGACACTAAATAAAAAAGTAGTAGAACTGTTTCTTTCTGTGTTCTAGTCTGTGGAATGGTTACTGTAGTTCTGACTCTTCCAATTAAGCAGTCGAGATCTTTTCCCAGACCTTCCCATAACAGACAGCAGCCAAACTTTTCCCAGACCAAAGAGAGGGTCGAGATGCTTATTCCTGTGGCCCAATAGCAAGATGCAGACTAACTGGGAAAGAAGAGAGTTTACTTCTGTAACCGGGTACAGGGAGAAGGCTGGGAAAGTATCACCAGACCAAGTCTAAATTACAAAGTTTTCCAGAGCTTATATAACTTCTAAGCTAAATGTCTATGTGTAAGTGTGCATTTGTCTAAAGACATAAGTGATTAACTTCTTCTAATCTATAACTAAGGTCTGAGTCCTGAAGACCTTCCTCTTGAGCCTCAGTAAATGTACTTAATCTAGATGGGTCCAGGTGCCGGGGGTGATTACCCTCATCTTGTCTCCTGCTAAATCATGGAGGTTTGGGAAGTTCCTTTAGATCCCCCAATAAAACTTGTTTGTGGAGGTCTGGGAAGTTTCTTCAGACCCCCAGTAAAACCTGTTTAATCCTAAACGTGTCCTGTTAAGAATTCCTTTGTTATCTTGCTATGCTTTAAGGCCCAGGAAAGGCCTACTCAAGACTTGATGGGCTTTTGTTACATTCCAGCCTTTGTTTAGGGGCACTGGCTCTTTCAGCTTTTAATATTTAACCTAACCACTCAATCAGTGCTGAAACATTTGTCACAGAGGCCTGCTGTTCAGCTGTTAGTGAGACCTGGCCTGCCAAAAAACCACTTCCACGTAACCAAGAACATGAAGGTGATGACTGTGTCCCTCCTTGTAGTGGCCATATGCCAGTCTCTGAAAACAATTTTTAAAAGAAATGCTGCTGCAAGCTTATTAACAGTAAATTTGTCTTAGGAAGGAAATAGAAAATTACTGTCATATATGGGGGACAGGAAGAAACTGTTGAATATTTAACACCAGAAAAAAAATTACTTAGAAATGTTTAAGGACGCTGTTGTTTTCACATAGGCGGCATCTAAGAAACTGCAGTATTTGCCAGGACTTCCAATTATTTTCAAGCCCTGTAAGGTTTTACTAGAATGCATTTATCTAATAGTATCTCAGTGTCAATTTTCCCACCCTCCTGTGCTGTCTTTCAAGACTTTCAAAATTCATCTCGGTTTATGTTTTCTGGATAAAGTGTTTCCCAAATTGTATGCAGCTTCAGTTTATTTTTGCTTACCAAAGTTTGCAACTGCCCCCACAGTTTACCTAACTCTAAAAGTTTCAATATATTTTTCACATGTGCAAACATCTGCTTCTAGAATCCAGCAGCTGGTATCATGAAAATAGAGAGATTTTATGATTCTCATATTTGTTGCTCATTGTAAAGCCTCCTAACAAGTGTTGCATGATTTACTACGGACTCATGTGATTTTGAGAATCTCTTGCTTTTGCTAAAATTAGGGAATGCTGGGACTATATTTCCAAATGTCCTAAAAGCCCTCTCCTGCCTTATAATTATTGTACCTTTCAAGTAAATATCTCAACATATCAACATAAAAAAGTCCTTTTTTTAGTTTTATTATAATGACAATATTTTGTTTTATTTTTTATTTCATTTTATTTCTTTCTAGAGACAGGGTCTCATTCTGTTGCCCATGCTGGAGTGCAATATTGCAATCACAGCTCATTGCAGCCTTGATCTCCTGGGCTCAAGTGATCCTCCTACCTCAGCCTTCAAAGTAGGACTACAGACACACACCACTATACCTGGCTAATTTTTCAAATTTATTTATAGGTATGGGGTCTTGTTTCATTGGCCAGGCTGCTCTTGAACTCCCGGCTTCGAATAATTCTTCCGCTTCAGCCTCCCAAAGTGCTGGGATCACCAGCTAGAGCCACTGTGCCCACCTTTTTTATTTTTTATTAAGAAAAATCATGTACTATTATTAAGTACGCTTTTATGGAACTAGGAGGGTGCCCGTACACTATTAAAATTCAGACTAGTTATCAGCATCAGTTAGTTAAGAACTTAAGGAAATAATTTTGTTAATTTAATAGGTCTAAAACATTCCCCAGAAATTTTCTCTTACTTCACTTTGAGAGCATGTTCCAATATTAGAAGTCCTCTGCTCTTTTAAAAGCCATATTACAAAACATTATGGTGAGAAGAAACCTTGAAATATAATGCCTCCATTTTATAAGTAAGAAAACAGACAGTTTCCATTGAGTCTTCAGGTTAGTGGCAAAGGCAATACTAGTTCCAGGTTTGTGGTTTTCCACTGTAGGACTCTTTCCATCCTACTAAGCCATTCCCGTAACACACAATAGAGACTTCAAAGTCTCCAAATAGGTACATCATATCTGTAGCAGCACCATTTATTTCCTTACCTGAAGGAAATCTGAAGATGTAAGTGGTCATTTTTGAGAGCTTGATTCTTGATCCTTTAACATATATTGAATGAAAGCTCTAAAATGTCTCAATCCAGACGTACCCACTGACACTACTGTACTATCACCAAACACTAGGATGTATATATTTTGTCAGTCTGTGCACAATATCTCTATTTCTCTTATTTGTTGCTCACTGATTCTTTCCTTAGTGTTGTAAGGAATCATGGAAACAGGAAAGCTTTTAACTCATTCATTTATTCATTCACTGTTTTAAAATAAACAGGTATACCACGGAATACAAAGATGAGCTGAGGCACAGACTGGGTTTTCAGGGAGCTCACACTGTCATAAGAGAATCTGACATATAAACTACGAGGTCAGTGCAGTAAGACATATGTCCACAAAATTCATGTAGAATGAAAACCCAGCCCAGATTTAGGGAATCAAAGAGAATTTGTGGAGTAAGAAACATTTGAGCAGACCCTTCTGCACACTTGGCAGAGTGAAGTCAGAGGAGGGAGGATGACAGGAAACACTCAGAAGCACAGATGACATGAACCAGTGTATGGCAAGTTGCTGTGAGGTGCAGATGAGTAGCGATGTGTGAGACTAGGAATGGCAGATATGAGACTAGGGAGGTGGCTGGAAGCCCAGTGATGCAAAGCCTGATAGAGAGCTATTAGGGGTGCTCAGGAGGTAACATTGCAAACTTGCATTTTAAAGAGATGATGTTTCTGGCAATGTGTTGGGAGAGAGGAATAAATTAGGAAGCTTGGGAAGTAGTCCAAGGCAAGAGAAAATGAGGCCCAGAGTAGTGAAGAGGTAGGAGGAATGAACAAAGTAAGCGATTAAAAACTTGTTTTGATATATGCCACTACTTTTATAATGATAATGGATTGCTTAGTATTTTACTTGAAATTAGTTTTTGGGATAAGAAATTCTAAAGAAAAAAAATGACTTAATGTCTAACTAAATGGAATATTAATTGAATTATTTAATGCCTTAATTAAGTTTTTAATGTTATGTATGTGTTAATTATCTCTTAATGTCTGATGCTTTTATGTTTATTAGAATTGACTCAGTAATGTGGAACATTTGAAATTTTTTTCCAGAGATGCTAGGAAAAAAACAAAAAAAACTTCAGTTAACCAGATCTTTGAGAAAACCTTCAGAAAACAATTAGCTAGTATAAAACTTGATGTGTTATTGTACCATAGGATTGTGACTTCAGTAGCTGCCTAAACAGTAGTGCAGTTTACTAAGGTGGTGAAGACAGGGTGAGGTCACTGCAGGAACAACATTTGGGCTTTATAAAGAAGAGTTTAGATTTAGACATGTTAGAAATGTCTGAGGCACCCGTATGGAAGTATCAGAAGAGGCAGCTGGCAATTACAGTTTGGCAATCAGAGAGGTCAGTTTATAACTTGCAGGTATAAACTTGCAAGTTATTGGCATAGAAGCATACTTAAATCCAAGTAAATTAATGAGAAAGAATATTGGGAGAAAAGATAATAGGGTTCATAACAGAATCCCATAGAACACAACGTTAAGAAGCTAGGAAGAGGAAGAGGTCAGTAATAGTTCAGCCTGCCAAGAAACATACTCAGTATGTTCTGTGGTCAAAATCTAGAGACCCCTAGATGAGATATTTCACTGAATCCCACAGTTTTTACATTTCATTTCCAGCCAAGTATAATTGATAGCCAAATTACGACAGTATATTGGTTGAATACTGCTGTTTCTGTTTAAAATAAAATATACTGAGCTGGTTGTATTTTATGATTCACAAACTAGTCCTGAGGGCAGTCCCAAATATGTGACCATGCGTGACTGGCATAAATGTATAACTTTTCAAGCTCACTATTTTGAAAGAAGAAACATTTACTTGAAAAAAATATGTTTTGAATTTTTAACTAACTTTTTGTCTTGTGTGCACTGTGCATATGGGACTGTCTTAGTTGTTATGTTGAATGTTTGTTCAACAAATATATATTGCATTTCTGGCATGTGACAGATACTGTTTCAAGTGCTGAGGATTGAGTAGTAAGTGAAACAAACATTCCTGCTCACATAGAGCTTACATTCCAGTGAGGATTCCTAGCCAATTCCCTAGACTATCTTGGGACTTATGAAACCTATTTTCAAAGAATTTACAGTCTAGTAATGAAAATGAAATATATATTGAAAATATAGTAAAATGTAGAAAATAATGTATTGTTGTTTAGGTATAAATGAAAACTCTAGGGCTTTTAAAGAGGAGGGATAGAATGCTAATACTTATTCATTGAAGATTTCATGTAAGAGTTAAAATTTGAGCTAGGACTTAAGAGATGAACAGAATTTTACTTTAAGAGATAAGGAGAAACTTAAACAGCATAAACAAGCATGAAATATAGAAGATATATATACAATGTTTCAAAGAATTGTTTGATGTATTCAGAGGAGAATGGACAGAGACAGAAGAGTTATCAGTAAGAACAGGAAAGCCATAGTCAGTAAGGAAGGAGAGGGGTAGGAAGCTACATAGTCACAGTGGCCGAAGCTACGCAAGAAGACACACTGTCGGTTCTTTAGAGAAATCTAACACAATGAAGTTCAAGAAACATCTATACAATCTGACAACTGACAGGTCACTCCTGATTTCCATGAGAGGAGTTAAGATGTTAAAAGATAAGAGATTTCAAAAGGATATATCGTGGCACAGAAACTCAAATACTGCATGATCTCACTCATGTGCTGGAATCCAAAAACACTGATCTCATAGAAGTAGAGAGTCAAATGGTGGTTACCAGAGGCTGAAGTGGTTGAGAGGCCAGGCTAGAGGATTAGAGAGATGTTAGTCAAAGGATATGTAATTACAGTTAGAAGAAATATGTTCAAGAGATCTTTTGTACAGCATGGTGACTATGGTTAAAGATGATATATTGTTTTCTTGAAGAATGCAGAGACTGTGGATGTTAAGTGTTCTCCCTACATAATAATAACTATGTGAAGCAATATAGTTTTTAATTAGCCAGATTTAACTATTTCACTCTATCACCATCTATATATATATATATATATATATATATATATATCTTGAAACATTGTATATGATAAATATGTTTTTTTAAAGAGGGATATGCCAAGGAATTATGTTCAGAGATCGGAGACAGAAGGTTTCCTCCTGTTTCAAGAAAACGTAGCAAGTAATGGAGAGGGAGCTGGGGTAGCTAAGGAAGATAGTGTTATGGATGAAAAAAGCTTTGAATATTCAAGAAAACTGAGTATCAATATACTGAGGCAGTTGATCCAGTTAGGAGGAAATATTGAAGGATTGGACTAGAAAAAGGATATTCATTGAAGCATAATGGGGAGGCTAGCTTTAAAGTAAAGATAAACTCTTCTGTAAAGAAAGGAATGAAGAAATAAATTTGAAAACATAAACAGAGATGTGGCAGAAAAGGGTAAACAATTGCTGGTAGTTTATAATAGGTGGCTCTAATCTTTTCTATAAAGTGCAGGGTAAAGTCCATTAATCTCTTATTTCACATAAGCACTTATATAAATGACACTCAGATATGTAAAAATTCAGAGAAGCTAAGAAAATTACCAAGATATTCTACCACAAGGTGCACATGCGTCAAAAACACGTGTGGCCATTATTTCATATTTATAATTGGTAAAAAACAAGAAATAGGGTCATGGAATATATCAAACCAAATATTTTAACATGTTAAAATTAATTTTTTCTTTACTTTTCAGTCTTATAGTTCTCATGAATTTTTGAAAATTGATGTTATGATATTTAGGCATATAATTCTTGAAACTGTATGCTTTCCAGAATTAAGAATTTTTCTGATCTTAGAAAGGTGCTATAGTGCATATACGTACATTATGTAGCATTTCCATTGGATTCTGTGACAGCATCCATAATCAAACACATTAACATTGTGTAGTGAAATATCTGAATACTCGCACTAAATAGGGTAAACTAATAATATAAGTAACCTATGTCAGTTCACGTCAGTTTTATTCACCAAAAAAGTAACAAAGTTACTTCAAGATATGGATTTTTTATTTTAAAATTATGAATAAGGAATATGCAGTCTTATATTTAATTTGCATGTTACAGCTTTTCCTTTTTAAAATTCTTGACAAGTTATATTGATGATGATTTAAGCAGTTGTATAATGAAAAACATTATCTACTATGAAGACACATTATTTAATCCAATACTCTATGAAATCATAATAGAATTGTGCAGTTAGGAATCTTCAGACTGAATACAAAAAAAAAAAAAGGAGTATAGGTGGTGATGGACTATTTAGTCTAGCCAAAGTAAATATGATAAATATTTACTTTGGGAAGCTAAAAAGTAACCTAGGCACATGGTAATGTATAATCACAGCATAGGATCATTTTGAATAGCACTTTTAGGATTTGCAGACCAATAACAAATACACCCTTACCTCTGACACTGGGTTTATTTTTGAAACAAAATATATATTTCATGGAAATTGATTCATCTGCCCTAGATTTTATTTTCTTTGAGGATTTGAAAATTCATATTGAAAGATGAAATTGTTTTGTTTTTGTTCTGAGTCATTTTCTTTCTAATTTGAATTACCGTGTTCATTACATAATATTCTTTATACAGATATCTGACCTTTTACCCTTACAAGCTAAGAGTATTTGTAGTATTTAATGGGAGATGGCAAGAAAACCTGAGAAAATTTTAATGCATACAGAATAACTTCATGATGTATGCAAGCATTACTGCACTCTGTTAGAAAACAATAGACAATAGATTACATCTTAAGTAAATATAAATCTGAGAATATTTTCTTTACTCATGGGGTTATGTTTTGATGTTTGTTCAGGGCCAGGTCTCATTATCATTAATTCATACATGGATAAGGTAATTCAGTAAATATTACTTCAGCACTCATGTATATGACATTGTTTGCCTTCGAAGTGTTTTGTCTTTGAGGATATCAACTCTCTATTGATCTATCTGTAATTCCATTAGGTAAATGCTATATCTACATATATATATATATGTATATATATATATATGTATGTGTGTATGTATATATAATTAATTTTGCTAGAGAAGTAAATAAGGAATGACTTCACAAATTACATGACCTTGTAATACGGTCTTGAAAGTGGACTCTCTATCAGATGAAAATATAAAACTTACAAAAACTGACAGTAATTTAAAAAGTGAATTGAGTGTTTAAAGGTGGGATAATAGCATCATCAAAGAAGTGGAGATGTAGCAAGCCATAGCATAATTTAGAAATGGCAAATAAATCAAAATATTTTTATTGGAGTGTAGGGTTATCATGGAGATAAACTGGACCAAAAGAATTTGTTGGGGTCAGATTATGAAGGACTTTGAATGCCATACTAACGAGTTTAAATCTTATTTTACAGACAGCAACAAAACTTTATTTTCAGTGTGGTTACCTGGTCAGGTTGTTGCTTTAGAATGATTATTTAATGATACACCTGAGGAGGGTTGAAAATGCAAACAACTTGATGGCCAAGCTGATCATTCATCAAGTTTTAAAAGGACAGTGGCATGTTTAAAACTCTCTGAACTTTGTATATTATAATATCATGTCATTTAATTGCTGTGCCCAAGGTTTTTATTGAAATTATTCTGAACAATAAGCATAACTCATAAGAAATATTGTGCAATATCGATTTCTGTTTGTTGATGATACCCAAAGTTGATTTTTCCCACTCATTTTTACAGCAGAGCTGACACTTCTATGTTAAATATAATTCCTACAGAAATTCTTAAAAGAGTATAAATATACAACAAACCATATGAAGTTATTCAATCAGATAACAAAGATCAGCTAGTAAGAATTGGTAATGTAAAGAAAAAAATTATTAAACATCTACTATGTGTCAAGCATTGTAGCAAGCAAGTGCTTTTAAACACATCTCTCCTCAAACTGATGATATTGCTGTTACCACCTTTAAGAGATGAAAACCTGAGCATCAGAGAACTGAGGTAACTCGCTCATTTTGATGCCTTTAGCAGTGCAGCAGTTGTCTGTCTCATGCCATGTCTGTACTTAAATTTCCACTCTCATCCCTTTTACTTATTTACAATCTTAGATGATTATGTGCAAAGGAGAGTTTGCAGAACAGTTGTATCAATATTTCTAAGTTGGAAATAAGATATGTTACTTTTAAAAGGTGAGTTGAACCTTATTCTTTATAACTAAATTTAAAGATTTATGGAGAGTACTTCAGCACCACCTATAGTCATATGATTAATTGTGATTATTTATTAGTATTATTCTTTTGATTTACCTTGCTTAGCATTTACTCCTGAGACTCATATCTGGTGTTTTTTGGTTTTGTTTTATTTTGTTTTGGTGCTTATATAGATTACTTACCTTTACCCAGAATAATCTCTAGTTTATTGCTACAGATTCTGCAGTTAACCCTGGTCAGTCTTACTGAAAATGGATAGAAGACACAAAAAGCTCTGTGTTAACACATTAACACCATTTAAAAATAATTTAATTTCTATATACTCCTAAAACCACCCTTATATATGAGGCTTAGCTTATTAATATATAGCCACTGGGGAAAACAAGATATAATGAGACAATTCTAAATATATGGTCTATCTCCCAATTCAGTGCCTCTCAGTGCCAAATGGTACTTCTGCTAATTATGAGCAAGAAATAAGATCACTTTTTATTTTTTAAATGTTGTATTTATTAAGTGCTAGCGTGAGTGTTATGTTTGGAACTATCTCAGACTCTTCCAAGATATCTACATTATACACACAAATTTAATTCCCCTTTAATGAGACTCTACAATGTACAAAACACTGTAGTCCATCTGTATTCATGAGAGATTTCACAGTTCTCTAGGTACTTGATCAAAGTTTTTGCACAATTAAAATAGAGCAGCAACAACAACAAAAAACCCCACATACTTGGTTAACCTCCGTTTTTTTTCTTCCATCCCAAACCTGCCAGCATTTTATCTTCACGTCTATCCCAAGCCCTCCCCAGCCATCTTCCTTCTTGTACTCCTACAATTTACCTAGTCACTCCAGTTAGAAACAAAGGAATTACTATTTCCTTTCTCTTCCTCATGCTAACATCTGTCATTAAGCCGTGTTGTTACCACCCCCTAGTTCTTCTTGAAATTTCTTCAGTTCACTCACCCCCAGTGTATCTCCCTACCCAGGCTACCCTTCTTACTCAAAATACCCTCTCGGGTGGTCACATGTTTTCTTTGTTGTCCTGTTACTCAATCACCAACAATTAGCAAGAAAGTGATCTGCTTGCAATGTAAATCAGGTCATTTCACTCTTCCGATTACAATGCACAACACTTCCAAAACAATGTAAACTTTTAACCTTGGCCAACAAATCCTCTCTGTCACCCCTGCTAGCTCACTCTACAACCAGCCATTGAGGCATTTTCTTCTTTTCTTTCTTAGGAAAGAGGTGTCTAGTGCTGAGACTGTTTTGTTGTTGTTGTTGTTGTTGTTTTTGCACCAACTTGTCTCCACCAGTAGTCTGCAGGCTTTGTGTGGGGAAGAAAATATTTCTGTTAATCTCCAATGTATTCCCAATGACTAGTTTAAAAGAAAAAAAGATTGATCGAGTATTAAGACCACAGGTTAAGCAGAAGAATTTAGAGAACCTGAAGTTGATAGTGGGTAAATGTTAAAGGATCTTGATCCGGTAAATGACATGATATCAAACTATTAATAATTTTTAAGGCTTAGGGTAGTTCTGTTAAAGTCAGTAGCAGATACAACATTTAATGACTATTCAAAGAACATAATTATGTACACTTATCTAACTTACCTCAGGGAACATACAAAAATTTCAACAGTTTCATAAGACAGGCATATTTATTTTCATTTTGAATAGAGGAAATAACCATTCTAAGGTTACTAGAGCTTTTGCGTGACTAAACCAAAATTTTAGCTTAGGATGTCTAGTTCTAATTTCACAGGTATTTTTATTATTTCACAGTGGTCATAGCCCACGTGAGAAACAATGAAGTTCTAACCAGCCTAGGTGGTATTTAAGAGGGAGTCACGGGGATGATTGTATTTGGAGAATAAAGGCCTTATTAACATCTTGACTGGGAGTTGGAAACCCTTGATAGAATGATCATGTTTTTCAGTATTAAGAACTTCCATCAGGTTTTAACAATACAGTTGGGCTGTTAAGTAGTATTGGCTGGCAAAAACAATATGCAGAGGAAACAAATGATTTAATAAAAAGGGTGGAAAGAGAATCGGGACTTTGCAAAGAATGAGTTCAATCCATTTTGAAACATATGACTCCTTTACTTGAAATATGTGACTGCAGATGCTCAGAATATAATGTAATCTTGAGAGAAAGATAGAAAAACTTAGGTTAGGTTTTGATTGCCTATAACTGATATTGTACTATAAAGTATATACAAAAATTACAGTAAGCTGGCATCTTCAGGAAAATAGTGAATCAAATTGACACTGTGAAACATGAGACAAATCGGCAAATAACAGCTTATTCTGTGAGTAAATATAATAAGGACCTCAGGTGAGCTGGTAAATATTCCTCAGGACTCAGAAACCGTCTTTCCTATTACTGTACCCAGAAGACACATTTCTAATTAAATAATTCAATTTGAATACCCAGATAGTAGTGGGCAGTTATTTGTGAAATGCTGATTCAGTTAGCCATGTATATGCACTGATTTAAAAACCATCAATTTAGGTAAGTTCATCTAAACCAATTGAGATGTGTAGAAAATAATGATAGAAATGAAAGATTTGCTGAAAGCAATAAGAAGACATCACCAAGAAAAGGAATAGCAGCGAAGTACTCACATATTAAATAGTTTCTAAAGAGAGGGGTAATGCGCCTCTGGGGCACGAGGTGAGACACCCTTGAATTTAAACTTATAGGAGAACCTATATTAAAATAATAAAAGTTAAAAGAACGACTCTCCAGAGACCAGAGTTTTCCAGGTTTCTTTCTTTCATTTTCACTGAGGAAAACAACACTATGTTTCTGCTCACACTTTCCTTCTGTAATGTACTGAGATTTTTAAAAACTAGGCTACATAGAATCCTAGAGGTTAGAAATAAATCTCCTCCTAGATTTGTTCTTATGATATGCAATTTTGACTTTCTATATTTGATTACTAAATATATGTTGTTTTATAACCACACATTCACATATATATAAACACACATTATTTTATTTATACACATATATTTATATTCAAAGTTTAATGGCATAAGCTTTTTAAAATTTTAAAAATTACACCTAGCCTACATCTACCAAAATATTATTAACTTCTCAAATGTACTCTAATTGTGCCTGGAAATTGTACCAGATTGCTAGGAACTTGTCCTTAAAATTCCAAAATGTATAAACAATAGTTAATAATGCATTTTCACATAGACTTGTTAGCACACAAGTATTCAAAACCCATTATTTATCAACCTAATTATTTCTGTGTTCATATGGCAATATTTCATTAACCATCATTTTTAAAATGTTGAATGTTGAAAAGAATGAAAGAAACAGATTTTTAAAGCCATGGGGCAAGTTATTGGTTTTACATTATGAGTATTATGCTTTTACGAATAGAGGATAAGTATTTTACTTCATTGGTTTTAGAACTATGGTGTTATGAATATAAATTTGTACATGCATTTCACTAGATTTGTTACTTACGTATCACCAGTTCATTTGAATATGCTTGATACATGTATTAGTGCCATCAATGTTTGAGTGATATGCTATCATTTTCTTCTAACATAACCAAATTTTTCTGATATCGGTTCAATAATGTCAAACTACTCAAATTGAGTTAATAATACAGCACAGTAATTAATTTTGCCTTGGGGAATCTATCTGCATTATGAATTACTTTAAAAAGAAGTCAGATTTTTTAGTTTGCTTTGGTTCAACATCATACTGAAATTGAAGTTGAGTCAATAGTGTGTTGCCATATAAATTTTTATTAAAATCTTCAAAGATAAATAGATGTGATAGATAGTAATTAGTATGTTATCTATAATTTTCTTCTAATTTACTTGAGGGAGACTAAAACTAACTTGGTCTCTTAGTACTATAAGTAAATTCTTATAATTGTCTTTATGCTCTTAATATGTAATACCTATTAAAAATATTGGACAAGGTAAAATCTATATAGCAATAATAATACTGACATATAAAGCATTACTGATTCTTCAAAATGCTATACATTCTTTTCTATCTTCTCAAATATAGTTTGCATTGAGTCAACAGCTATTTGTGCCACTATATAAGGAACGAAGGTGTGAAATTATGTACAAATTATGTAAAGCCTAATTCCTGATCTCTTAAAGCTTACTTTCCCTCAGTGGATGTTTGTGTTTTTCAAAGCTTTTGGAAAAATATGTAGTTTGATATTGTGCTAGTTATGAATACCAGTCTAAAAATTGTTTTAAATCTACCATATGAATATTAAATAATGGGTGGGAGTTGAGTATAAAAGTTGGTTGGAATAAAAATTTATCTTACCTGTGGGTGTGTGGTTTGTGTGATGAAATTTTAATCAATTTTATATAGAATAAAAAATTGTGGAGTTAGATTGTGGATGGGATCCTAGAACACAAAAAGGACATATGGTAATAACTAAGGAAATCACAGTAAAGTATGGAATTTAGGCCAGGAACAGTGGCTTTTGCCTGTAATCCCAGCCCTTTGGGAGGCCAAGGCAGGAGCATCTCCTGAAGGCAGGAGTTCAAGACCAACCTGGGCAACACAGTGAGATCCCCGTCTCTATGAAAAAATTGTCTAAAATAGCCAGGCATAGTGGCATGCACATGTAGTCCAAACTACTCAGGAGGTTGATACAGGAGGATCGCTTGAGCCCGGGAGTTTGAAGTTGCAGTGAGTCATGATGTTGCCACTGCACTCTAGCCTGGGTGACACATGGAGATCTCATCTCTGAAAAAAAAAAAAAGTGTTGAATTGAGCTAGTAATAATGTTAGCAATAATTAATAAATTTTTGTTCATCAATTGTGACAAATGTACCATGCAAATATAAGATGTCAATAATAGAGCCAACTAGTTGTGAGGTAGTTGGAACTTTCTGTAGTAACTCATTTTGCCTATAAATCTAAAACAATTCAAAAATTTAAAATTTATGTTAAAAATTACTAACGTTAGCAGAAAAGGACTGAGACCAAATTGTGTAGAACCCTGGATGTTAACCTGAAAATTTGAACATTTTTAATGATCAGTAAGAAACCATCAAAAATATAAGGGAGAAGCATAACATAATTAATGCAGTAATTTAGGAAAGCTTTTGCAATGACTCTACAAACAAATTGTAGGAGAGAAAAGATGATATCAAAGGGGCCAGTCTGGGTCTATTTCCCATATAAAGTGATATGAACCAGAATTTATGTGGTGGTCAGTTTGAGTGGAAATATGAAGGTTTGAGGTAGTTTGCAAATAAGTAACAGCACTTGTCAATTAGATGGATATGACATCTGTAGGAGAAACAAAGTCTGTGTAATTTAGAGAAGAGATATAATATAAAAAACTAGATTTGGAGATATGAAAATAATATAAAGTTTAGACTTTAAAACTACAGTTGCTAATGGTGTTAAACTAGATAGTGGAAAATAACATATATTTGAATTCTCAAGGCAAAGTGAAAGTTTATTTCCTCGAAATATGGCCTATGATTAAATAATTTGAAAACTTCTTGAACACTCAAGAAGGGATGCTTACAGTTTTTCAGCCTAGAACACACTGTGGTCTGCTTCACAAATCTTTTTGTTATGACTATTGTGTTTTATTTGAAATTCCAGCATTTTCTCTTAAGAACATGGTGAGCCCCATCCTTTAAATGCATAACTAAGTATTAGAAGTAAAATAGGAAGTTTCCCAACTGCCAGGCCATCACTAAATGAGTAATCTCTAATATGTATTCAGAATAGTTAAATAATGGTTATAAGTCTAAAAATGGCACATCGTGCAATTCCAAATTCCGTTGATAAAATGCAATTTTAGGTACTTTATTTTATTCTCATTTACATTTTTACTTTTCATTATTAAAAACAACTTTATGTTCCGTATTTCACAAGTGGAAAGTAAATTACTTCTGAAACATTTAAAGAAGGGTAAATGGTTGGAATTAAGGAATTTGAAAGTGACCAGGAAAACACCAGCAATTACTTGAGAAAGAGAGAGGAGAAAGGGAACTAAAACTTATTCACAGGTGTGTGAAACAAGCTCTTTTCTTTCAATGGAGGTTCTTAGAATGTTTTTGTAGTTGTTTTGGTGTGTTCAGATTAGAAGTAGCTAGCTATTAGATTAAACACAATCTCAATCTCAATTAGATTTACATTTGCATTATATATATTTGACTGGCTCTTGAGGTTCATTCTTTAATAATGAAGCTAACTCATTTTTTAAAAAAATCTAAAATTGTATTATCAAAGGAGTAGCTATGAAGGAGTTCGCTTGAAAAAAAATTAAAAAGAAGATTTGCATTCATTATTGACCTGTACAGTGCCTTTCATTTGGATTCAGCAATTTAAAATATTATGATTAAAATATATAAAATAACTAAATATTAAACCCCCAATTTGACCATGAATACCTGAAAGGAATAATGAAAGTTTTGTCCACACAAAAGGATGAATAGCACAAATTCTTCAATAATGATGTGTCCTCTTGTTCCCCTCTGTCACTACTGTCCAAGGCTGAAGTTGTGGAGGGAGCTCCCCCAGTGGAGCTAAGTCCTCACATATGGCAGATTGTCCTCCACCTTCATCAGGTGCAAACATTTTCAGGATAGTTGGAATCCTGTGAGACAATTTAGTCTAGATAAACTGTGTAGAGAGAGACTGTTAATTTGTAACACTTATAGGGCAATGAACTACTAACATCTTTGGAAATATTTTATCCAGTTAAAAAGCTTAATTCAATCATTCTCCTACCCCCCACCCCATTTTTTTTTTAAACCTTTAGAAGTCATGGGCTTCTCTCCTTCAATAACTAGTTAAAACATTTAAAAAATATTTGGGGCATGGTGGTGCACACCCGTAGTCCCAGCTACTCAGGAGGCTGAGATGGGAGGACTGTTTGGGTTGAGCTCAGGAGTACTAGGCTGCAGTGATCACAAGACTGTACTCCAACCCTCCAGCCTGGGTGACAGAGTGAGACCCTGTCTCAAAAATAAAATAAATATAACAAACTTTGGGAAAAATTGTGTTTGTGTGTGTTAAGTGTGATAAAATTTCCCTTTTGGTACTAATTGACACATTGACTAAATGACAATTGACATAATTGACACATAGTAATGCAATTTAAAAAATTTTATTAGAAAAAAGGCAAGATTAATGGCTATTTTCGTTAAAGCCAATCTTTCTCCTTAATTCAAATTTTGTGTTTTGATTTGTATGTGTGTGCACATGTTTGTTTTCAAATGTTTACAAACATTAAAATGTCTGTTAGGATGTATGAGTATTTGCAGAAATGCTATATATTATATCAAGGTACTTGACTGTATCATCAAATGCACAGCAGAAGATTTGAAAGATTCCACATCATTGTAATGAATGTAAGATCAGGAATTAAAATCAGTTGCAGTATTGACTCAGTAATAATACCAGCTGCAGATCTATTTCTCTGGCTAAGACCTTCCTTTACTCGGCTGTGTCTTAAATTCCTTACCCATAAATGAGAGGACCAACCTAGATTATCTCTAATTGTCTTACCACCTCATAATGCAGTGTATATACAAACATATGGAGAAGTTTTGCTATTGTATCAACCTCTACTCTAATTCCACCATTGTAGCATTGGCATCCATATTTGAATTCCACCAATCATTTTCTTAGTATAGAAGAGGCCATGATTAATTCTTCATGGATAATATCAATGACTAAAAATTTATTAGCGAAGAAATTCATTTGGGCTTTTGCAAAATTTTAGCATTCTTGCTGTTGCTGATGATAAAGATGATGATAATGTGTTAATTAAAAATATTTCTGAACAGCAAGATTCATTCATTTAACAACTTTTTCTGAGTACAAATGTACAAGGTACATTGTAGAAGGGGTAGACAACAATGCTTAGGGGAATATGTCATTCTAGTCAACATATGAAGGTAATGAAGAAGCACAACCAGTAGCTCCCTGGGGAAGAATTTTGAGCAGAGAAAATGACCAGTGCATTTCCTACTTGTCTGGCATATTGAATCGAAAGCACAAAGTCCAGCATGGCTGAGGGAGAAGGGGCAAGTTTGAGATTAAAGGAAGTGTCAGATAGTGAAAGGAGAATGTAGAAGAGGGATTGTATTGGACTTTATAGAAAATGGGAAGGACACAATTCTTGGTTAATTACCTTATTGATGATGTTTGTAATCTGTTTTTGAAAAGGATAATCTAAATGAGGTTCTCTTACAGTAAAGTACCAAACATTCATGGAAATTATATATTATAATCAAATTTACATAGACCTTTAAAAATACATTGCATATTTTCTCAATAAGTATCTTTGAGTGTATTTTTCTGTATATGCATAATGCAATCGGATTTATTCCAAATATATAATTTGTGCATTTATCTTAACACTTAGCATTATATTATAAGCAAATCCTTGACTCCTAAATTTCTTCAAAATCATTAGTCATGTTCAACCCCGTATTCAGAACTGTGGTTGAAGAATTCTTTATTGATGCATACCTCTATTCTGGGAATAAATAATATGTATACACATACATTTTATAATTACTTTTATAATAGGCTATTCTAATTATACTTGCAGATAATATACTGTTAAAGATATGTCTTAAAATAAGATCTCTAATTATTTTCTTAAGAAGTGGCAATAGAAGCAAAATTATTGTTTTAAAGGCTGTGAATATTTTTAAATGTTCTTGATGAAAACAATGACTCCACAGGAAGTTAAAGTAAAATTAGTAGGCTATAGATTCTTCAGAGTCTTCACATAACCAGGCCAGTGTCCAAAAAGACAATACTCTTAAGAAGGAAATATAATTATATTTTTATATTTCATATTAGGTTTTTAAAATCATGTATGAAAAATAATTATTTTGGTATTTAGACTAGCATCCTATCCACATTCATGCTGGGTTTTTACTGTATTGTTGGCATTATTTGGGCACAAGTGTTTTTACAAATTAGTGAAAACATATGCTTTTCATATCCTTTTATTGGAACACATCTCTAAAAGTGGCAACACAAAAAAGAAGCAGTATCAGATGAACTGGTAGAATCTAGAATAACTTTTAAGAATTACTATAATATCATCTTACTGTAATAAAGAGTGTAGGAGATTATATTCAAAGGTTCCTTATCTAATTAGAATGTAAAGAGATCATTTAATGATGTATAAGGGAGTTCAAGTTTTAGATAGAACAGTTTAGAAAACCTAAAATTATTGCCATAATATTCATGAGTCACTATAGCTTGTTTTACCAAATTATGCAACTGAAACTAAATAAGAGAGGTGAAAACAAGGAAAATCATGAATTTCATTAGGTGAAATGGTATATTTAATGTATACTTATGATGAAAGAATACAACTTCTCAATAAAACTGAAAATTTTCATGGGTAGAAAAATTTGATACAATGCATAATCCATAAATATAAGTCCTTTGTAGTATCATTTATGTGTGATATAAATCATGAAATCTTTATCTTGTGCCGAGTATTGTTTTTATGATAATCTAAGCACAGCATGTTCACTAATTGCGTTACTCTAACTAGCTATATTGTATGCCCTTCATTTGACAGTATAACTGTATAACCTTTGAAAATGGTATCCCTTGTGGTTTTTAAATGCAGTATCAACATTTTGGCAGAATCATTTTACAGACATTTAAATTACATGCATTTGAGTTAATAATTACAGCCTCAGAATAGTGTCTGCAATATGTATATTTTTTCTTTTACTCTTGCTCATTGGAAGTATAATAAATTAATAATTCTTTGGTGACTACCAATTCATTAGTCAAAAGTGTTTACCAAAATTAAATATGAAGTAATTATGAAGAAATATTTAATTATTCCAGCTAAAATTCTGTTATTAAGTGAAAGAAATAGAAAATGAAGCAAACTTTTTGTTCATTTAAAATGAACTTAATTCACTCAATACATGACCATTTTTATAGCACATAATGAAAATATTTAGTAGGATGATCATATAATTTATTATTCAAAATGGCTAATTTTTGAGGGTGAAAGGGACACTTTTAAGTCTTTCACTGGGACAAATATTTCAGGACAAATCTGAACTTATGGCCAGCCTAATAATAGATAATTTTTTTTAAATGATGGGATAAAAACTAATCATGGAGAAGACCAAAAAAACATAAGGACCATGGAGAGATGAAAAGTGGGGAGTAAACAAAGTATTATTCTATTTGCCTCTTTTGTGATTATTTTTTAAGGTTAAAGCTTTTAACATTTACATTTTAATTTTTAAAAAGAATGTAAGCTATTTTTGGTACTCATAGATGTAGTATGTGTACACATCAATTAAAAGTTTAAAAGCTTTACAAATAGCTTCACACATCTCCCCTGTGTATATTTAGAAGTAGAAATGGGTAAGTTGAAAGGGAATCCATGAGAAAGAAAATTATTTAAATTTTAATTCATGGAGAAAGTGGCCTATCTAGGATAACTTTAGTTGCTGTCAGTATGAATGTATAGTTTCCTTACATATTTTGCCTTTGCCTAATTAATAAACACATTATTGTTATGCTGACTAATAAAGGCACTTTATTTTTGAATTGAAGGCAAACCTATATTTGAATGCATATCAGACTTTCTATTTTGAAATTATACTAGAGCTTATTAAATTTTAATACAAGTAAACCAATTTAGGTGACTTATGGTTTAATAAATGCCAGTGAGAACAGGAAGTTAAAATGCTTATAAAATCAGGAAGACAATTTCAACTCGATAATGTTTCATGGGGTAGGCTGATAACATTTTCTCTTACTATTTCTTTTCATCCTCTATTTTCTGGTATCCAAACACTGATATTTAGCATTTCATGCCTTGAATAACAGTTCTACGCTTATTATTAAATTGTCTGCAATTTTATGGATGAATAAATGAGACAGTCTCAATTTCTTATCCATGCCCAGGAAGCATACTGGCAGTTTTTATTTCCATACATCAATTGAATGTTACGTTAACTAACTGCTCTCTTGGTTTATCAACAGTTAATTATATCTGTATTAATTTACTTTAAAGTTTTACTTTTTAAATATTGTAATTTGTTTGAAGTTAACTAGGCTGACATTTAGAGCTTGTATTCACAATGAAATAAGACTTTTAAAGCTTTTGTACTAAAATGAATTAAGATGTGCCATAAACTAATTCAGCTACATTTCTAGTAATTTAAATGTTTTATTCAATATATAAGAGCATCTGGGAATGTTAAAATGCTATATGTATTTCATATGCTTTTATTGGAACACATCTCTAAAGGTGGCCATGTGAAAAGAAGATGGAAAGAACACAAATTAACTTGTATTTTAATATTCACTTATTTTAGATTGAGTATTATTTTTCTTTCGTTCTTACTCTTTTCTTTTTTTAGTCACCCTTTCAAGCCTTCCCTTTCAAAGGGGAGAAGAAAAGCTTGGTTAGCTTTCCCAAATCAGCTTATAAACATAAATCTCATTTTAAATACTACCATTTTGATTAAAAAACAAATTATACATTTCATATATTATGTATTTTCAGCAGTAAGGTGAAACATATCATAAAACCTTTGAATTTTTATTTATTTGAACTTGTTTTAGAATTAAGTTATTGTATGCCCATTTCTCTCACAAATACATAGATAGAAGAAGTATAAAGATTTTCTTTTTTTCAATTAAAGAAATAGAGACAGTGGAATTTCTCAGCTTTTCCATAGCCAAAAAGAAATCCATGACTCAGCCTGGATAGGAGGTTATAGTTTTTGTTCTTATCTCCAGGGATGTGCCTGTTGTCAAGATTTCCACTTTCATTTATTTCCACTGTTTTCAAATACCAAGAAAGTTAGTGCTCATTGAAATAGTAAAGGTGAACACCTGAATGCAGACCAACATCTTTTTTTTTCATTTCAGTATGATAACTAATTGTGAACTGAAATAGTATTCGAGGTAAAAAAAAATTTTTAAGAAACTTGTTATATTTGTTCACTTACATTCATATATATATATATATATATATATATATATATATATATCAAGGAGTTAGGATACAAAATATCTTCTGTAAAAGAATGCTTAGATCTTGAGATTCTGATTCATTTAAAAATTTTACACTGCTCTTTCATACTTTGTTTTTTAAGGTTTAACTTAGAGGAATTGCAGATAGGTTAGAGTGGATGTGAGTCCTATATATATTATTTGGAAATGATACATAAAGTCAAATTTCATATATACAATTTCTTAAGTTCCTTAAATTTGATTTCACTTAAAATCGTTTGGATCTTATTATTTCAAATATTATGATTGGAAGGACACAATAATTTAAAAATGATTGCATGATTTTATAACTTTCAGCTACACAGATCTCTTTTATAAAAGATTAAATTATTACACAGCATTTCAGTCCAAATAATTATTTTTCTAATTATATAGGTCTTTTAAAGTTATTTTTCTCACATTTTATAATCTCTTCTTTTCTTTAGAAAAAAAGTTTTACAAATTCTTGATTTTCTTTTTAAATTTTTCAAACTATTACATTTTTAGATTTCATCTTTCTATATAAGTTATGTCTTCAGAGACCAGTTAAAGTCAAAGGAGGTTGCAGGAATACTTCCAACTTACACATTGTAGGTACATAAATCCAGCATTCAGTCAAGTGTTTTTTTTTTTTCTTTTTTGAGATAAATGACTTAAAGAACAGCATACAAGGCAAGTCTAGGCAGCACAACTTGAATATTTCATAGCCAAGTTTTATATTTCCATCTAGATCAAGTTAGATGCAAAATGAAATCAATCCTACCTTGATTTGGCAAAGTTGAGTATTGACTCAGTTGTCAAGATGTGAAAGCTAGAAGTTGATAAATCAGTCCAAGTGTATGGGTTTATGCTATGTTTTCTCAGCTAAAGATGTTTGTTGTTAAAAAATGCCCAATGGACCTGAGTTCTGTTTGCAACAGTTTTGGAGCACAATAAAATTGCTACATTATAATAGCTACTTTCTTATTTGTAAAATTATGTCAGCAATACCTTGCATACTTACCATAAAGAGCAATTGTTAGAATCCAATGAGCAATGAAGATGAAAAGATTTTGATGAGAATGAAGGACTTTCTTTCCTTTTGTCCCTTTTAGCCCTGTGCATTCGTGTATATACAAGGGTTCCTCCTATTAAAAAAATGCATGTCCAGAAAGTATTAGGGAACATTCTTTACTTCAGAAGATAAAAGGAAATTTGAACCTTCAAAAGATATTCTAAGCAAATTCAATTATTGAATAAACACACTTAACACTAGTTTCGGTTTCTAAAATAAACTATAAAATGGTAAATATTATGTGTTTTCGTTTTTTTAATATTTTCCTGAAGTGAAGTCCTTTTACTTGAGGTCAGCATTTTATTATTAAAAAATTTTTAACCTTTTTAAAAATTTCTCTGAAAACCAAAAAAAAAAAAAAAACAGTTACAGTATATGATACTATAATTGTTCCATTTTAATAGTCTATTTTTTCTCCAGTCCTCAGAGAGATTGTATGTAGGCCATTGCCACATGTATCATTCTAGAGTATATTAATCAAGGATCTGAATCAGGATGGCAACTCCTGTGTGTCCAAAGAGCTGGGTCAGGATGTTTCTGTAATTCCCTGATGAGGAATAGAAAGATATTGGCCTTTTGTGCTATATATATTTTAGTGTTTTGTATTTTATTAACCACTTGATTGCTGCCCAGGATACTTGCTAAGTAGGACACATTTTTATAAGTGCAAGTCTCATTTATCCAGTTGAATTGAATTTTTAGAAAAGTCTCCTACTGCCTGAAAAAAAATGAAATCAATTATGTTTTTCCTTTCTAAATAAATTAAAATCAAATGTATAGAGAAAATGGGAAGATTGAGTTACCATCTATCTATTGTAGTGTATCTGTTATAAAACAAAAGCTTCAAGTATATTGATAATTTACATTTTAAAATATTAAGTAACTGAAAAAGGAAGGAGATGATCATATTTAGTTTGTAAATTTTTGACTTTCATTTAGCAATTTTAGCATAAACCCTTGGTTTTGAGATGCTGCCAAATTGGAGTTTTCATATGAAGGCACACAAGGTAAATTTGAAGTTACAGATGAAATGAGAGAAGGAAAGAAAGAAAGAAAAGGAAGGCAGGGAAGAAGAAAGGAAAGAGAATGGTGGGGGGCATGGAGGAAAGGATGGAAAAGATTGGTTTCTAAAGGTAAATTTTGTCTTCAGTGGAAAGAAATGTATTTATTCTAGCTATTTTAATGAAAATCAACCAATTTTTAACATATAGTCTGGCATTTATAATTCCCTCCTCAAAACTACATTTTTCTGAAGAAACATCAAATTAGAGATGGAAAACTGGGGCCAAATTTAAATGTTATGGACCAGTGTGGTAGATTACAAAATTGCCACTACCACGTCTCTACTTTATATTCAACTCTTTACTTATATCATTTCTGTCCTCAAAGATTAAAACCATTGTAATTTATATCTTATTTCCATGTTACTAAAAAACAAATCATGGCTCAACAAGCATTCTTGTAATTGAAAGTCTCTGCTCTACCCAGGATATATTGTTGTTTCATATAAAAGTAGACAATTAAGCAGAAAATCTGGGTCCTGGTTTAGTTTTATCAGTTGCTGATATAGATCAAGTCCCTTTAACTCTTTGGATTCAGGAGGCTCATTTGAAATCCAGAACTGTTAGCAGTGGTCTCTCTTTGAAGATGAAGTTCAAGTGTATTGATACATGGGAAAACAATGTGTGAACCCTGTAACTCTATACATATGATAACGTAACAGTTGTTCTTAGTGAAAAATAGGAATATATGATTGATATTTATATTTAACTTGTAATTACTACCTCGATTTTCCAAACTAGTTACTTTTGACTTTCAACAGACAACATTTGATGAAAATACTGGCTAACTAAGATACTGAGTATCTTGACTAGAATACAAAGGAAAAATTGCAGATAACATAAAATTATTTAAATCTTTATTTTTAGACAGCCAAATTCTTATTTTATAAATGTTCAAAAAAGTGGGTTTTAATTTCGTGTAAATTAATTATGTTTTATTCCCAATATTTTAAGAAAACCATCTTAAATGTGTACAGAAATATAATAAAATAGAATATTGATGGAAATGTTAATGTTACTTAAAATAGATCATTTTAATAAAGGAAAATACAGATATATACTGTTTGCGAAAAATGTGGAAAATAATTGGACTGTTTTTAAATCCCTTAGGATTAATTCTTCGCAGCCTGTCTTATATGGTATCCATTAAAATATACCATATTTTAAAATACATTTCAAAGAATTAGTAATAAAATTGAAATTTATTTTGTCATTCACATAGGATAAAGAAAGTTAGGGGTTCTGTTTTTTAAGCAAAATGCCAGGTTTTACACATTTTGAGTATTAACAGTGGAAATTAGAACAGATCTATAAATTGAGATTCACAATGAGGAAAAAACCTTTTCTTCTTTCTAAATGGCAGTGAAATTGCTAAAGTTTTTGTCTGTGTTAGTAGAAGAAAGGAGTCAAATATAAAGGTTGGCAGTGCTTTCATCTACTTAAATTCCTCCCACATCCACAGCTGATTGACAGTCTCAACAAACTGATAATTGCCCATTTGGTTTGTTTTAAATAATTCTTAATTTTTTTTGTATTTTTAAGTAGGCTTGAAGAAATCATTAGGAAATACTTGCATCAAGTGGGATCATTTGCTTTTATTAAGGTAGGGAGTCCATCCTTTATGGAGGCAATCTTCTATCCATTGGGGCACCTGCTTCAGTTTTCAAATGCCCCTCTCTTCATTAAGCTGCATGAGCTTGTTTTCATTAAGTGAAAACCCCATGAATTCAGGCTGGTTTTTTATTCTTTCTGATCTCTTATGGCTAGACAGAGTAGTTCTTATTTATTCATAAAATAAATGGTTTTATGCAGATTAGCCATGTTGCAGAACAGTGATTTAGCAAATTTTTGCATGTGTTCTGTGCTAGAAATCTAAGATGGTTTTCTTTTTTCCTCAAGAGATACTGGATTTTGAAGTTATCCTTTTAGATTTGTGTTAACAGGTTTAACATCTAATGTATACAACTCACATAGAAAAAAAAGTCATTGATCTTGCCAAATAAGCAAAATAGGCTAAATGATGTTAAGAAGCCAACTATTTATTATATCCAGCATGAATTGCTGTGTTACCATTGTTATCTGATATTTAGGCTTGTAATAACATGTTACTACCAAAAGTTAAACTGTGAGTCTCCTGTTAACAATTCATACTGGCCGGATAAGAATGACTGTCATTATATACGCTTTCTATAGAGTCAAAAGTTAAATAATCAAAAATGGTATTTAGAAGAAAAAAGACTATAGATTACAAATAATGAAATAAAACACCGACTATGTATCTTTAATGTATTCATCCTAGAGCTCAAAACAAAAGTGATTTTTTTTTTTAGGGTACAAATGAAAGTTGGAAAAGGAGTCAGTAACAAAACACAGAACCAAAACTCCTAGTTGGGGGGTACTTCACATTAAATAAACTTAAATTATATTTATTATGTGAAATTAAATAGATCATAATTCTACTTTGGGTTTCTATCAGTCTTTCAAATATATTAAAATATTTGTTAATTGTCCTGATATTCTTCAGTTGTTTCCACAGATAACGACATCACAGCAGTGGGGCATCTGAATTCAATGATAGTGAAAATTCATGCCTTGAAAAAGCCAGTATACATATGGTGTAACATTGTACAAAAACATTTAATCAAGTAACATTTTACCTGGACCTAATGTATTTTGTGGTGCCTAGAATTATAACATGTTCTGAATTGATTAAATTGATTCATTTGTATACATAAATATGAAGATAATATATAGAGAAATATATATATATAAAGATATATACATATATATATATACACACACACATAGAGTTTGTCTTGTTTAGTTATTTTTTTAAAAATAACTCAAGATTTTTTATTCATATGCATAAGTATCATTCCTAGAGTATATTTATGGAAACAAACTTTACCTGTTGGCCTTATAGGAAAATTGAGGCTAGAAAGTTTATCACATAAATGTTCTGTTTGAGATTAAAATTAGGACTTAAATATAGGTTTTCAGGGGTTGTGTAAAATCATGCTGCTTTCTCGATCCTTCCTGGAAAACAGAGGCCGATTTTACAATATGGGCACTATTCCTGCTCATGTTACTGAAAGACACCAAATAGCATATTGTGCTTTTCACAATTTCAATTGCTAATTTTGAGGACTATATAGTGAAATAAGCTTACCTATTCCGCAGAAATCATTGAATAATGTGATCCACTCAAAAATATTCCAACATATTTTCTCTCACTCTGAAGCTGATTCATTCAGGTCATAGAGATATAATGATCCGAAATGATGCCTAATAAAATGGCCTTCAACACTGTTAATGCCGGCCTTTCAGAGTGAAAGAACTCAAATAAGCAGTCACCTTCACATTAGGTAGCGTATCTTTATGAGAAATTAAAAAATGGATAGTGATCTATAGCACCTTGTAGAAAATCAGAATAAAATATTAGCTATTTTATGTCAAAAATCGAAAGGAAAAGGGGAAAAAAAACAGTAGCTAGAACCGACTTGACATCTTTTTTCACCCACTCTGATTCAGTTATATGTAAACAGAGCTCCATTTTGACAACTGTTTAGCTCAAGGCACAGATTTGAAGTATTAGAGATAATGGCAGTTTTATTAGATTAACTTTTGCCAGGATCTTTAGTGTCCTAGATAATTACCAGCCATGGTACATCTCGATGGTTTCAGCTTGTAGTATTTTAATGTGTATGCATTCCCTTGTAGGCATTGATGTTTTGTCAAAAGAGATATTAGAAAGTTCATACCTAGTTTTGTTTCATTGATTTGTGTTTTTAAAGTGTGTACGTGTTCATGTGTGTGAAATAATTCATATCTTTGTTTTTATATCCCCAAATTTAAAAAAGGTGAAAGTTTCTTTTAATTTCCTGAATTCCTAAGAAACTATTCTCCCAGCTATCTTTATAATTTTAATTATTGATCTGTCATTCTTTGATTGCTCAAGTGAGCGGCACCAGAATTCTTTCATCAAATTTGCACATTACATTTCTCTCTCTTGTTTTGTATGATTAATTTGCACAGTCTCTTTGCATACTTGCATTTTCATTCTGGATCCTCATGCCTTTTTATCCTTCTTTTGTTTTTACCTATTGTTCTTTACTAGCTCCTTTATATGTAAGATTCTTTTTTTTACAAGGCATGTTTTTATTGCTTCTTTTATAACTCTTAATTTGGTTTAAAGTTTTTTGATTAGCTTAGTATTTTATATGGATATTCTTAACATTTCCCTATTTCTGTTCTTTGTGGTACCTATTGTTTCTCTCAAAAATGATAAAGATCTTCTACCACATTTTTTCATGTACATTGAAGGAATCTTCAGTCAATAAATATACAACTATTTTAAAATTTTAAAATATTAAAAATTTATATTCTTTTCCAGGAAAAAAATGTTAAAATTATTCAACCCAATGAAATTTTTATTTGTTTTACTTTTTAAAATGACCTCTTCAGAACAAAACAAAGGATACTAAACTTGATCTTTCCTTGCCTTATGAGTAGGGATATCTTATGTCATGGTTTACTCAGAAAAATCTCTGTTTATACATATTCTTCTGTCATAATTATTAATAGCAGCTCCTATCACTTTCAAAATTGCCGTGGTTTGGTCAACACATTATGTGGTCAACCTGTTATGAGTAACTACCACAAAGAAATATAAAAGGAAAAATATAAAGATACATGAAGTGTGGGAAGAGACTAGAGTTGGCATCAGGTGAATAATTCTTATTTTGCCCCTAAGTTTCCTGGACTTCAATTTTCTTACCTGAAAAATAAACATATTTTATTTTATGATACCTAACATTCCTCACCTCCCTAAAATATAAACTATCACACATAATCACATCTCTCTCTCTCTCTTTTTTTTTTTTTTTTTTTGAGACCAAGTCTTGCTGTATCACCAGGCTGGATTGCAGTGGCGTGATCTTGGCTCACTGCAACCTCTGCCTCCCGGCTACAAGCGATTCTCCTGCCTCAACTTTCTGACTAGCTGGGACTACAGGCGCGTGCCACCATGCCCAGCTAATTTTTGGATTTTTAGTAGAGACGGGGTTTCATCATGTTGGCCAGGATGGTCTCGATCTCTTGACCAACTACACAAAGATTATGTATGCTAATGAACAGTAGCTGCAAGGGAAGAAGCTTAGATGGATATATTTGTTTTGAGGGATTAAAGAAGCCTAATGGTGGGAGTAAATATATTCTTTCTTTTGTTTGAAATTATGTTGATATCGTCCAAAGGCATTTGTCTTCGGAAAAATATAAATATATTAATGTGACTGTCATTCTGTAGGTGAGCAGTCAGTCATGCACATTAAAATCTGAACTACACTAGACTGGAAAAATTCAGAACAAACACTTCTGAAATAGGGTTATTTTCGCAGTGTTCAATTAACAGGTAAATAAGATGTGTTTTAAGCCACGCCTGGTGATTTGTGCTTGTAATCCCAACTACTTCTGAGGTTGAGTCAGGAGGAACAATGAGCCCAGGAATTCGAAACCAGCCTGGGCAACACAGTAAAACCCCATCTCAGTAACAGTAATAATATAAGAATAACAGCAACAATAATGTCCTTCTTTCGAGTCACCATTTTTTGAGTATCAATAAGCAATGTGTAAATAATAACTAGATGTTTAGACTAAAAATAAACCTTCCTTATTATTTTCTTCCAGTATTGAGACCCATAAAAAAGAATTTTTTAAAATGAAGTTTAGTTTACCAAAAAAATCAAAGACAAAAGCTAGCATTATCTTTCACAGTTTATCAAACTACATTGTCACAGTGCTACTTTGTATCTCCCCCGTTTGTTTGTCTGTTTGTTTTTTAACATAACCTGTAGAAGTGAAGCAAAAAGTGATGGGAAAATAACGTGTACAGTAGATATGAGATACTGTTCTAAAATTTGTTCTGCTTCTAATTTGTGTGGGGCCCTGGTCAAATCCCTTTGATACTTCTCAGAATTTTCTACTAAAGGATTTCTAAAGGCAGAAAAGAGTAAATACATACTTGTGGGCCTTCCAACAACTGCTAGAAGTATTTGATTCTGATATTTTAAATTTAAGACACCCATGATTTTGCTTTATGTCTTATAATTTCAATATTTTTTAATAGAGAAGTAATGCTTACAATTATTTTTCATCTAGTAATTTCATTCTTCAGAAAAATGTACCAGGTTTGTTTTCGGTTTTATGTATCCTGAACATAGTCCCCTATTAGAGAAGTATGGTGATAGGTGACCAGTGGTTCTAAAATTCTGATTCTATTTATTACAGAAATGACATAGAAGTAAAGAATAATATATTTATAACATTTTTGCTTCAAATGTAAATGAATTCCATCCTCAAAAGTTTTGTGTATTTATTTTATTACATATTTAAATTTTGAGTGAGAAGTTTTATTTTAAGTGTATTAAAGTTTTCAAGTGTATTAAAAACAACAGCAACAACAATAACTGTACGGGTATTTTTTTGGATGGAGTCTTGCTCTGTCGCCCAGGCTGGAGTGCAGTGGCATGATCTCGGCTCACTGCAACCTCTGTCTCCCAGGTTCAAGCGATTCTTCTGCCTCAGTCTCCCGAGTAGCTGGAATTACAGGGACGTGCCACCAGGCCCAGTTAATTTTTGTATTTTTAGTAGAGACGGGGTTTCATCATGTTGGCCAGGATGGTCTCGAGCTCCTGATCTCTGGTGATCCACCACCTCGGCCTCCCAAAGTGCTGAGAATACAGGCGTGAGCCACCATTCCCAGCCTGTTTTTCTTTTTGATACCAAAACGTAGCTTCAAAATAAATGGCTTTCACTTGCAAAAGGCTCCATGTCTAAACAGAGTTTGTGCCTGAATTATATTGTACTTTTCTTGATTTGCCCACCGAGCCCTACTTGGCATCATAACCTAATAGTAGCATTCACTGAGTGCTTTGCATACATGTATTCACTTAGCCCCCACAGAAGCCCTGTGAGGATATCCCCATTTTACAGAGGAGGGAGTGAAAGAATATAGAACATAAGAGATTTGATCTAGAACACCTACAGTAAAACTTTAAATCCGGCTGTGCAGGGTTGCCAAATTCAACCCCTTCCCTTCCCCAATGTTCTAACTGCCAGACATCATTTATATTTGCAGTAATCCACATATTCAAATTGAAATTCTCAACTCCTCAAACAAAGCAGGCAGCTAGAGTCAAAGGATAGTAGATATACTCTCCCTTTGCCTCCACTGTGCTCTCCAAGTACTGAAAGAGCTCAGCAGTATGACACGCAACTGCATGTGGCAAGACAGCCAGTCTCTGACTATAAATGACCCACATAGACCCATAGGAGAACACTGTCCTGCTCTTATTGTCTTTGTCACATTCTGAACTGCTGCTGACGATGAGTTCAAAAAGTGGTTAGAAAAAATAGCTATTAGAAGGAGGCACAGTTAAAGATGCTGGCAGGCTCCAACTGATTCTGACGTTTCTGCCTATCTCTCTGCAAAAGTATGTAAGTGTTTGTAACTGTGTTGTGTGTGTGGTGTTTGCATGTGCACATGTGCATATGTGTGTTCTGTCTTGTTTTCATTTTTATATCACCAGTTTACTTTTATTAAAATTTCACAAGTGATGGAGTTAACTGGCTTCTGTAAATGTTCCCCACTTTTTAATGACACATTGTTTTTTGCCAAGATAAGAATTTAGAAGTCCATAAAAGGCATCTTCTTTTTCTCTAAAATTTGAGGTTATGGGTTTTTTAAGCCACATGACTTTGAATATAATTTAATCAGCTTGCTTTTAGGCCTAACAAGCACCAGATATGAACTGCTTGGCATTCAAAAAATTTTTTTGAGAGAGGAAAACTTATAGATAATTTGGGGTGCATAAAGAACTTCTAGGGGTAGTAAATAAGTAAAGGTGATTATTTCCCTATTAGGTTAACAAAGAAAGTCTAATAAATTTAGGGATGCAAGAAAGTGTATAGTGGAGGAAAGATAAGGAGGAGCGAGCAAAAGGAGATTGGAGTAAAACAAACTCTTTTTTCATGCATCTTCATAAAATCATGTCTATGTCCCAGAAGGAGGAAACTAGCTCTTTTTCTCCTGCACTTTCTATTATGTTTTATTGTTCTGTTCAAAGACTTCAGATTAATTACTATAACTCAAATTAATTAGCCTGAGTTAGTATTCTCTTTTTTAGAACAATTGCACAGCATGTTGAATATAGCTAATAATTGGGTACTATGCATTTAAATATTACTAACTGAATAAACTTCTAATTTCTGAGCTAGTATTCTTAGCATTGTATTTAGTACTGTAGTTCAGCCACCCTATGAGTTTAGCATGTTTTTGTAAACTAAACTAGGAATCTACTTAATTATGACCTTTTTAATGTAGTAAAATTTTTCTTTGAATTCCAAAAGTCAAAATAAAGAATAAACTTTCAGAAAATAATTTATTTTCAGTTGTAGAATACACATAGGCTCAGTCTTTTTGATTGTATAGTCTACCAGTGATGTTTGTTTTGTGTCATAATCAGAATGTTGACTTATCCTTTTATTTTTACTGCTGTTGCTACTATTGTTGAGCTAGAGAAAGTCACAGAAAAAAATTTAAGATAAGATTTATTCCTGACTTGGTTGGATATTTTTATACTCTTAGATACCTGTTCTCTGATTTCAAGACTAAAATGAATAAGAATTCAGCTATATAGGTTTGTAGTCTCTGAAATTTAATCACAACCCAGCTGTACCTGTCAGTGTGCCATTTTGTTTTGACATCAAAGTGAAATGGTTTAAATGATTTCTCTCTTCTTTGTAGCCATTGTCAAGGATAATGATGATTACATGGCTTATTATGTCTTCATGACTTTTTGGTAGGCATTACAGATCACAAAATCTGCTTTCTAAAACAGTCTAGTAGGAAGCAGAAATTTTGTAGAAAAGCAAAAGTCTATCGAGCGTTTTTCCCTTTGATTATAATTCTGATAATATAAACCATTTTTTAAATCTAATTTTGCATTATATTTCTGAGTCATCATAATGATTGATAGATAAATATTAGGAATAATTTTAATTTAATAGCTATTCCCTATTGTAAAGCCCAGCTTGCTGACTCAAATCTCTATCCAAAAAAAAAAAAAAAAATACTACTGAAACCCTGAAACCTAAGATGTGGGCACAGTAATTGGAAGCCATTATTTGAAACAGTGACAAGGGGTAATTTGCTTTGCTACAATAAAACATGTATTGATTTTTCATTTAAAGAAATTGAAATAACATGGCGGAAACATTCTACTTTGAACAGTATCACAAAACGATGAGATATTTTATTGCATTTGTGTGTAAGATACTCTTGTCAGTTTTCACACACCATTAGGTTTAATCACTTTGAGGTATGTTATGTAACTTGGATAGATTGATTTGTAGGATCTGCACTTGCTAAGGACATGTGAATACTATAAGTACATATACATTATATCATGTGTATATGTGTATGTATATATGTATATTATGTATATGTATATATACATAATGTAGAATTTCTTTAGCATCCCACAACCAATCAGTTATAAAGTTTGACTCAATTTCTTTTTAAAGCTACTTGACATTTACTCTTCTCCTCCACAACATTTATTTCATGAAGTAGAATGCCTTAGAGAGAAAATATGACTTAATATTAACATAGATATAAAACCCAAAAGAAACAAAATATGTGCATTTGTACTAAATTGAGAAATGCCTTTGCCAATAACCCATATTGCTAATATATAGTATATTTTAGTGAAATTTAGCATAATATTTCTTAAGGAAAATATATTTCTGCCTTTTTTATCTTAATGAAAAATATAATCAATGCCTTTTAATAAATGTATAAATATGAAATATTTTTAATGTTTAAGTTTTCATTTTCTAGAAAAGTAGGAAAATTACATATTGTCTGAAACAATGCAGAGTATCAGCTGTTGGCATCATCCATTCATATTATCCATATTAAGTATCTGACTAAGAACATGCGTGTATATGGAGCTATATTTACAAATATAAGGACATGTATTCTCCTTACAGAAGAAGATCTCTTTTGATCATGAATCCAAATACCCATACTCATATGTGCACATTTTGTGCACATGTATTGTCACACATTTCATTTAATAACTCACTAGTATATATGGAAATTTTAAGTAAATTTATCCCTGGAGATGATACCAAACATCTGATATACTATACCTAGAAATCAAACACAATATGCAAACTGAAAAGAGAAGCTTCATCAGTTTTAAAAAATAAGCAACAATAGGGTAGGCACGGTGGCTCACCCCTGTAGTCCCAGGACTTTGGGAGGCCGAGGTGGGCGGATCACCCGAGGTCTGGAGTTCAAGACCAGCCTGACCCACATGGAGAAACCCTGTCTCTACTAAAAATACAAAATTAGCTGGATGTGGTGGCGCATGCCTGTAATCCCAGCTACTTGGGAGGCTGAGGCAGGAGAATCACTTGAACCCGGGAGGCAGAGGTTGCGGTGAGCCGAGATTGAGCCATTGAACTCCAGCCTGAGCAACAGGAGAAAAACTCCGTCTTAAAAAAAAAAAAAAAAATACCCTTACCTTTCAATAGGTGTCAGAGAAAAAGCATCAGATTACTTCTACATGAAATCCAGGAAATGTAAATATTAAAACACAAAACTGAAAAAAGGCAAAAATAGTGATTAATTTGTAGACATTTTAAGAAAATATTTGTTTCAAAGTATTTCGTATGATTTGGAACAATTACATATGTGTTTCTTGGGTGCTGTCAATTGAATCTTACAGTCAGTAGCATCAATTTTACTGGCATATGTACTTACATCTTTTGCCAAATTGTTTATTTGTGAACCATAATATGGAAGACAAAAATTAAATTTTGTCATTTCAGTCTTGTTTTATCTTTCCACAGTCTACTTTTTAATTTACTCCATTGTCATTATCAGCAGCAGTGTTTTTATTGCTATGTAGGCATTTTATATTTTGAAGTTTCTTTTTCAACAGCCTGGATTAGTTTCCTAGGGCTGCTATAACAAAGTACCACTAACTGGGTGGCTTAAAACAAGAGAAATTTATTTTCTCATGGTTCTGGAGACTAGAAGTACAAAATCAAGGTTTAGCAGAGCCATGCTCTCCATGATGGTTTATTCTTCATTTCATCCCATCTCTGTCCTTTTCAGTCCAAGTTGGCAATGTTTCTGCTAGTATAAAATTCTCAAAAACTTTGTTCATCTTCTGTGTTGACAGGATGAGCAATAGACAAGATAGTTCTCTATAGATCCTTCCTCAGTAACTCCATCTCTAATCCTAACCACTGTTGAAATGGTGGATTGGATCCATAAGTCACTTGCTTAATCTTTTTAGCAAATGGTTGTTGAGCCACATCCTTGGCTCTGTTTCCAAAGCATGCTATCTGATTGGCAGTTGAGAATTTTCCAAATCAAGTGCTGCTTCCATTTTCCTTAAGAGTTCATTTCTCAATTATTCTCTTTTCCTCTAATTAATTTTCTCAATTTTCATTTTCTTAATTATGTAATTTTCTCAATTACAAAAGTAATTGCGGTTTTTGTTAAAGAAATTGCCAAAAACTCAAGTACTTTTGCACCTAGCTAATATAAGCATCAAGAAGTAACCACACCACACACATCACACTTAGCTTGGAGATCTCAGCTAAGAATCCAAGTTCATCACTTACAAGTTCTACCTTCTACTTAGTAGTAGATCACGATTTGGCAAAGTTTTCTGCCACTTTATAACAAGGATTGTCTTACTTTCAGTGTCCAAAAACATTTCCATTTGAGACCATTTGCATTTATGACTATATATACGTATGTCATAAAAAAACTTTCTCTGTAGCTTTGTTTGTGATATATGACTGTGTGTGTGTGTGTGTGTGTTCATAATAAAAGCTTTATCTGTAGATTTTCCTTTGCTTCTTTCTGAGCCCCCAGCAGAATCAACTATAATGTCATTATTTCCTTCAATAGTATATTCAAAACAATGTAGGCTTTTTCTACCAAGCACCTCAAAGATCTTTTAGCTTCTACCCATGGCAGAATTCTAAAGCCACTTTTACATTTTTAGATATTTTTTACAGCAGCACCTCACTTCACAGTAGCAAAATTAGTAATGGTTTTCTAGGGCTGCTATAACGAAGTACTGCAAACTGTGTGGCTAAAAATGACAGAAATTTATTATCTCATAGTTCTGGTGGCTAGAAGTCCAACATCAAGGTATAAGGAGGACCATGCTCTGTCTTATAGTTCTAGGAGAGGACCCTCCTTGACTCTGGTAATTGCCAGCAATCTTAGACACACACTTCAATCTCTGTGTCTATGGTCCCATGATGTTCTCCCTATGTGACTGTCTCTGTGTCTCTGTTTTCTCTTCTTTCAAGGACACAAGTCTTTGGATTAAGGCCAACTCTATTCCAGTATGACCTCATCTTAAGTAATTACATCTGCAGAGACCATATTTCCAAATAAGGTCATAGTCTGATGTTCTGGGTTGACATACATTCTGGGGTTGGGGGGCAGTATCCAATCAAGTACACAGCCTATGGCTGTTTTTTCTTCAACTTGGATGAGATCAATTTTTCTGATTAAAGGAGTTGTGTACTTTATGTGACACTGCTTATATTATTTTAAAAATATATGACATATTTTGAATATATCTAAAATACATTAGATATTGACTACTGAGTTTGGATTATTATCAAGTAAATGTAAAGTGCTTTCTACATAATAAAATGGTTAATGGATATTGAAAAGCCTTATTGTTGGTACCATTAAAAATCTAAGAGGGTCATGTTATATGCCGAAAAGACAAATGAGTTTGGTAACAAAGTAAGAATATATGAAGGTCCTAGACTTTGAACTTTTTAAATATATATTTGGCAAGAACTAGTGCTTTTTCAGAATGTCAAGACAAACATAATAACAAGGTAATTTCTAGATTATTCTTTTTCTCTAAACAAACATTCAGTATATTCTGTATTCTCTTTACTCTGTTAAATATGACAATAGTCATCATTTAAACATGTGTGTGAGGCAGACTTATTTTCAGGTGTTTCCATCTGTTGTGAGGGTATACTTTAAAAATAGGACAGAAACACACACAAATTAAACACAAAGCCAGGGGAAAAAGAAAAGAATGAAAGAAATATCCCCAGGGCAACAGTGAGAAAAAAACCATTTGAGCTGCCTGTTATTAATTGTTCAACCTGTTTTACCTTGGAATCCTACATAATTATTTTCCAGGGGAGGGGCAAACAACAGATGTTGAATAAAGGTTGAATCTCAGAAAATGAGACTATTTTAAAAATAAAGTTACTCTCACTCACCAACAGGCATTTTTTTTTGGCAAGACTTTAAGGCAGCAATTGATTTCTCATATTCACTGTGCATTTCAATAACATTAATGCAGAACAAAATATTCTTTTTTTGTTTGTTTTAGTCTAAGAAGTAGATCAAATATACATGTACATAATATATCTAAGTTAGAGGCTCATAAAAAGCAAAACAAAAACAAAAGCAAGAATATACCACAGCATTTTCTTAATTTTGTATTACATGCATGTTTCATGTTAGGTAACAAAAAAATAGAAGATGTTACAGAAATATATATATGTATAAAATATATATATATATATTTCTCATTGCTAAAGTCAGTACATTCTTAAATTAGGTGACTGAGTAAAGGGCTAAATTACAAATAGTGTCTTGTTTCAAGTTCTAGACAGCATATATTGTATAACTAATATTAAGATGCAGTACACATTTTTATTAAACCTTTGGTAACTAGGGATATTATAGAATAGTTTGTGACTTTAATTTTGGGGGCCTGCTTGTTCACATCTTCTATCCACTATTGCAGAAAATTATTTTATTTAAGATTAATGAATGCATCATCATCATGACTGTATTTCTTCCATGGACCTAGGAATACATCTGGTTACTTTGCATTGTTTTCATCTCATCTAAACTTAAATACCCCCAGAAAAGTAATTTTCTTCCAATAAGACTAAGTCTTATGTAGCTGGGGAAATACCAATGACCATATCTTTTAGATATTGATCATTCTAAAGAATTTTAATATAAAAGTTAAAATCAATAGACAAGGATTCATAATTCAGTTGGCCCTTTTTCCTACTTGGTTTTTTCTATTTGTTAACTAAAAATATTTTATTTTTCAAGCATTCCCGACTTTGCTTTCCTTTGCTATCCTCACCCTACACACCATCACAAGTAGACTTCAGTCTGTTGATCTGCTTCCTCCAGGTGAGCAATTTCTTCATCTGCTAGCTTTCTTCTCTGTGATCCAAATTTTACTTGTTAGATGATAGCACTCATAAAACTATACATTTGCAAGGCAGAACATGTGGACTTTATTTCTTTAAAGGAAAATAGCATAGTAAGTGAGTAATTTTCTTTATTGTTTCTGCATTAATGCTCTTAGTATTTCCGGAAAAGCTGTATAGTGTTAACGGTTGAAACAAGAATCTAGTCTTACACCAGGTTTTTAATATTTGTTATTCTTAAGTGAGTTTAAGTGGGCCAAATCTTAATTATTTCATATTTTGAAAATTCTACCACTTATATTAATTTCACTTAGGAGATAGTGTAGAATAAACTGATGGAATGGAAAGTGGGCTGTGCAGGAAAGAAAGACTTGATTATTTTCTTTTGGTGTAAGTTGTTGGTGTAGATGCAATCTGCTTCACTGTTGCCACCTGAATAACTAGGTTTCACCTGAGAAACTGAGTCCCCAAATTCCTCTTTCCTTTTGGACTCAATTACACGTCATATTAGCTAAGTGTTACTTTGTGAAAATACGTTAAAGGCTTCTTTACACAATACTTTTAAAAACCTTTACATAGCAACCCCATATAGTTTCCTAAAGGCAAGGCAGAACCAAAATTATATAAATTATAATGGCTAATGAAGCTAAATATTTAAATCCCTGGAACTCCATAAATTATGCAATATATTTCAATCTCTAAGTATGCTCTACATGTGATTCAGATAATCTTGGAAAACACATTAACATTTGAAACAACTGGAAAAATTAAGTAAAAAAACAGGAAAAAGTATTCCTATCTCAGGTGAAATTTTAGCTCAACATATTATACCATTCTACGTCTGGATATCATCCAAGTCTCTGAATCATTTGAATGCTTTTGAGAGATTTGATTGGTTTCTGCATAGTTTAATCACTACTTAAGAAAAACACTTGCTACTGGAGAAAATGATTATATCAGGTTGTTGCTGTGCTTGAAAAACATACATGTATATTATAGTAACCTAAGAATCACAATTTTTCTTGCTTTATTCATGCCAGAGAAAGAGACAAGGTTGCTTTATTTCTTGTATGGAAATGAATGGAAACTGTAGTAAAAATAGAACAGCTTTAAACAGACAAAGTTATAGTTGGGAAAGTTATACCTGTCCTTGATTTGGGGGTAAAAAGGTGAGAAGTTTGAAACACAAGTGTGTCCGTGTGCATGTGCATGCACACACACACACACATATATAAGGTCTATATAAAGTCTTCCTTGTTACCATTGAATAGCTGTGATTTCACATTGGTTAAATTTTAATTAGTTGGGAAAAGTGTTATATTTTTTTCATTCAGCAAAAATTAAATTCAACGGTATCATTTATACCAATAATCATTTTGGATTTTAGAATGTAAATTTTTATACATTATTTCATGTGTTCCTCAATATATTTCTGTCTTGATCTCACATCCATTTCCTGCTCAAATGTATGTGAATGCTCACTGGTGCATACATGCACAGGCGCAAGTACACTTGTGCAGAACCATGGCCATTTACCAACAAGAAACACAGAGCTAGTGTTGTGATTGAGCACCAGGAAAACTGGAAACTGTTGTTAGGTAAATTAAGCCTTATTTTATGTCCACTAAGTGGTTCTCAGAGATTGTTGTCTTTAGGCAAGGCCCCTTCTATTCATTTCCATCTGGTATATGAATGTAATTTTTTAATCATGTGTATGAAGAATGCATGCATAACTATATGTACATTTGCTTTTTAGCTGTATTCCTTGGGTGATAATTATGTGACAAATTTGAAGTTATCATTTTAAATTTACATTTTCTCAAAGTGTCAAGATAATCAGGATAGCAAAGCTTGCTAATATTTTCTATTGAATATATACTATAAAACTCTTCAATTTAGAATACAATTGTTGAGGCTACTGAATGTAATTTTGCATATATATTTTTGATTATTATAAAATTACTATAACAATCATTTTGTCTCTATGTTATAAAATAATCAGAATAATAATATTTTTACTTTTGTTTCAATTATCTCCCAAATAGTTCATATAGATATAATCTTTGTGTTTTATAGGTAATAAATACATCAATGAGTTATGTATCTTAGGATGTATACTTCTTAATAAATTATTAATCTAACAATACATTATTTATATTTGGGATTTTATGCAAAATTATGTGCAGATATATTTATTTTTAGTAATAAAACAACTATACTCAATAAGAAAAATGCCTAGATAGAAAGTTTCTTTTTACTAAGTACTGCTAACCTAATAATTTTTCCATTTTATAATAATAGAAGGTAGGTTTCCTTTGTGATCATAAATACTTTTATCATTTAAAGAATGAGCTTTAAAATAAATATATTACTGGAAATTTGTCAAATCAAATAGTTTCATTGTAGTTCACTTATGGGTAGACCTTGGATTTTAATACTGGATAAGTTTAGCTCAAGTCAAAAACTCATCTGGACCTTAAAAATGTACACATTCACGGTTAGAGTGAAACTTACTTAAATTCAAGCTTTTTTCTCCTTTCAGCGGAGAGTTTGTGATCCCAATTATGTGTCCAATAGAAGTGTCCACATTCTCTGATTGACTTATGAATTATACTTCTAAAGGAATTTTAGGGTCCAGTTAGAAGATTACTGCTATTTTCCTAAGCATTATAAAGAAATTTGCTGTGAAAGCAAATATAAAAATCTGACTTGCTAGAATTTAAATTTATTTTTTTAATAATAGAGTTGCCTAAAAAATTTATTTTGGCCAGATTATGAAGGTCTTAGAACACCAAACTGAATAATCCATCATACATCCATTTTTGATAATGAATATGAAAATTGTTAAATGGCTCCTTGAAAATACCTTTGGTAGCAACAAAGAAATCACTTATTTCTAAGATAGAATGAAAAGATTATTAATAAGAAAAACTCAAATATAGCACGTTTGAATTAAGAAAGACTGTCTTAATTAGTTCTTCTGTTATATTAATATGAATTCCTTTTTAGATTGGATTCAGATTAAAAGTCTGAAAATAAAATAATTGCTTATATATTTGTATTTATTTTCTTGTTAATATTACCCTTTGGGAATGCACTTCACTCTTACTGTCTGTTCTTTGCTCTGGGTATGGCTGATTATCAATGGAATCGCAGAAAATACTCTCCAAGATAAGAAAGTATTTAAAACGTCACTGTTAGACACTTTTTTATCTCCATACTGCATGATGCATGGTAACATTTTCTTTAAAAACACATTTTTATCTTTACTGTGATTCAGAAATAGCCCTCTCCAGTAGCTTTTTTGCCCCTCAGTTTGATTACATAGCAGGATAATCTAAAGAGCCACATCTCTCTTTTAATATGTAAATTTCCTGACCTCTTTTACCAATTTCTCCAATGCTTCAGTGTGTTTTAATGATTACAAAACATTAAAGCTGTTACTAGAAAAATGGCTTGTCATTGCCAGTAAAACCTATTACAAGAAACATTTCTGTATATTTACTTTAGAACATGGATATTGAGTGCATTGATTTCACTTAAAGTTTTATTCTTGGGATGAACCAATTGTAGAGGATAAAACACATCAGCTTCCAATAAATTTATAGCACAGTTACAGGTAATAAGAACAGAATGGTTTTAGAGAGGTAATTCCAAGAACAGCCTTTATTTGAAATGGCAGTTATCATTCCTTTCCTACCCTTTATAGGTATTTTTGACTATTTAAAATAATAGTAGCCATAAGATTCACAGTTTCAGCAGCTTAGTGGTAGGGGTATTGTTTGAGTAAGATCAAGGCCGAATTATTTAGGTCCAAATGCCTGTGTTTTATTCTAAAGTTACCTTTGGAAACTATCATTTTAATTGTCCTCTTAGAAAGATTCCACTTCATAGTAGACATTTGTATGTATTTATTCAAGTACATATTTATTATTATTTTTCTGTGTGTGTGCATGCATGCACATATATGCATATGCATGAACACATTGAGGGCATTTAGCTTTAGTTTTTACATTTTTGTTATATAAGTACCTGTTGCAGAATCATTTATGGAGTAGTATAGTTTCATACATATTTCTCACTCATTTGAATCTTTAAAAATACCTTTTGTATTACTTCTTTCTTCAAAAATATAGTATTTTTGAAAATACTTGTCTGAGCAAGACACGGATCTGTTCGTCTACACATGCCCCCCTAATTTAAGTTAACAAAGGAAACTTTAGACCTATCCCAAGTAGAAATCTGTGAGTTTAATAAACAGCTTCTGGAAACTAGAATGTCATTAAAAATATTAAAATATTAAAAACATTCTTTAAAAATCTATCTTCTGGGACTCCCATATCCTATTGGCAGAGGTTGATTGCTAAATAATAAGCCAGAGAAGATGAACTGCATCTGAATTAACTGTTTTCTGAGAGTGCTTAAACTGACACCTGATTCTGTTTGCTTGTTTCTAGCAATTGAAAACAAGAGCTGCTAGAAACAAGATGAACAACAGGATTTAAACTGGTAAATAGATATACATCCCAATAGCAATCAGACAGCAGGCAGAGAGAAAACACTAATAAGACTCTCTTGCTTGCTTCTTACAACAAGTTTGGTTTAATAGGCATATTTTCATTGACCTTCCTTACAGGATTACCACTTTGCTAGGAGGATGACTTGAATCTTAGATGTATTCATCCATGTCATCAAAAATGGTGTCATTATCAGAGATGGGGTTAGCTTACAGAGGCAATAAAAGCATAAGGAAAACATCCTCTCCAAAGATGAAGAATAGTAGAATACTTAAACAGTCTTGGGTCTGAAATTCACAGTATTATTTAAGTTGCTAGAATTTTAAATTTGTCCTTGTAAGCCAAACAGCTTTTGCTAACTACTGCATGCCAGAGCATAGGTTTCTCACTGCATATAAATCAGGTTCTTTCGGAAATTGCATTAACTCTTTCAAGACTCTAAAATTACAAAGTCTTATTAATTAATTCATATGTTGATGATAGCTGTTGGCTAAAGTGTAAGATACAGAGACAGCTCACTTAAAAGAGAAAAGTGTCTCATTCGACACGGCAATGCAGTAGAAGAAAAAAACAAAAGAGAAACGTAGCAGAGAAGAAAGAAACCTATAGGTGCTGAGGTGTAGTTTTCAGGATACTCACTGTTTTCCATAATTTAAAATTATAAAAAGGTGATTATTTAAATATAGGCTTTGATTTCAATAACAGTGTCACTGGTTTCCAAAATTTCCTAAGGGGAAATTATTCTGACCTCCAGTTCAAGTAGAATATATGTCAGGCAGGATTTATCTCGTAATTTAAAATGGTATTTTCAATAATAAATAGATAACTTTATATTTTCTATATAAACATTGTTTTTAACAGACATCTGATATTACTGTAAACAATGCATATCTCACAGCAATAGACAGCTATTATGTACAACTTCATTTGGTCCTGGGATCATTCTGAAAACTGACATTATAATCTCACAAATGAATGGTACTGAAATGAGTAATTTATAAAGTATGTAGTTGTTCCCATTATAGGTTACCCATAGTGTTCGATAACTTTTAATTTAATGATCCTTTCCATCAATTAAAGCATCTGTTCAAATTCAGAAGTGTACATTGAGTGTGTCATATATTCAAGGAATGGAATGCTGAAGAATATACTGTAGTATCTTGATTTCAAGGGACTTTAGGGTCTCCAGGTAAACAGATAAAAAATAATAAGGAATGCAGAGTAATGCTGTAATATATAATTCAATGGGAAAATTGCTACATTATCTTCATATGAAATATAAATGCCTATTTAGGAAAAAATTGGAAGTTTTTAAAATTTATTGTTCTTTATATGGTGTATCAAAAACCTTTTCAATGGTGTATCAAATATGAAAAGTGTTCTGAGATTCAACATCCATCTTGCTCTTTGTTGTTGTCTTTGCTTTGTTGATATATTTTTTACCTCTCTTTTAATACCTAGCGAATCTCTTTTGTTCCAGACTCTCCATTTTCTGATCTTCTAAAATAATCCTTTAATATTTCAAATACTTTACCATATGAAATGTTATGTTTGGTTAATGATAACAGAAAATTAGAGGAAGAGGGAAGAAAGATAAAGCAGATGTAGGAAAAAGAAATATTTTTCTAATGAAGAATTTTAAAATGCAAGATTTATGCTGGTAACATAAAATACCAGTTTAAATGCACATTAAGACTTTCTTTAGAAGAAGCAGGATGATATGAAAGATGAAAGCTGAGTCTGGGGGCTGGAATGCCTATTTCAGTGAATCATTCAGGTCTTGTTGTGTCTGTTGGAGATACTCTGGCTTGAGCCAAAAACTCTAGATATCCCTTTTTAGAAATAATGCTGATTTGGATTCTATTTACCCTATAGCTCATCCCAATTCTATAGTTTGATAAATGGTGTCTGATGACTTTCCAATCAACCACCGAAATAATTCAAGAATCTTTGAAACATATGATACACTGCTTAAATACTTATACTAGTGCTTCATTGCCTGCTGCATTAAATTTGGTCTTTTACTTAGAACTTTTCCATTCTTTTTTCAGATCCTAGCAAATTTTCTCTACATTGTTATGTCAAGTGTTGCCATTGCAGCTTAAGTCCTTTGACCTATAAAGCTGGTCTCTTACTGCCCTGTGAAGTGCACATTCCCATGTGAGGTGTGTTTCTTTTCTTAATCCTTTACCTGGAGCGCCCTCTCTCTGCTCTCCACTCTCTGTTGAAACCCTGATCAGCCTTTGAATCACAGATCAAGCACCACCTCTTGCATAAAGCCTTTCACAATATTACAACCTACGCTTTTCTCTGTATTTCTGCTGCTTGACGTTCATATGACATAGTTCAAAATGTAACTGATCATGAATAATTTCCCATATGCTGGTTTCACTCTACTCTTTAGTTTCCAATCAAAGTTTAAACTCATCGGTAAAGAGATATAGTCTTACAAACTTCAGAACTTTAGAAGTAGATAGACCTAGGTTTATTTACCACAGACCTGTATGCAACAAAACACTCATTCTACAGCATTCTATCCAAGATACCCCTCCTTGAAAACTTTCAATTCCTAGGCAAGGTGTGGGGAGATGTGTAATGCATTTTTACCTTATAAATTATTGTGTGTAACTTCTTTAAAGTAATTGCTGAACTACACACATCTAATGTGCCCACAAAATGTGAGCTGTCTTTATGCTGGTGGGACGTTTGAATTGTATTGTTTTTCCTTGAAAGTCTCTGTAAGCATACTTTTCTCAAAGTGAATATAAACCTTGTTCTAGTGGTATAATATTGAGCTTCAGCCAGTTCTCTTCAGGGTACCTGTTAGGAAAAAGATGGTTCCATTTAGCTGTGCCTTTACTTCCAAGCATCTGCCGCTGCCCCAGGTGATGGCTGTGCCTACAGAAGGGAATTCAGGGAAGGGGCAGATTAAATTTTCAGTGTTGATCTCAGTGGCATGCCATGGGACACAAATGATATTTGTGCCATAAATTCCCAATGCATGGTTTACATTCTCATTGTTTTGTAGTCCTAGCAGTTCCGTATCAAATACTGTTTTGCATTTATTCCTTATCATAAATTTCATTTCAATTTGTCTTAAGTTCTGTTCACCTTAGAGCACTATCTATGTGTGGTCAATATATACGCCAGAAAATTCCATTCCGGTAAACATTTTACTATGTCCAAAGGGTCACAAACACTTAAAACCATCCCTGAAGGTGTGCAGGTGCATTGAACAGTAAGTACAAATGCTCCAAACAGCTCCAAATACCCAGCTGTGATTGGATTCACTTGCTTATGATATAGGACAGTGATTTCTGGTGTCTGAATGCAGCCGTGGCAATACATTCAAAAGCATTGTGCGATGCAGGTGCACGCTAGAGGATTGGTACTTCAAAGCTGCCGTGGTTTGACTATTTGATAGTATTATAACAACTTCCTCTTCAAAATGTACTCTCTGCTATCAAAAGCAGATAGAATGGCACTTCACAAAGTAAAATCTGGAAGCCAGATTAGCAGTGTATACTCCTCAAAATGTATACGTTTTTTTCTCATAGTATTTTTATTACTTGAGATATATTTTACATTTATAATTCTTTATGGGGCTGATTTTTTAAAAAATAATCTTGTTTCCTCAGGTCCTATGTCTAATTTTTCCTCATTATATCACTGTCAACATGTTAACAGGCAGCCTCATGAAATAAGCATATTATAACAAGATATATTTTCCTCACTATATTAAAAAATAAAAGCAGCAAAAGACATTCCATATCTGTGTATCTGTATATTAGTTACTTGATTAAGAAACAACATGTATCCCTGTGCACAAGTGAGACACATGGAAAATACAATGCTATAGAAGAAGAATAGCTTAGCTAAGCAAGGGATGGATTCTCCGATTAACATTTTTTCTTACACAACCCTGTTCTTCCCTGCATAAAGGATAAAACAAGCTTATTAAAAATGGTGTTAAAATAAAACTTGGAAGTAGGAAAAAAATTCCAGGAAATTTGTAATATTAGAATACCCATTTAAAAATCTGACACAGGAAAAAATAATTTTGAGACAACTTACTTATCCAGAACTGTCTCTAGAAATAATATTGAAAGCAAAATTTTTACTCCTTTTAGTCAGATAGTGAGAACAGAATATTCATTTTTAACAATATACAAGTAAATGGGACATAGAAGTCATAAGTGGAAATAATAATGTTTATGAATATAGATTGTTAAGGTACCATTTATATGGAATGACTCACTCTATTATTATAACAAGTGTAAAGGTTTTATAGGATCAGAAAAGAAAGTAAGTCAATAATAATCAACATAGCCGAAAAAAGAAAGAACTGTGTATGTTAGAAAAGTGTCAGTTCACAGGATGTTGTAAATTATGTCAATTCACTGAAAGAAAAATCCATTTTATTAGAGGTATGTTGGACCATTTTCTGATGAGATTTCTATTTTAGCATTGATGTTTTCTCTATGTTAGAATATATTGGGATAAATTGCAATTTGTTGTGGTCATAGAAAAATGTGGGCACATGCATGTGTGTGTAATTGTGTGTATGTCCTGAAGAAAGAAAAAGGCCATAAAATCAAGCTGTTGTTATACCATTAAAGCCTCTTAAGAGAAAACTATTACTGAGCATGAACTGCCAGCCAAAGGTCTTGGCTTGGCTTGGTTTGCAGACAGATAAAGAATTTGTGATGGGTACTTAGCTTAGATTCTGTAGAATTAATCTACAGAACACTCGTGCAGACCGTAAATAGAGATGAGTGCTTGCTCTCTGATTTGGAAGACAGCTAATTAGATATTATGAAAGCTTACATTGTTGAAAGAAGGTAAATTAGAAACAGAAAAAGAATAACGGGAACAAATAAAAACTGGACTTCCATTTATAGAGCTGTCTACTTGGAAAAACTCTAATATTAAGATGTTGTTAGAAATGATACCAACTACTACAGTAATAGAAGAACACGATTTCTATTTACATCTGTTTACAAAACAGAAATAAGACCATTTGGTTGACAATCATAAAGCACAGATAACTTTTTGAAATGTCCTTTTCCCCTGGCCACAACAATTTAGACTGTCTTTATTGATGCCATGATTTATAGATTTTGGTTTTTAAGTGTCTATGACACAGACATTTATCTCATCATTATAGAAAAGAAAATCAGAGGCAAATACTGGATGCACATAGGAAACTCCTGTGCTGCAAACTATATGCACGTTTTCAGGTGTACAAATATGTAAGTTCCCAAAGCACTAAGTATGTCTGAAACTCAGGGGAGGAAATCCTTTTATGCTCTCTAAAATTTCCCTAAGTGGTCACGAATTACTTTTGTAGTGCTTTGAAGACAGGGAAAATAAGTTTAAAATGCTGACTTGTGACAAATTTCTGCCTGAGAGCAAAACAGAATAGAATAAAGAGGTAGATTCTCTCCAAAGTAAGACTTTTTGGCTGGTTGCTAGGCATATTTCCTGTGCTTGGACACTACAGAATCGGAATCCACAAGTGTTTTTCCCTGAACTTTCCACAATAACTATGTTCAACTGAGGCACTTAGTCTTTGTTAATCTTTGTTGATTTTAATAACATTTTGGTTTCAACTTTCTATCTTATAAATGATAATTTTGGGCATCATTGAAATGGCTATGCACTCCTGTGATATAGTGACATTATACAATTAAAACACATCGTAAAATTAAATTATGTAACATTTGTGGGAGACTATTAAAACCCAACAATTTAAAAGCAGATAATTTGATGTTTTTATCTAAGTATTTTTTCCTCACATAGATATAATTTAGAATAATTTCACAATGGCTTAATTCCTCTGAAGGTATATTTTGTCACAAAATGATTGTTTGCCTGATATCCTTAAGATTAAGCTATTAAACTGCTTAGTGTAGGTTAAAAAAGAGAGAGAGAGCTTTCAGATATTATCAGCCAATATGAATATGCAGATTTCGGGTATCTTTATGTCCAAATCCATTTTAATTACATGAAATTCTAAAATCAGAGACAGTTAAAGTGTTGATCTAATCATAGGTTTTGCACCCAGGCTTGTGGCAAAGGGGAAGATTAAAATGTTGCTTATTGGTGCTTTTAGTCTGAAAGATTTATATATATGTGTACATTAATATATATAAGCTTTGTTAATATATAAACAAATACATAAAATATTGTTATTTTAGTTACAATAATAAAATATTGTCTTGTTTATGTACCCCTGATATTACGAATATAGAACTTCCTGTGATTCACCTGTATTTCTCTTATGGTAATTGCTAGTAGTTAATGTTCAGAAATGCATAGGTTATGAATTTAAGATTTTCTATTTTATTAACGAATTTTTAGTCTTTGTCTTGGAAAAAGCTAAGTTTTATCACAAACATAAAAATAAAGGTCTGTATACAATATGAATATGTGTGCATGTGTGTGTGTGTGGTTTACGGTGCAGGTAAACTGCAAATACTACAGTCTTTTGAGTTACTTCATCTGTTTTGCAAAAATGTCATATAAATTAAGAGGCACAATTGAACTAATTAAGGTTACTGCATTTAGATACTTCCCTTTGAGGCTTGCATAACAGTCAGATGCAGCAACAGGAGTATAGAAAGTGATTCTTAATACTAAACAAGTGTTTAAAGTTATTTGATTGTCACATAATATTTCAGGGAATCATGCTTTTAAAAGATTAGACATTGTAAACTAATAGTTTATAACTGTAAACACTGTAGTTTACAGTGTCTAATATAGGCAGAACTGCCCACAGTCCCACCTTGTGTACTTTAGAATTGTTTTCTTTCTACAATATAAACATGCTTATCTGTGAGTATCTCTCATCTGCATACTATTTAAATTTTGCTATGTTTCTTGGCAAGGGATGCATTCTATGAAGGGGTGATCATGTTATATTGAGGGAAGTAGGAAAACAAAAGTAAATAATATCTTGGTAATCCCAGATTGAACCTGAAGAAAAAAGTGAATATTTGTTCAACTATTTTTTATTTGATTTCTTCTGTTCAGGGTTTCTGGACTTGTTTTCTGGTGTATATATTGAATATATGCAAACGGTGGCTATCTAAATAATTTGCTTTTTTTTCATTTCCATAGCTTATAATTTAACATATCTATTCCAGAATCCATTCCCCTTAAAGTACAGAGAGCAGTTTGATCATCTATCTTAGAACGGTAGGGCTTAAGTAAATACTCTTCAATGTTATTTTTTATTATACACACTTAACTTATTGAGGGCACTTAAAAATGTGCAATAGAAGGTACACATGTCAGAAATACTGTGAAAACACCCTTTTTTGTCTTAAACAAACCCTTTCTTTGTGGCAGCTTTCCCTCCTTCTCCCTCCACACTCCACTCTCTCTTCATCTACCCCCATCCCTTGCCTCCCTCTCATTCTCGTTTCCCTCCTTCCCTTCACTTTGTTTTGCTTCTTTCCCTTTCTACTTTCTTCCTTTTTTCCATTTGTCTATCTTTTTTGCCCAACCAGTCATTCATTGTATATTATCTGTGTCTCTTCTTTCTGTATTTACCTATTCATCCATTTATGTTTTTTCAAAAATGATTTCCCTGTCTCACAAATTCTAACTTGACCCTTGACAGTTAGAGTTCACGTTGTGCTCATAGTTTCTGCTGTTTGTACAAAAGTGTCCATTCAATTTTCTTCACTGCCTGTGAACTGCTGCCATCAAAATTATAGTCTAATCACAAGGTGAACAGCTTGTAATGTATCATAATCAATACTCAAAATTTGCTCCCCACGATGTGACATAAAGGAGTTAAGTAAAATGCTGCAGATTTTCAGCAGTGACAAGCAAACAATCATTTTATGTTGGTGGTTTCAAATTCAAGGTCGATTTACACTTTCATACGTCTGCATTATTCTTTCTTTTTCTGTGTCTTAAATTCATGCTGAATTCATTCAGTGTTAGCTATCCAAATAGCTGCAATGAAAGGCCAGTCAATATGAAACATGAAACTACATTAGCATATTTCAAAGACAGTGTATGAGTTATAAATGAATTTTTTAAAAAATTTCATGATGCTAGAAGATACAAAAGTATTACTGAGTGAAATAGATTGTAAAGTTTTCTACTTTTCCTTCTTTCTGAAAGATAAAATTTGTTGAAAGTTATCTATTTGTTGAAATGATTTTTTTAACATTTACTGACAGATATAAATAAAGGTAATATTTATGATTCCCATTTAGAGTAGGTAAAGGAAACAAATGACTGATACCTGATATTAAACCTTTCTTTTTGCTTTTCTATGTATTTATTTACTTATTTATTTTGAGACAGGGTTTAACTCTGTCACTCAGGCTGCAGTGAAATGGCATGATTACAGCTTACTGCAGCCTTGAACTCCTGGGCTCAAGCCATCTTCCTTCCTCAGCCTGCCGCGTAGCTGCATGCACCACCTCACCTGGCTAATTTAAATTTTTTATTTTTGTAGAGGGGTGTCTTGCTATGTTGCCCAGGCTAGTCTCAAACTCCTGGGCTCAAGCAATCCTCCTGCCTCAGACTCCCGAAGTGCTGGGATTATAGGCATAAGCCACTATACCTGGCCAATATTGAACTTCTGATACCCCCTTTTAAGAAATTTCAGTTCTAATTTAAATACATAAATAGAGACTTCTGAAAAAAATTAATGCCTAGTTTCTGCTGTTCTTCATGTCTGTCTAACAGTCTTTCAATTTGTAGATAGTATTTGTGTCTGTGGATGCACTGTGTGACTGCTTTTCAGCATTCTTTCCTGCATAATAAATTTAACAGTGAATATTTAATTTACTCATAAGAAAACATTTCTTTTAAAAAATGACAAAATTAAAATAGAAGAAAGATACCTAATTTTTTTTGAGGTTTCACAGGTGTGAATAAATAACATAGTATCTTTGTTCTCTCAAGACACCATTTTGATTTCTTCCTAAAAAATTTCAGCCTCTTAAGAAATTGTTTTATCTTAAAACCTTTTGAGATAAAACAGATTGTGGGCTTTTTAATGTAAATAATTATTTACATGCTTTAAGTATAAATTTAGGTTTCATATATAACTTTGAGAAGTGATATACAAATTTATCAATGCTATTACATTTGCTGCTATTTTAAATATATGTTTCATGTGGACATCCTTTTCTTGCACAGGACACTGTAAATGTGTAGAGATCATCTAGCACCAATTAAATGGCAAATCCCAAGGGCGCCTAAAAGTGTAGGGACTTCTATTCCCATTACATAAAGGTAAATTGTAAATATCCTCTCCTAAAAGTAAAAGTCTCTGATTTAGAAACAGTCATTAACCACAATGAGCACAATCATTTATATAAGAAAGGGACAACTGGGAAGATGTAGCTCAAAGTTATGGTTTAAAATATTGGGGTCAATGGAAGTATGCAGCTGTTCTATAATTAAGGATTTTTTTTCATATTCCGCATTCAGCATCTGTGAAATAGAGATCATTAAAAGAATGCTTTATTTAGAGTCTCTATTGGCAAAGGAAAAAAGTAAAAATTCCCACAGAAAGCATTATTATTTAAAATAGGAAATCATGATTTGTCATTCATTCTGACCTGTATCTGTTGAGTAAATGCATTTTCACCTACTTACACCCAAAAAAAAAGCTGAACAGAAAACTGATTACATGATCCATACGCCTATCTAATAAAATAGAGATGTGCACTTTTTGACAAGCTTATTCATAATACGTCCTGATAAAAAATTCCATTTGCCACTCTCAGTAGGAAAAGTAAGCATTTAAAGGAAACCTTTTATTTCATGACTGTCATCCAAATAACAATTACAAGCAAAATAGTGATAAAACATTTTTTAAAGAGCAGCTTAGAACTTGTTATGGAAGTTTGCAATCCAGTTTTTGCCTTGTTATTTGATTTGAAAAAAATAATCCTGATAATCTTTTTTGAAGTTCACTGTTTCTAGGATGAGTTATACAGAACAAAGACTAACTGATATTCCCAGGAGTTTAGTTTATGGTGATGCTCTATTCTACTGAGAATGATTCTCCAATGGCCACCTCTTACTTCTTCCCAGGCTATGGGAATTCATTAATATCTAGAGAATAGACTTAAATTAAACCATTGTCTCAACCAGCAGGTTTATGCAACCATCCTGAAATGTTTTAATTATTGTTTTCTTTTCCTTTTTAATTAAGAGACCAGAGGTCAAGCAAGCCCATTGAGAGCTGATCACAGCCTCTGTAGAAATTTAAAGAAAACTCTAATGATTGGATTTGCTGTTTTCTCTTTTGTTTTGCAGAACCAGAAGAGTGTGTTAATTGCACAGATGAATGCCGAGTGCTTGGTCATTCTGACAGGTGCTGGATGCCACAGTTCCCTGCAGCCAATCAGGCTGAAAATGCAGATTACCGCACAAATCTCTTTGTACCTACAGTTGAAGCTAATGTTGAGACTGAGACTTACGAAACTGTGAATCCCACTGGGAAAAAGACTTTTTGTACATTTGGAAAAGACAAGCGAGAGCACACTATTCTCATTGCCAACGTTAAACCTTATTTAAAAGCCAAACGTGCCCTGAGCCCTCTCCTCCAAGAGGTCCCCTCAACATCAAGCAGCCCAACCAAGGCATGCATCGAGCCTTGCACCTCAACAAAAGGCTCCGTGGATGGCTGTGAAGCAAAACCAGGAGCCCTGGCTGAAGCAAGCAGTCAGTACTTGCCCACTGACAGTCAATATCTGTCACCTAGTAAGCAACCAAGAGACCCTCCCTTCATGGCTTCCGATCAGATGGCAAGGGTCTTTGCGGATGTGCATTCCAGAGCCAGCCGGGATTCCAGTGAGATGGGTGCTGTTCTTGAGCAGCTTGACCACCCCAACAGGGATCTGGGCAGAGAGTCCGTGGATGCAGAGGAAGTTGTGAGAGAAATTGATAAGCTTTTGCAAGACTGCCGGGGAAACGACCCTGTGGCTGTGAGAAAGTGAAAAAAGAAAAAAAAAGGCATTGGCATTTTCTTGTCTCTTCTGTTGATTTAAAAATGATCCCTCCTGGTGATAACCCATTTTACAGGGATGAAGAAAGACCAATGCTGCTTTAAGGCTTTTAGTGAACATCTGAAGTGCCCACAAGTATGTTCTTTCCACTGCTGATTTCTTTTTCAGAGATAACAATGGTTTCGTTTTGACCAAACTTGTATTAGGACAGAATTAATGATGCTTAAAGAGAAAAGAGAAAAAAAAAAGAGAAGAAAAAGGAGAGACAAAAAAGGAGGATGAGGAGAAGAATTACCTTTTGACAATCTGTTAGGAAGGTATGCAGTGTGAGAACTGAAGTATTTCTGATCACTCTCAGACTGTCCTCCGTGATTTATGCTGACTTAACTGTTTACCTATAAACCCCATACAAAGCAGGGTCATAATTTGTAATCTGTGGTGGATTTCTAGCAGTCATCACAGGCTTCTACTGAAAGTCCTGAAAAGACCTTGCAGTAGTCCAAGCTACACCAAACATTAACACATATTTGTGGTAAACATTTCTGTATAAAGTTACCTGACACACATATAAACACAAGGAACATTCCATATCATTAGTCAAAAACAAAAACAAAAAAAAAACCTTTGGTCATTTGTAAGACATCTCATGTCATATAAAAGTTAAATGTAAAAAGATATAGTCCATTTTGTCCTGCACACACGTAGACTAATTCACGTCATTAAAGAAGAAGAAAATTTAAAGGTTTAAAATGCCTATTTAGCATTTTAGTGTCCAACAAAGATTTAAACAATGATGAATATGTTTTAAATTTGACATAGAAAAGTTGTAAAAAATAGTTACCATTGAGTGGTAAGATTCAGAGAAAATTAACTTGATTAATATGTTTTATTCATTTGTGGACACTAAAATAGCTCAGGAAAGTGAAAATGTCTTAGACATACGCAAGTCACATGACCATTTAAATGTGCAAATGTAAGAAGATTCAATGTGTTTACATCAAATGACATATTTTATTGATTTATTGCAGATTCAGTGCATATGAGCCAAATTGTTGAGTGTATAAGAGCTATATTGTGTATTTTATTAAATTAATATATAGTTGTGTTGCAAAAATATTTGGGCTTATATTGTAAATGGCAAGTGTTGCCTTGGTAGCTGTCGAACTCTATGAGTTTTGTTTTTTCCTGCTTCCTTTTCCCCATGGAGTGTGGGAAGCAGTGCCTCAGAGCAAAGTCTCTTGTTTAATGTATAGTCTACCAAGTACTACAGTACATAATCTGTTCAAAATGTGTTTGAGTGAGCTGATGGAGCTAACTGAAAGGTCAAAAAATACATCCATCAGTCATGGTTATGTGCAAGTCCTTGTAGAAGCTTTTATTAAAGTCATGCTAAATCACAAGAATTGACATTTGTACCAATATCTGAAACTTCTTCATGTTTTTTCAATAACATACAGCTTCTGCCTATGTAGATATTATGCCATCAGTTGGTTCTCAAAAGTATTTTAAGTGCTTCAGATGTGTGTTCCCATTATATTTTGGAAACATGAAAAATGCTTTAATGCATGTATGTACCAGCAGTGGTTACTTGCATTGTGTAGTGTTTTTCAAGAGGTCTGGGTCTTAACAAAATGTTTTCCTTTATCTCAGTGCTCTTCTGCCTCTTTTTGTTGGTGTCCTTTGAGAACAATACACCTTCTATTCCTTCATTTGGTTACACCTTTCCTTGTGACATTTAGCGAGTTTCAAACTTACTTCCTTATGAGGCTAAGAAACCTCAAATTTCAGGAATTGGGAAAAATAAAATTAGCACTTGCAGAAGTAGCAGCAGATGGGAAAATGCCTTGATTGACACTTTCTTTCAGCATTTAAAATTTTTGGCATTTTACAGCTTCATGACAAACAGTTTTGTGCCCATACCTTAGAAAATGTGGTGCTGAGTTGAATAAAGGCTGTTTGAGCACTGGAGCAGAAAAATGCATTATTTGCAAACTGGTGGAGAATTTTGTGCCTTCTCTTCTGGCCACCAAGCCAGTGTAGAAACAGCAAAAATGTCATAAAAATTCTTATATTTAAAACAAAAACAAAAGCAAAAACAAACATTGAATTAAATTAAGTTTTGTAATTTTAAACTTTAAAAACTTCTACTGAAAATATTTCCGCCAAATGCCATCAATATTTTAGACTGTACCTCGTTTGCAAAACTGCTTTGAGAGGGAAGAGTGGACAACTCCCATCAGCCTTATTCTCTTGAGAACTATATTTTGGTTCCTAGTAACAGCCTTTCCAAAGCTCTACTCTTGGTTTTTATTACTCATAAATGTTTAAATTAGAAAAGAAGGGACCTTGTACATGTGAAACCTAATTGACTCTCTATATTTTGGACAATTTATGTATCTGAAATGTGTTGTCTCTGTTATATGACGTTATTTTTGCCAGGAGACTACAGGTTGATTTAGCTTGATAGCTGAAATTTGATGGAAAAACTGATTTCCATTTAGTCTTACCAAGTGTTGCCTCTCTCTTACTAGACAGATAACCACTTAGTAAAATCTAAAGCAGTATGTAAATGAAATCAGCAAAGAGAGTAGGGTTTATTTTATAAACATTCTTAATGCTAAGTAACCAGTTGTTCAATTTATTATATGTGTCTGAGGACATTAAAACACCATAAGATTGTAATAATTGGTTGTGCCAATGTGTGAGGGATTTACCTTTAGGCTCGCTGTCACCAGTGATTTACTAGTGTTAGCTGTTTAACACATTATCTGTATTTAGTAGTGATTATTTATTTACAAGTTGGTGGTAATTCAGCAGTCAGGACTCTAAGCTTTTATAGTTGAATTGAGGAAATCTCGCTTTTATTCATTTAGCTGGCAACTGCCTTTATTGCAGACCTCTGGTGCTTGGCTTTCAAGGAAGCCTATGAGATGCCAAAATGACACCTTTAGAGAGCACCTTGCTCTAATAGGTGATGCATGAGCAAACAGTGAGATTTGAAGGGGTTTTAACATAATTTAGAATGTGAAAAAAATATCAATTCACATCTTTCAAGTACTAACCCCTCAAAAAATCCCACACATACAAAATATGTGATGTGATACCACTTTGTCTTTTAGGTCTTTAAGTAACTGAAGTTAAGCACAGAAAAAAAAAATCACTTCATGGAAATTTCAGTAAGAAACCCAAACTTCTAAAAATTTCTACAGATGAACTAAAAAAAAAAAAAAAAAAAAAAAAAAAAAAAAAAAAAAAACAACAACAACAACAAAATAACCTTTTCATCAGAGTTAAAAGTAGTGAGAATCTGTTAGTTATACCTATACCAAAGTAAACATTAAAGAGACATATCACGCAATTTCAAAGAATTCTTTCATGCTATTTCTTAACCTGACATTTCTAACTTTATTGCAGGCAATATACAAAGATTGGCTCACTACTCCATAGGTTAATTGAATTCCTGGTTGAGAAACTAACTTGTTTTGTTTTCTAAAATTAGCTGAAATCTTGTAAAACATGACTTCCCTTTAAAGGATCTAGATATTGCTCAATTTAAAATATGGCACCATAAAAAAGTCATGTAGTAATAGAGCATATGCTTTTTTAGAACCAGGTTAAAAGCTGTTTGTTATCTAATAGAGTAGAAGTTACTGAGGTCAACAAATAGACAGGTCTGGCATAATATATGCCCAGTCATAATAGTCTAATTATATTCTTTTGACAACAGACAGCATTCATCAGAGCACTAATTCGAATGAGAGTTTTGGCTATCAAGATGTGTTGATTCTAAATATTATTGAATGAGACCTGATTAAAGTCTGACTTTCCTGGCCCCAGTGTTTTGCAGGTTGGCTATTTCCATTATCAGCCCATCACTCCATAAAGTTCTTAGCTGCACCAAGTGATTGGTGAACAAGGACAACAACAAAAGCAGCATACATTGTATGGATTTATCTCAACGCTATTGTTTAATGGCTGTGTTTAATGTGATCTATCTGGAAAATGAGGACTCCGAATAAAAAGCTATTACTAATAGTGGTGTTGCCTTCCCTTGAATTCATTAACACAGAAGGGATGTGTTACACACTTCCCTGTGCATATCACAGGGACCCTGATCATAATGATTTTGGAAAAGCAAACTGTGGCATCACAACTCATTTTGCTAGTTATCTGCTTGCCATTAAAATAAGACTTTTTTTAAACAAAAATTACTTGATAGTATCACTAGTTTCTCAATAGAAGTGGATTAACAATCTTTCACATAGCTTAGATAAATTGGCTAGTTAAATAATTACCAAAGGGTCATAGCCTAATAATATTTGTAGTTTTAAATATTTACAATTAGTATAAAGAGAATTTGGCATAAGATCTCAGAGGATTTCAGAAAAGTACATTTATAAGCTCTGTCATAATCTTACATGACTAATGAAAGCAAATAGAATAGTCCTCCCTCATCCGCAGGGAAACGTTCTGAGACCCCTAGTAAATGCCTGAAACTCCAGGTAGTACAGAATCCAATATATACAATATGTATAAATGGTATTTTAAAGTAAACACATATTTATCTTGGCATTTAAAAATAATAAACCTCCTTTTCTCCTCATTTAACAAGCATCTATTGCATTCCTACTATGTGTTTGCCTTGGGCTATGATGCCTCAGGAGTAAACACTAAAAAGGAATGGTGTCAGAGTTACTATCTTGTTGGACAAGTAATTAGGTACTTTCTAATATACATTACTCTTTATAAATTAGATTTGGTTGTTTGCATTTTTTCTTAGTTAATCCACACATCCCACATATCTGCCATTTCACTAACTGAGTGACATCTTCTAAATTTCAAACCAGTGTAATATTCTTTTTGTTTGGAATTTTTTAAAATTTTACTTTTCTTCTAGCTGCATAACATATATCATGAAGAGTGCATTGCTTTTCCATATCTGAGAAGATCTTTATAGGTTAGATTTATTGTTATAGATTAAATAACTTGCATATTTGTCCTTTTGTTCATTTATTTGCTTGCTTTTTCTTTTTTATTGAAGACCACTTATGCACTAGGTGCTATACAAGGATCCTAAGGTACAAAGAAGTGCTAAGCCAATTACATTTTGCCCTTAGAATATGTATAGTTTTTGCTTGGTGATATTTACTAACATAGAAATTGACCTTATTCTACCTTAACACTACTACTTAATACAAGTAATTTCATTACATAAAGAAAATAACTTTACTTTTAAGAACAGCAAAATCCATATGCTTACCATACCATTCCTTCACTGCTCTCAAGTAAACCAAGCTGTTAACTGACTTACCTGAACAATCTGACCAGGGCTGAGGGCGTACTGAGTCTTTCAAATGAAGTTCCCTGTCTGGCTATGCTGCAATTAGGAGGAAACTGTGGAAGGGACATATATCACAGGCTTACTCCATATCAATGAAATGTTAAAGTCCTCCAGATAATATTTACTTAAGTAGGTATACTCACTAGATACAATTATTTGGTAATAGCATCATTCTTTGTAGAATATGAAGAAAATTAATTTGTAAAGACCAGTATAGCATCAATAAGGCACATACAAATAGATCAGCCAGCTAATGGACTATTTTAAAGCTCTTTATTACCTGCTTTTGGAGGTGGATGCATATGGCTCACCAATGGCATGTATCATTTTCTGTTCATTTTAGACACTAATGATATTTTAAGAAATCTATTCTACATTAGGGATCAAATTCTCAGTATTCCTAAAAGAGGGTGCAGCTTCTTTTAACGTTCTTTATTTTAAATATCTCAGAAAGAGTTATCGAAAAATAACTTAGGTTTTGGTCAAACTATGGCAATAAGTATTTTACATGCAAGGAATAAGTAAGGGAGGGAAGATATTGGTGAGCTTTTACAAACTGTATATTACACAGATCAACTTACCGTTCATTAGCTCTAAATAGATGCTCTACTTTTTCTCTTACAAAATGAAACATCTCACTTTGAGAGGAATGATTTGCTATTTGTTCCACGCTCTGTTTCTTATATACATTAAATTATTTAAAATAATCAAATAAACCACATTTTAATTATGATTCATATTTTAAAATATAGCTTTCTGAAGTTATGTAATTCAAATTACTTCATAACATTTTCCAAAGATTGTAAGGAAAAAGAACCAAATTTTGAACCTTTTTAAATTAACTTCAAATAGATTATCATTGGATTTTGTTTAAAAAATTGGCATTCAGGGCTGCTCATATGAAGACTATGCTTACTTTCCTAAGGATAATTCAGAACCTAAATTAATAATAGTAAACTCTGCTTATAGAGCATATTTCAATTCACAGAACACTTTCACAAATTTATAAGATATTACGGAAGTAAGGATTCTGAAGCTCAAAGAGGTCAATGGACTTATTCAAGGGCGACTAGTTAGGAAGCCTTATACCCAGACTTGAACTAAAAGTTCAATTCCTCCCCTTATCATAGACTTTGTGAATTCTGTAATCCTGCCATATTTAATATCTTACCCCTCTAGTATCTCCAATGTATCATTTGAAACAATTTTTAAAATTATGCCACTAACATGATTGTCTTTTAAAATTCACCATTACATCATATACTTTAGATCATCTCTATGTTAATGGTTCTTAATGGTTCAGAATTGTTTCTCCAAGATTGCCTTCAATTTTTCATTGCCATTTTTAAAGATATTTCACAACATTGGTGGTATGGGCTCTAAAAAATATTATGGCACATTAGAGATTTTAAGTGAGCTTGGTATATTTTCACCTGGAAGCAATTATGTAGACTGTATTGAGTTCCTTTATACCATAAACTTTTGCATATATAAATTAACAGGATTATCAAATGGCTTCTTAGAAATGATTATGTAAGTTCTAGTAATATTAAAAAGATATTTAAACATTACATCCATACATATGGGTTAAAATACACATACAAAAACAGGAGAGCCTAATAATTTCAGAAGCCAGTATCATAAAACAAAGGGGAAGGAGAAGTTAAGTAACAGCAGTACGGCTAATAAATAAATAATGCATTTTAAAATGTCTGCTTGCTTCATTTATATTAAATAAATTCAATTTTATTGCCTTCTTCAAAGATCAGATGAAAAGGTAATATTGCAATTGCTGGTAGTCACTTTCAGGGTGGTTAATCAAGTGAGGCTGGCCTGACTCTGAATTTAACTTACTAAAAAAATTGTTTAATTTGTCTCCTTAGAACTTACAGAGCTCCATCTTATTCTCAAAAGATGCAGTAATACATTTCTAATGTTCTTTAAACACTACTTATTTTATATTTTAGAAATCTAAATTAAAATAGATGGGATGGGATATTCACTCATTTCATTGATCTGCTAAATACCAGTATACTACCTCTTTAACAATATTACGTCATATTTTGGTAGTATTTTCCCTTACCACTGCAGTTTAAATGCTGTCTTAAATTTAATAATCTGCTTTGAGATAAGATTTTTAAACTTTTATTTTATCCTTTCCCTTTAAGAATCAAATTTATGTCCATATCTTTTTCTCCACAGTATTACTAAACATTCTATAATGATTGTCTACTATTTCCCATGTGATTATTATCTTATTTTCATCTTCATTTCATAATTTTCTCTCAATGACAACTAAATATTATGTTGTCTTTCTCATCTATTTATTTCTCCATTAAAATAACCCCCATATGTCCACATGTTGTAAATCAATGATGGAAGTAGGAATGACCTACTCAATAATTACATTGGGTGAAAAATGTCCAAACTACTTATGTAAACCTGAAGGAAAACTAACAGTAGTATTTAGGTATAACCTACATGGAGTGTTAAAATGGACAAAATGCATTATAAAGTATAACAGGAAATATATGAAATGATAAACAGGTTAGAATGACAAATCTCAGATAAAATCTTTATGCAAGAGTGCCTAGCTATTTCATTTAAAGGTTGAAAAAGTGATAGAAAGTGAATTATCTTACTATATTATCACCAATTCCTATGTATTAAGAAATCCTCATTTTAAGATTCACCATGTGAAGTGTTTGACTTTGATTTGAGGGTAAGAGAAGATAACCTCTGAGATTATGTGCTTATGATTTCTTAACCTGCATTTCTTCCTAAAAGATTTCTAAAATTTAAATGTTATATGTACTTCATTTCTTTCATTTTGCACAACTACAAAAATCTAGAGGAGGAAAGGAAATAAATGAATGGGTCAAATATGACTTCTCTGCTACCTTTCCTTCCAGAGATTGTACATCCCAATTCAATTCGACAGAAATTTATGGAGCATATATAGTATATTTTGACACCATGGGGCATACAAATATTAACTAGATATAGTCTTTGTCTCTCTAGAATTTATAATATACTGAGAAATGAAGATATTTACAAAATATAGATTGTAGTTGGTACTATGAGAAAAGTACAAGTCACAGTGAGCAAAATTTTTTTCAAAAAAGAAAAAGCAAGTACTTTCAAGGGAGGAAATGAGAGGTCAAAAAGGGAATCAGTAACAGCTTCTTGGACACAGCAGCATTTGAATTGAGCATTTAAGGTAGGACAGGATTTTGGCAGCAGAGACTTACAGGAAATGCATTCTGGAAGAAGAGAGAGGCTGCCTGTATAAAGACATTTAAATAAAGTCAGGATATTTTCTGATTAAAGTTAAAACAGGGTTAGAAAGGTAAGTTCGAATAAGGTGGGGATTGTTCCAAATGTGTCGCTTAGGAGATGTCACCGTGATGTCTGTCCTAAGGAAGATCCTTAGCCAAGAGCCTTAAGGACACCTGAATTAGGCTCACTAGCTTGGAGAGTTCTGCAGAAGACTTGCCAGGCTGAATGTGAATTCAGGAAAATAACAGTAGGACAGCTTGCTGTTGCCTGGTGATCCATTCTTTATAAGATGCTGCCTAATAGCACCTTGTTCTTGGGCCAGGTCCAACTATCTAGAGGCAATGCCAACTTTGCTGAATCTTGCAATTCTCAGCTTCAAGCCATTATCAGAGTATTTATGTGTATGTTTCCAACTTCCCAGAAATAATTCTTCGTTTGAAATCTGAAATCATCTTTGAAGCTCTGGCAGACAGAGACAGAAGAGAGAGGTGAAGATCAAGGGCAGAAATGATAGGAAAGATGTCCATGCCTTGAAAAGTGCCTTTTAAATATCCCAGATCCTCCAAGCACCTCCTGAAATCTGCTGTGTGAATTCTGTTAGGTAGAATAATTTTATTCCTAAGAATTGTTTATGTATGTCCACTGTCCCAGGAACTCCCAAAGTTGATAGAGCTGTCCTGTCTTATTCCTTCTATAACATTCTATATTTACTGGAGCTTGTACTAACTGGTATTTTGGCACAAAATAGAGAATAAGTAGTTCCCAACTAGGGACAATTTTCCCCCTACAGATATTTGGCAGTATCTAGAGACAACTTTGATTGTTAAGACATGGGGGTAGAGAAGTTGTTGATGCTTGCATCCAGTGGGTAGCACCAGGGGTGCTACTAAGCACCCTACAATGCACAGGGCAGCCACCCACAACAAAGGTTTATCTAGTCAAAAATGTCAGTAATGCCCAGCTTGAGAATTCGTGCCATACAGAGAAAGGACATAGATAAGAAAAGGGGAGTGAACAACACTGGGCTTTGGATATTGAATATTAAATAGATTAACATGTTTTTGTTTTGTTTTGTTTTGTTTTCTAGAATTTAGACAGAATTTTTGGAGATTCTTTCATTAGCATTCAGTACTTCTTCCCAACTTCCTGGGGATATATTCTTCTCTGTAGATTGGCAGGGCCAGCGTCTCCCTGCAGCTGAGAGGATTAGCTCAGGCCCTAGTCAGTACGAAAGCTCACATGTTGGTAGAATCGCCATGGAATGTAAGGGAAGGGCATTGCTTGAGATAACTGTTTCTCTACTCCTTTTTTCTTTTCTTTTCTTTTTTTTTTGATACGGGATCTCACTTTGTTGCCTAAGCTGGAGTGCAGTGGCATGATCTCAGCTCACTGCAACCTCTGCCTCCAGGTTCAAGCAATTCTCGTGCCTCAACCTGCCAAGTAGCTGAGATTGCAGGTGTGCACGACCATGCCCGGCCAATTTTTGTACTTTCAGTAGAGACGGGGTTTCACCATGTTGGCCACGCTGGTCTCAAACTCCTGACCTCAAGCAATTCGCTCACCTCGACCTCCCAAACTGTTGGGATTACAGGCGTGAGCCATGGCACCTGGCCTTCTCTACGCCTCTTGAAAGAATTTAAAATGGATTCCTTATGGAAGGCAGGTAAAACAAAATTCCCAGCTATGAAAGGAGAGAAAATAATCTGCCTTTGGGACTCTCTCAAAGGTCTAGCCTTCTGTTGCGTTTTAGACAGATTGGCATGACCAACTTATTCTCCATCTGAAGTCACCTTAGTGTGTATGTGAAATCTGTCTCTACCATGACTTTGGGAGTCTGTAGAGGCCAAATACTAAAAAGATAACGATGGTAGAGTGGTAGCAGATCAAGAAATGGCAATCTTCAAGCAGAAGTTAGCTAACCATATGTATCCCTGAATGCTGTAGAATGAGTAGAGATCTTTATTGATCTCTTAGGTATCTTCCAAGCATAAACACTGATTTTAGTTCCTTCAAAGTAACACATGGAACGCCAAAAAAAAAAAAAAAAAAAAGTCAGATTGACTTTCTAAATGAGGTGAGGGGAAGGTGAGTGCAAACGTTTCTTAAAAGTTTTTTTTGTCTTGACACATATTCTGTTTTACCCATCCGTAAGGCAGGGTAGGCGGTTCCAATGCACATTTTATGAATTTGAACTTGAAATGACTCTAGTTTTAAAATAATAATGGTAATGTGTTAAAAGGGTGACAAGAACTCCAGTGGCAAAGTTGAAAGTCTGCACACTGACAGGCTAATTAATATAAATAGTAATTACCATAGCCAATCCACATTAGAGACTGGATTTTATTTGGCTAAGTATGCACTAAGTGTGTTAAAAATAAAGTTATTATACACTGCAGTGAATACTAGTATTACCGACAGACCAGGAACCCTGAAAATCAGATACTTTCACAAAGGGGGGCAGAAGAAAAGACTACAGCCTCAGCCTTGGGAATGATCCTTCCAGTGGAGACTCAGTAACCTCCCCAGCACATATACAAATGTGTGTATATCTTCCTATTTTAAAAAGCAACATAATTGTGATCTACCACCACTGTTCAAGCTAATTTACTTCCTAATGGTTTATTTGCATAGTGAAATTTGCATTTTATTTTATAGCAAATGCTATTATTACTCCACCTGCCCTCTCTTAGATGGAACACCAAAACTAAGAGCGAAAATAGAAACAATTTAAGAAGAGAACAAATATTGGAAACACTTCAGTTAGGCATCCTCGCTTGACAATACTGAATTTGGCAGCCAGGATAGGGCATGCCAAACCTTGATGCTTTCTACCTTTCGTGTATGAGTGTACCAGCTTTCCATTTCAATCATCTCTCTCTCTGTTTCTCTGTCTCTCCGCCTCTCTCTCTCTCTCTGTGTGTGTGTGTGCACGTGCACGTCCAAGTACTTGTGTCTACTGTTGCAGTTCAATAAAGGTAATTTCCACAAGTGACACTAAGCCATACTAAGTTCATTGCGAGGGTGTATTCATACTGAGAAATGTTAAAGACAAGCAAGAAGTTACATGCAGGCGTAGAATGACTTACCAACCTTTAACATCACTCCTGCCTGCCTGACTTTTATTGGCCTCAGGCAGACAGGAGTCCAAACTGCAGATCACAGCCTAATATAAAAAGCATTGCTGGCCGGGCCCAGTGGCTCACACCCGTAATCCCAGCACGTTGGGAGGCCCAGGTGGGCAGATCACGAGGTCAGGAGTTCGAGACCAGCCTGGCCAATATGGTGAAACCCCGTCTCTACTAAAAATACAAAAATTAGCCGGGCATGGTGACGGGTGCTTGTAGTCCCAGCTATTTGGGAGGCCGAGGCAGAAGAATCGCTTGAACCCGGGAGGAGGAGGTTGCAGTGAGCCGAGATCCAGCACTCCAGCCTGGGTGACAGAGTGAGACTCCATCTCAAAAACAAAAAACAAAACAACAACAACAACAACAATTTCTTTCTAACTTCCTTATGTTATCAAGAACACAAAATCTGGGGATATATTTTCCCTTTTTGTTGAAGCACATGTATCATTATATATAAATAAACCTATGTATAAAAACCCATATATACATGTATATATATGGTTTTTTTCCTGCTTCAAAGTTCAAATTCTAGGGTGACAGCTGTCATTTTAAAGGTGACTCACTATAGTCATTTAGAGGGTCCTGTAAGAGGTAGATAGGACTTTGTTTCCTGTGGAGCACTGACAGGTAATGATTCCTGACAGCTTTTTAATCATTTCAACAAACTTATACACATGTGTCAATTACCCTATCTGGGAAAGTTAACACAGCAATCAGAGAACGACAGGGTGCTGGAATTAAAAGAAAAAATATTCCATAAAATTTTTACATACAGAAAAGAAAATGCAGGTAAAAACATATTTGAAAGTTTATTTTTTTAATCCATAGGCAAAAACTCTGAATTTCCAATAATAAATTTCATATTTATGTTATTATTGGTGATAATTCTTAGATGCTTCATAAATAAAAGTATTAGGGATAAAACTATAAAAATGTAACGAATTAAATAAAAAATTGAAGGCACATAATAAAGCAAAGTCATTTTTCTCTTTGAAAACTTTAATCATTGTACAATTAAAGGCTCCCAACTGAATGGAATAGGAAGTATTTTCAGTTACAAAGTCACAGAAAGGAAGTAGAGAATGGTGAAGTCATGGACTCTGTGGCTTAACTACCTCAATTGGAATCATAACTCTCACCTACCACACTCAACGATGTGCCCTTGTATCAGTTATAGGCAAAATAAAATCTTTGGGCCAAATCCATCCCCTCATCTCTTTGTGTAAATTGACTAGAAGCCAGCTATGCCCACTTAATTTACTTATTGTCTTTGGCGGTTTTCCAGCTAAAGAGTTCGCTCGTTAGGACAAAACTGTATGTCCCCAAAAGCTAAAAAGATAACTATCTGGCCCTTTATGGAGGAAATTTCTTGGCTCTTAAATTATGTAACTGCTATGTACTTTAATTTCTTAATATGCAAAATGTGAACGATAGCAGTAACTCCTAAGGTAATTGTAAGCAATAAATGAAGTAATACATGAAAAGCTTGGAACTATTTGGACACATAATAATCTTTCAAGAAATGTTATCCATTATTCTAAATGGGATATTCTCAGTAATATCAATCTATCCACACCTAATCACAGTACATCACTTCAAAATCTTGTTGAAGGTCTTTGTCAGACAAATTGTTCTAAAACAAAACACAAACAAAATAATAACTATAACAAAACAATTCAAGTATTGACTGAGTTTGTTGTAGTTTCCCAGCCATTATGAGCCACTATATTCCTTCCACATTAATAGCCAATAAGTCACTTAAGCATTTACCATCATTATTTCACCAGAACCCTGAAGGCCTTTACCTTATTTGCCACTAGCTTGTAGGAGTATGTAGTCCATGGTCAAATGCTTCTCAGTAAAGTTAAACAAGTGGCAGCTGGCACCATACAGCTCTATCATAATGAAAACATGAGGTGGCTGCCATTACACAGTCCTGCACTAATGAGAACAGTAGGAGGCTAGCATTACAATGGTCTAATGAAAACAGGAAATGGCTGGCATTAAATTGGTATAATAAAAACAGGAGGTGGCTAGCATTACCCTGGTAGAATAAATAAATTAAGAGATGTCAGGCCTACCCAATCTCATCTCCATTATATATGACCACGGTACTCACAATTTGGACCAATTCCACTCAAAGTCAACCCAGTGTTGGATGAAAGTATGATTTTTTTTTTCACACTATGCTTCAAAAGTTTCTTCTGTTTCAATTTGTGTTTTCCTTCAGCAAATGCAAGCATGTTATAAAATAACGATATAATTTACACTGAATTCTTTCCCTCCCCCTTTACTCCAAAAAAAGCAACATTATTTCCGACTCAGAAGAAGATTGGCTGGAATAAAAGCCAACAATTCAAAAGGAGTTTCTAATTTTGTCCTTGCCTTTTCCTCACCATTCTCTTTTAAGTATCCAATGGTGACTAAATACTCAGAGTTGCATAAAACATCCTGAAAAGGAACACAGAAAGAAAAAAAAATGCTGTAGAGAAAAAAAAAATAAGCATAAAATCAATCATTTAACTCATTTAACTAATGGACTTTTTTTCTCTGAACAAAAGGTCAGGTTTTTCTCATACATGGGTTGATTTTTAAAAAATGTATTTGTGTAGCTTGAAGACTCTTGTTTATAGCTCTCAGACGATAGATTTGCAAGAATCCTGTGCTCTGTTGTAACTCACAGAGCCAGCTGTATCTGAATCATCCTGGTTTTTTTTGTTGTTGTTTTTTTGGGGGTTTGGGGGGGCTAAAAACTGAGCAAGTTTGCGCAGTTCAAGGTCAGTACGTTAAGACAGCACATCAATCCTCTGTCATTCAGTGGCTCCAATTTCCATTTTAAAATTACATATCAGCTGCTTTGTTTTTTAATTTAAAAATGCATACATATGTACATATTTGCGAGTGACTTCCAAAGAAGAACAATGCCAAAAGTATTAAATACTTCTACGGAAAGGGTCAAGTTTCTGTAGGCTCAGATACTGCTGAAAGCTTTAGGATCCTGATGCTGAAAGCAGAAGCAAGCATTCTGATAAGATACTCAGGTGAGAAAACAGCAGTGTAATTCAAATAAGATCAAAATATTAATAATCAAATAAAACTTTTTAGTCCAGTTGTATACACTGATAACATTTTAATTTTCTCTGCTCCGTAATTTTACTGGCTTTCTCAAATACTTCTGAATATATCCAATTTCATGAATACATTTCTAATATACTAAAGAAGCAAGAAGGTGACAAGAAAAAATAATTTTCTTACATTGGCCCCGCTTGCCTTCTACATTTAGGTAAGGTTAATTCTTTTTTGCTGAATATGCCTTTATTAGAAATCATCAAAATTGATATAAAAATTTAGAAAGATAATGGACAAAAAAAGGCAGTTAACGTTCCTTATTGTTTTCAAAGAGATGGAACTTATAATATAAAAAAAGTGATTTTGTCCCATGTTTAAAGCCTGAATAAAATCAATGATGCCCTGAACACTAATACATATGTTGCTTAAAAATCTGTTGCTGGGCTTGCATGGGACTCACAGACATGGCTTAATCGAGACACAAAGTGATGCATGCCATGCATTCAAAATTAGCATCTGGCTTGGGGCCACTAAATTTGGCATCCCAAGAACTGATTCTGTGCTCTGCCAAGTTTCTGCAGGGACTAGACTCACTGAATTCTGAATCACAGCCTCTAATTTCCTCTTCAACAGAATCTCTTTGAATTGTGAGACCAGAGAAACCTGCAAGTGAACATAAAAATTGAATGTGAAATACAGAACTCTTCAAAGAACATTCTAGATAAAAGTTGGATACAGAACATGAAATATTTCCAGTTAGTCAATTGTAATATGGACTGCTTACTAGACAGCTTGCCCCATTCAATTTGTTTATTCGTTACGTAAAGAGGGGACACGATAGGCTGCCTGTGCTGCCAAACTCCAAAGAAATACTTGAAACCTTATAAATTTTGCATATCATAAATTTACTTGACAGGTTTCATCACATTGTAAGCAATATTTTTTATTAACCACATTTGTGGAAGAAATGGTATTTTGCCCTATTTTCAAACTAATCAATTCTGTCATGGTTGGCATCTTTATTACATTATTAAATACATCAGTCAATACCACCTGATGTGATTGAGTCCTGTTAATGTAACAAAGATGTTAAAACTTAGATTTATTTTTCCCTAAGTCAAATCAACAGGTAGAAAAGAAAATTGTTTTTAATGGAATTTTTAAAAAAGTATCGCCATTGAAACTATTTCTGATTTAAAATAATAAATTGACCTTTCTTCAGGTTATGCTCAAAATCACTTATAATTGTGTTTCACTGAAAGTGCTGCATCAAGCGTTTGATTATATATGATTTCAGCTTTTGCAATCCATGAAACCAAGCACCTGGAAATTACAAAGGGATCACAAATGAATGAGGTGGTAAAATGTAAGAAGGACTTGAAAAGGCTTGCTTAGAATTCAAAAGAGGGGAAGAGAAGAATGGGTTAGAAAACAGAATATTTAATAGGGGAAACAGAAATCGTTCTTTATTTTAAATTGTTTTTTAAAATCTCTATAGAAAAAGGTTAGTAAGTTTTCTTGAAGGTCAATAAAATTGTTTTAAACAAAAAAGGTGCTAAGAGAGGGAAAATTCAGGAAAAAACATTCCAACCGTTAGTTTCCTTCTCTACTGAAACTCATTAAAACAGCTTTAAATGCCAATAGAAAATAAGAACACAGAATTAAGTTAAATTTTCATAGGCAGTGTCAGCATTATTTAAAACATTTAGTATCTTGTCTGGAAAAAGCAACTTAATTTCTGATTTACCCTCAAATCAGAAAACATAACAACCATTCAATTGTGTTTTTCAAAGAAAAACAAAATATTTAATCTTATCTACTAAGAACAAAATTTCCATGATAAAGTTATTGTGTTTTTAGCATATGTGAACTCAGAATTCCACAAGAACTCTTGGTAATATTTCACATTGGAGCAATTTATATGTGACTCACCTAAGTAAAAATGAAAACTTAAAGACTTTATTTTATGTGTCAATTTTTTATAATAAAGCTCTCTCTCTCTAGATAGAAACATAGATATACATGCAGATCTATTTCCTACTGGTTCTAGTTCTCTGGAAAACCCTGACTAATATTATTACTAATACTACTACAAGGGTATACAATTATATTTTCAGTGCTTGGAGCTAGTTTGTTTAATGGTAGTTTTGGTTTTAGGACTGTCGAGGACAATGTTGGGAAATGCAACCTCGATTAATTTTTTTACCCAAAGCACATGTAAGTTGATTATCCCAAACATCTTTTCAAAAGAATTGACACAGAAAGTAACCACCCAGCTGTTTTAAAGAATAAGTAGAAATTTGTCTAGTGAAAGGAGGGATGAAGAAATCCCTGTAAATAATTCTAGGAAATTGAAGCAGTACATGCAAAACCTGGATGCCTGAAAGATCATGACTTATTTAGAAAATTATATTAATAGGAAGCTTTCTACTAGAATGATCAATTGCTGTCAAGGACATTGAATGATTTCCTGGCAAGTATGTTATGGAGGAGGATTTCTCCACATCTCTTTGAAACACTCAGCTTCCTTAAAAAATATATCTAAAAGTCTTATTAATAACATATTACTTATATTAGTTAATTATGTATGATAAATATAAAACAATGTGACTTAATACATTGATATCTCATAACCGAACAAAGCAAAAATATTTACAAATTATATATAAACAGGAATACAAAACCAACAAAACTCAAATTAGCCTGGAATCCAGCACTTTGAGGGGCCAAGGCAGGAGTATCGCTTAAGCCCAGGAGTTTGAGACCAGCCTGGGCAACATAGTGGCACCTTGTCTCTACAAAATAAAAATAAGAAAATTAGCTGAGGATTGTGGCATATACCTATAGTCCTAGCTACTCAGGAGGCTGAGGCGGGAGGATCACTTAGCCCAGCTCACTTGAGATTTCAGTGAGCTATGATCTTGCTACTGCACTTGTGTGGGTGACAGAATGAGACTCTGCCTCTAAAAATAATTTTTAAAAAAAGAATACTTAAATTAACCACAATTAACTTAAGATAATGAATAATTGTGTTTTGCTGAAACTGAATTGCCACTTGAAATGTTAATATGAATATAGCACAGTGCTCTGTTTAGGGACTGACTGCAGGTGGTTTTGAGTTTGGCACTGTGCATCTTACAATGACGTAAATCTCCTACCACTCATCTGTTTTTGACCCACTGTAAAACACTCATTAGTACACATACCCTGGTGTCTTTTGAATGAATGCATCATTTACATATTAATTATGTCTCTATTCTTTTTCTCTTTAGCCTCCAAACATGGTGTTAGGCTCAAACTTAATAACTAATTTTTTAAAAATCATTTTAACAATGAAAACCTATACTTTAAAAGTTCTGGGAGAAAGTTTTCTGACACCCAAGGATATATCTGCATATCCCAGAGAACATATGGAACCCAGTTGAAAGAAATTATTACAGAAAAAATTTGTATTATGTTAATTTGTTTTCCTGAGGTATTTGAACCCAATTTTTTTCTGTTCTCCTTATCGTGGAAATAATCTACGGCTATAACACCCTGAACGCGTCTTATCATGGAAATAATTATCTTGTTCCTTATCTTGTTCCTCAGAAATTTTTCGACAGAATAGAAGACTGAAATTGTGAGATGCAATAGAATGTGCCATACAAACATAATGAAATCATGATACAGCTTTAGTGATTGTATTTTATTTCATGAATAAAAGTGGAATTCATGCCATTATCCACAATTTGGTTGGAAAAAGCAAATCAGTGTCATCCAAGGAACTTCCATACCATGAGAATAAGTTTAGGTAGAGTGATAATCTTCTATAACTTTCCAAATGAAGTAAGGCTGGAGAGTTACGGCACTCCTTAACCAATCTTTAATTTGCCCCAGCTTGGCAAGGTTCCTGACAAGGAAGCAAGAAGTGGCATTGAAGTATCTCATTCTAACCTTGATAAGCCCTTAAAATGCAATTTACTATTACTTTCAATTACTATATATCCCACAAGTGTTGATTATTTTTGGCTTACGGCAGCCTCATAGTCAAACAATGATGAATGAATATAATGATCTGTTCTGTTTTAACAGAAATCTAGTGTTAAAGCAAAATAAGATATTTAGACTAATCTCTATGACTCCCACTTGAAGTTTTAATAAACTGCCAAAACAATGTGTTAAAACTAGAGTGAAACAGTTATTCCAAGAAGACAGAATTTTTTCCAGGAAAATAAGTGATTTCCTTCCTACAAAAGTGATAATTTGGCTTGTTTTCCAAATGTGTTATTTATATTAATTAACTCAGTTCTAGAAGGTCCTACTTTATACTACTAAACAACTTAGTAGGTAGCAATGAATTCAAATATCCTGAAGTATGGCAAGCATTCCCCAATTACACTTTAATTGAAAGTACCATTTCTGAAGTTATGTCATATAGGTCATATGTATCTCATAACATATACGTGTGGGTCTATATTGGCTGTTTAAGATTTACATGGTGGCCAAAAGCAAAACAACAAAACAAAGAAAAAACCTTACTGTAAAACATTGGCAGGGAAGACTATACATATGGATGTGGGTGGCAGTGTTTGAGCAACAGATCTTGTCGTCCCTAAGGGAACATTTCAGGAAAAAAAAAATATATATATATATAAAAGTGTATGTGTATATATATACTTATATATATGTATAGATATTATATATGTATATATACACATACTTATATATAAGTATATATGTGTGTATATATGTACATATATACTTATATGCATAATATATATTATATATAATTATATAATATATATACATAATATATACGTATATATGTATATATACGTATATTAATATATAGTATATATGTATATATATACACTTATATATATGTGTATATATATACATATATACACACACCAGACTAGTTCATTGTGTTACTTTGAGTGAGAGTTTCTATCAAATATTTGTATGTTATCAAAATTACAACCTTTGCCATGGTTAGCTTGGTGCCCTTGGATCTTATTATCTTATTTGTGAGGTAGGATTTAAGATACTGCCTTACTCTCACATTGTCCTACACATTTTAAGATGTTGTTCCACTTGTATAAAATTAGTTTTAAAATATTGAATTAGTATTATTTATGTACATTGAATAACATGGATATCTATATTTATTTATTGCAGCAGCCCATCACGTGGCTTGGAAGCAATCAAGCAAAATATTTTAGATACATTATACAACAAGTCCTAAATGCTCATTCCTTTTTTTTTTAACTCTCATTGAAAACTTGCTCTCCTTCAAATATAAGAGATATAATTAGAGATCATTTAGTAAGAACACCGACTTTGAAATCAGAAGGATGTAAGTGCAAATCTATCTCAAACTTTTGCAAACTGAGACATTTATTGAAATTATCTGGGTCATGAGTTTTATATGTATGATTATGCCTACTTCATTAGGTTATTGTGAAGGTAAAAGTGAAACTATGGTCTGATGTATAAACAAAATAATGTCTGGATCATATTAATTTCTTTTTAAGTGGTGGTGCTGATTATCAACAAATCCCTTTATTATTCAATTTACTTCAACACAGAAAACATTTATTGAGCTTTAAGGATATATGCTAGATACTATATAAAATAAAAATATAATTAATCTTAGGTGTATAATAAGTGAATATAGGTGTACTTAGGAAGGTGGGAAGAGATGCATATTTTGTTGCAGTTATTTTAACATACTTCAATCCCTTTGATTTCAAAAATACTTTAGATTATATCTTATCATCACTATCTCTTTTTTTTATGGATGAAAATATTGAAGCCTAGACTAGTTAAGAAACTGGTTTAAGGTCACACAAGATTTTAACCAAAGTTCAGTTTTGAGATATGTGTTTTCTCAACAATATCCAATCTGACAGCCAACCTGTGGGCACTTTTTTCAAGTATTCATACACCATTTACTTCTCATGGCTCCCACTAAACTAACCCAATCCAAGACACCATTGTTTCTAGCGTGGGTTACTTTATAATTTTCTAGCATAGCTTTCCGCTTCTAGCTTTTTTCCTAGCATAGCTTTCCGCTTCTAGCTTTTTTTTTTCCTTAAAATATCTATTCTCAACTCTGATGGTTAATTTTATTTGTCACCTTGACTGGGCTAATGGATGCCAAGATAGCTGGTAAAACATTATTTCTGTGTGTGACTGTGAGGATGTTTTCAGAGGAGATTAGCATTTGAATCAGCAGATTGAATAAAGATCCCTCTTTCCAAAGTGGGCGGACATCATCTAATCCATTGAAGGCCTGAATAAAACAAAAATGTAAAGAGAGGGCAAATTTACTCTTGGTTTGAGCTGGGACATCCACCTTCTTCTGTCCTTGGACATTGGTGCTCCTGGTTCTACAGACCTCAGTCTCAGAACAGGCTTACTCTATCAGCATCCTCTTGTTCTCAGGCCTTCAGACCTGAACTAAATGGCATCACCAGCTTTCATTGTTCTCCATCTTGCACTTGGCAAATCATGGTACTCCTTGACCTGCATATTCATGTAGTAAAGAGAAATCCTCCCAGTGGGCGGAAGCTCAGGTTGTGTACTTTTCTTGCAAGGAGAAATAGACAGACTTGCAATTATATATTAATTCATGAGATGTAGACAGTTGTCTAGCTGGGTAGTAAAAGATTTGAAAGGAACATGATTGGGAAATTGGTGACAAATTTGGGGAAGAATGTGGCAAGATCTTTCTGAAAGGGCACAAAATGTTAAGATAATTGTGTTCCATGTGAATGCTCACCAAAAGGTGACCTCAGCAGGGGAAGATTTTAAATATTAAGTGAATAGAATAATCTGTTTTATGGACACCTTTCTACCTAGTCACTCCTGTCATTGCCCAGTTGGGCTCATAAACAAAGTGCTCATGATGGCACTGATGGAGGTTATGCAGGGGCTAAGCAATGTGGGTTTCCACTCACTAAGCTGACCTGGGTATGGCCACTGCTGAGTGCTCAATCTGCCAGGAGCAGAGACCAAAACTGAACCCCAGATATGGCACCATTCCCCAGGGTGATCAGCCAACAACCTGTTTGCAGGTTGATTACATTATAATGCTCCTACTGAGGGAAGAGCAACATTTTGTCTTTACTGGAGTAGACATTTACTCTGGATATGGATTTGCTTTCCCTGAACGTAATTTTTTCTGCCAATACTACTTTCCAAAAACTTACAGAGTGCCTCATTTACCATCATAGCATTCCATACATATGGTGCTCAGACCACAGAACTCACTTCACAGCGAAAGAAGTGTGGCAATTGGCCCGTATTCATGGAAATGACTTATTTCACCATCTTCTCCACCATTTTGAAGCAGCTGGTTTAATCGAATGGCTATTAAATGGCTATTTTGAAGTCCCAGTTACAGTACCAGCTAGGTGGCAATACCTTGCAGGGATTAGGCAAGACTCTTCCAAAAGGCTGTATATGTTCTGAATCAGTGTCTAATATGTGGTGCCATTTTTCTGATAGTCAGGATTCATAGATCCAGGTTAAAGGGGTGGAAATAGGAGTGGCATCACTCACTATTGCCCCCAGTGACCCACTAGCAAAATTTTTCTTTCTTTTTCTACAACAGAAACAGAAAGGCCTAGAAGTCTTAGTTCTAAACAGAGAAATACTTCCACCAGGAGACACAACAATGATTCCACTGAACTGAAGACTGCCACCTGGCCACTTTGGGCTCCTCATGCCTCTGAGTCAACAGACAAAGAAAGGAGTTATTGCGCAAAGAAAGGAGTTACAGTGCAAAGAAAGGAGTTGCGGTGTTAGCTTGAGTGATTCACCTGGGGTCCTAAGGGGAAATTGGACTACTACTGGAAATTGGACTACTAATTGGAAATTGGACCACAAAAGAGGTAAGGAAGACTATGGCTAAAATACAGAAGATCCTTTAGGGCCTCTATTAATATTACCGTGTTCTGTCATTAAGATCAATGGAAAACTACAACAACCCAAGCCTTGCAGAATGACAAGTGGCTCAGACCCTTTAGAAATGAATGATTGGGTTATATTGTTAGGGAAAGAACTATGACCAGCTGAGGTGTTTGTGAGGGCAGAGAATTCAGAATGAGTAGTAGTAGATGGTAGTCATACATACCAGCTATAACCACATGACCAGTTACAGAATTGAGGACTGTAATTGTCATGAACATTTCTTTCTTATTTTATTATGAACACTTTCATATGTATATATACACATATTAGCAACTATCTTTGTTGTCTTTCCTCTCTTCTTCCTTTTCGTGGAACATAAGATATATTAACTTTAAATCAGTGTTTTCGGTACTCTTAATTTTATATCTTAATATTCAGGCTATAGGCTGTTAGAAGAGTAAATGTCACTTAAGGACTTTACTTTTCTGGGGAAGGAATTATTGCTTTTTTGTTGTATGTAAGATAGTATCATGTTTTGTGAAATTATGACTTCATTATTGTCTTCATTTGGAGATTAAATATAGTTTAAGGAGATGTGGGTATCAAGTTAACAAGGGGTTGGCCTTTTAATTTTATGTGTCAACTTGACTGGGCTAGGAGATACCCGAACAGTAGGTAAAACATTATTTATGGGTGTGTCAGGATAGTGTTTTCAGAAGAGTTTAGCATTTTCATGAGTAGATTGAGTAAAGAAGATTGCCCTTATCAATGTAAGCAGACATCCTCTAATCCACTGAGGGCCCAAATAGAAAAAAGAAAAGTTGAGGTAGAACAAATTAACTCTCGCTTTGAACCAGGACATCCATCTTCTCCTGCTGTCCCACATCAGCCTTTGGTTCTCACAACTTTGGACCAGGACAAGGACTTAAACCATCTGTTTGCCTCTATCTCTGGCCTGGGGACTTGGACTGAATTACCCTACTGGCTTTCCTCGTTTTTCAGCTTGCAGACAGCAGACTGTGGGACTTTTAGGCCTCCACAATCATGTGATCAAATGAGCTAATTTCCATAATAAATCAATCTATCTATCAACTATCTATCTATCTATCTATCTATCTATCTATCTATGTATCTATCTATCTATCACCTATCTATCTATCTATCTATCTATCTATCTATCATCTATCTATCTATCTAGTGTTAGTGTTATTGGTTCTGTTTCTCAGGAGAACCCAGGCCTATACATCGACCCAATTTCCAGAGTCATACTTTCTAATCATAACCCGCAAATAATTCCTCATGTTACTCAGAGAAAAAGCCAAAGTCTTTATACAGGCTTACATGATGGGTCTTATCTTTACTGCTATCGTTTTACATACTGCTGTCCTATTCTCTCACTCTATTTTCAGGTCCACTGGACTCTTTTTTCTGGACATGAACTTGGCCAGGCCCTTCATTTATTTCAAGTCTTGACTTAATTCTCACATTGTTACTGAGGCCCATCCTGCCACTCTAAAACAGCCATCCTGATCACTCTAAATCCTGCTCATCCTGCTCTATTTCCTGACATTCCACATCCTGTGTACAATGGTCTACTTTCTTTCATAACACTTATCATTTTATAAAATAGTAAATAATTTACTTATTATACTTAAATACTTAAATATTTATCACCCAGTCTCACTACTAGAATCAAAGCTTTTTAAATGCAGGGGATCTATGTTTTTGTTTTGTTTATTTGTTTTCTTCATTCTTGTTTCTCAAGCACCTAGAACAGTGTTCCTGGAACATAATGGGTCCTCAATAAATATCTGCTAAATAAACTTGAATGTCAAAACAACTTAATAGACATTCAATAACTAGGAAGTTTATGAACAAGACTTCAGCAAATTAACAGTGTAGGAGAAGAAGCTTATTATGGAGGTGACATAGAATCTATAGAGTTTGAGATTATTTTTATTTTAGACAGTATAAAGTCATCAGTATGGATGAAATAAATAAAAATATATCATTAGAAAAAGTTGGCTGGCCACAGTAGCTCACACCTATAATTCCAGCACTTTGGGAGGCCAAGGCTGGTGGATTGCTTGGGCCCAGGAGTCTGAGATCAGCCTGGGCAACATGGCAAACCCTGTCTCTACGAAAAGTATAAAAAGTAGCCAACTGTGGTGGCACATGCCTGTAGTTCCAGCTATTTGGGAGACTGAAGCAGGAGGATCACTTGCACCTGGGGAAGTAGAGACTGCAGGGAGCTTTGATCATGCCATTGCACTCCAGCCTGGGCAGTAGAGTGAGGCTCTGTCTCACACAAAGAGGAAAGCAAATCACCAAGTGAATTCTGATTAGAAGTTTGTCATGGTTGTCTCCATGGTCACTAAAACTCAGTACTGGATAATAGGATGCATAATAGATAGGCAAGACTAACAAATATTCACTACTTGAGAATTGTGATACTGTGAGGATTTACACCATTCTGAACTCTGACCCATGGTATGCTAAAAATTAAAAATAAACAACAAATATTGTTTTATTAACCTTTTATAAGTAAAAAATAATCTTAAAAAGATTTATGCTGTATTTTTTTATAGATAGTCTCAGTGTTTGCTTGCCCAGTATTAAAACATTATTTAGGCAGAAATTCACAGGAGTTACTGTGCTCTAGTTTTCTTCTTTGCAGGCTCCCACTTTGGTGGTTGCCACTTCAACTTTTCAACATCTGTCCAATTGTGTATACTACTTTATCCATTTGTTCAGTCACTGTTTATATTGGGCCTACTCAATGTCAAATAGTGTTCACAATCCTGAGGATAAAATTGTGAACAATATGGAAAGGCCCTCCCCTCATGGAGCTTACATTTCATGTTCAGGTAATAGTCACATGAATAGTTATTTTGAGATGGTTATATATGCCATGAAGATAGTAAAATAGGTAATATAATGGAGATTTACTTGAAGGATGGAGTTACCTTATTAGACTGTTGGTGAAGGAAATTTTCTCAGGGAATGTAATATTTGAGCTATAATTAGAAAAAAGAGAAAAAATAAACTGAAACATTATCCAGAACAAGAACATTTCTTTCAAAGTGAGAACGAAATTGGCAACGTCACACACACATACTCTCTCTATCTCACATACACACATTTAGCAGGCTGGAGTTAGTATGCAAGGGGGCAACCAATAAAAAAAAATTGGCTGAAGAAGCAAGAAGCAACAAGGGGCCAATTATGCAAAGTCATGTAAGATATAATAAATGACCAGGATTTTGTTTTGAAATGCAAAGTAAATCCACTAAAAGATTTTAAGTAAAACGGAGGTTTAATTTTATTACAATTATAAAAAAATTATTCTGGCTATTAGGTGAATGATTTGAATGGCATTGAGAGTATAAAGTGTGACATTACTTGATAGGTTATATTAGTAGTCCTGGCTCAGATCAGGGAATGTTGGGGGACACTGAAAGGTTTGGACAAATTTGAAATCCATATGAACATAAAACTAATTGATGGATTGAATGAAGGGGAGAGAAAAGCTAGAAGCAAAGAGGATAAAAAGTTTCAAAGATAATTTTCAGGTGTTTATTTGGAAACTGGGTAGATTCAAACATCTCATTGCCCTCTAAATTGTACAAAACTTCAAACTTCCCAATGTTATTTACAGTTTTCTGAAGCCTTAAAAAAAATCAAATTTAAATTAATACCTATACTTGTCCCCCCAAGAAGGTTATTGATAATCTTCCTCATAAATAACAATAAAAAGATATTCCAAATAAAATACTAAAACCAGCACAATAAAAATTAATGCTACAGTCATTTTTTATTCCAGAAATGCAAGGATGGTTCAATATTAGGAAATCCATTGAGGTAATTTACTATAATAATAGGTGCACAAGAAAAGCTGTATTATCTATTTAGACACTGAAAATGCATTCAAAATGTAATGTATGTAATACCCATTCCTCCATTTTAGAATTTTCATAGAAATTGAATCAGTGAATATTCCTTAATATCATTAAATGTTGAACTATTTAACCTTTCCTATTAAAGCCAAGAACAAAATAGAATTTCAGTATTTCCATTCTTATTTAAAATTATATTGGAAGTATGATCAGATGCAATTAGGAAAATAATTGGCCATATAAAAATTAAAAGGAAAATGCAAACTATTTGTATTTAAAGCAGTCATAATACCTTACATTGAAAAGCTAAAAGAAACAAATAAATAAATCATTGAAACCAAAAACAAAATGAATATACAAAATAAAATAATTTAGTAAGTTTGCAAGATACAAAATAAACACACTAAATTCTATTTTTAAATATATATACAAGAATTAGGAAGTGTAATGGAAAACTCATCTATAATAGAAAAAAAGAAAATGAGAGAAAATGAAAAAGAAAGATAAACCCTTAGAAATAAACCCAACAAGAAATGTGAGCAAACTGTATGAGGAAAAAGTTAAAATACTTCTGAAAGATATAAAAGTATGCTTGAGCAAATAGAATAGACATATTATGTTATTTGTTTGGATAAGTCTGCTTAATAAAAATGTAAGTTCTACCCAAGTTAATATCTAAATTTTGTTCAATACCAACGACTTTAACACTTAAGCAGTTGACTCTATAATTCATACAAGAAAAATATATTTCTTAGCTCTGTTTGTTACAATAATATACAAGCAATGATACTCTGGATGCACCAAAACCTGGATGTTGCCTTCAAACAGCACTCCTAACTAAAGAAACAAGTCTTCTAGAAGAAATAATTATTTTTAGTCTAGGCCAAGGAAAACAAAAGATGAAGTAGTAACATTTTATTGTGCCCAAAAGACCCCCAAACAAATGAGATTGTGTCAAAAGGAAGTAGACTCACTTGACTTGGCTCCCATCACCCAAATTTAGGACAATTTGAGCTTCTAAAAGGATAATATCTTTCTATAGTTAGTGTAACATGTTGAACAAACAAAATCCCTGAGAACATAGTGATACTCAAGAAAATAAAGAATAAAGAGCAAGTAAAAAATAGTCACCATTGAAGGTAACTATTACACCAACTTTAAAAATTAGTAACCAAATTAAAATAACTAAGCACTTATCCTGCCTTTAAAAAATTACTAAGAGTAGTTTATCCCCAGAATATCAAGAAAGCATTTATATACAAAAGAATATTAGCAAACAAATTGAGAAGAAATTATAAATTGGAAAACAGTTTTAATCTGCATTGAAATGATTTATAAAAGCAAAGATCAATACTGTGTATTACCACAGTGAAAAATTTCATCCCACAGATTGTTATTTGCAAAGGATCAGCCTGGCATAGTAGCTCATGCCGTACTCCCAGCTACTCGGGAGGCTAACATGGAAAGATTGCTTGAGGCCAGGAATTCAAGGCTGTAGTGAGCTATGACCTCGCCACCTCACTCTAGCCTGGGGGTCAGAGTGAGACCTCATCTCTAGCATCGCTGATAGTGAGAAAATGTTACAGCATGTGCCTCCTGAATACTATACAAAGGAACCAGAATTATGTGTGTGTGTGTGTGTGTGTGTGTGTGTGTATATATACACACACACACACAAACTGTATATATATGTACATATATATACAAATTATATATGTACATATATATATACAAACTATATATATGTACATACACACACACACACACACACACACACACACAGACACACATACACACACACACACACACAGAGTCTCGCTCTGTCGCCCAGGCTGGGGTGCAGTGGTGCATCGTCATCACCAGACGATGATCTCGGCTCACTGCAACCTCTGCCTCCTATGTTCAAGCGATTCTCCTGCCTCAGCCTCCCAAGGAGGTGGGATTAGAGAAGGCCGACACTATGCCTGGCTAATTTTTTGTACTTTTAGTAGAGTCGGAGTTTCACCATGTTGGCCAGGCTGGTCTCGAATTCCTGATGTCAGGTGATCCACCCACCTCGGCCTCCCAAATTTCTGGGATTACAGGTGTGATCCACTGTGCCCAGCCATGATATGTTCTTAATAAAAGTTTTACTTGAATTCAAATCAAAATCTCAGAACTAATATTCATTTCATATAAAATGCCAGAAATAGAGAAATTGTTTCAATGAAGCCATAAGGAAACAACAGTTAAATCTAGCATATAGAATATTTAAAGATTTTAAAGATAACTGGCCCATTCTCTTTAAATTTCAATATCCTTCTTTGAAAAAAAAAATGTAATGAGGCTGTTCTGCCAAAGAGAGACAAAAGTTTTTTGTCAAAGAGAGAAAAATATTTTTCAAGAGACAAAATAACCAAATGCATTGCAATTCTTTTTTGGATTTGATGTGTGTTTAGGGTAAAATATTAAGATGTCTGCGACTTATTTTAAGTGGTCCAGGATAAATAAATAAATAGGTAGATATTAAGAAAATGTGATAAAATGTGAATAACTGAATCTAGGGATATGGGTATTTAATACACTATTATTTGAAATTTTCTCTGTTTCAAAAAATTGTACATTAAAAGTGGGAGGAAAAAGAGTAGAGAGTAAGAAAGCTGGAGATGATGTGTGAATATTTTCTCCCATTCTGTAGACTGTCTCTTTACTCTGCTGATTGTTTTCTTTGCTGTGCAGAAGATTTTCAGTTTGACATACTGCCATTTGTCTATTTTTTCTTCTGCTGCCTGTGTTTTTGGGTCATGTCTATAAAATCATTGTTCAGATTAATGTCACGGAGCTTTTTCTCTACGTTTTCTTCTAGCAGTTTCTTAGTTTCAGGTCTTTAATCCAGTTTGAGTTGATTTTTGTATATGGTGAAAGGTAAGAGACTGATACCATTCTCCTGCATGTAGATATCCAGTTGTACCAACAATATTTATTACAGAGACTGTCCTTTGCCTTTTGTGTGTTCTTGGCACCTTTGTCAGAAATAAGTTGGCTGTAAATGTGTAGATTTATTTCTGGGCTCTCTATTCTGTTCCATTGTTCTGTGTGTCTGTTTTTCTGACAGTGTGATACTGTACATGATAAATATGTACCATTTTAAATGTCAATTTTAAAAATAAACAAATATTTTTGAAAATAAAAAAAGATAAAGCTGAGAAATAAGTGTGGTCAAATAATATAAGCAAGCCATGACTTGGAGTTACTAACTTAGTACCTGAATTTTTATGTATGAAAGCTCCTATAACATTTATTTCATGAAAATCAAAACTTCTTTTTTGTAGAATCCAGCAACCTTGGGAAATCTTATGCTACAAAGACAAAAAAGGCTGTAATTTTTGCTTTATAAATGCATTTCAGAGAAAAAGTGAGTTGAGCAAGAAAGTAATTTTGTAAATAAAAACAGTTTATTATTTAACAAAATACCCATATTACTCACTTTCCCTAAAAATAAATCTTTGAAGGTATTTGGAGAAATATAAAGGAGGTTATGTTTATGCCACTAAAGCTGTGATTTAAAATTGAACATTAGGTGTTAATGCTTTCCAGAATATTGAGAATAATTGGTATTTTTTTTTTAAAAAACTTTCATAGCATTTAAAGTTTATAAAATGGTTTTTACATGCGTATTTGTTAGTATAGAAAGAGCAAGCACAATTTATATACTTAAAGCTAGTAATCTTATAATATGAAATGTTTGTCCTCAGAAACCATCCAGCTGTCTATACATCTCTGTCCTGGAATTCTATTTCCCTAGTATTATTATGTAAAAGAGAAAATGGTAAGCAAAGGCCTACTATGTTCTAGGCACTATTATAAGTGTTTTATCACAATTTCCCTATTTATGCCTCACAATATTTCTATCTAATTATGTAGTATTGTTACTTTAATTATATAGATAAGGAAACTGAAATTCAGACGTTCAATAACTTGGTCAAGGATATACAAATAGCAAGGATGGAGCCACAATTCAAATCTACTCGGTAAAACTATGGAAGTCATGCTCTTAACCACTCTATATTTACTACTTCTATGGAAGGAAAGGCAATATGAGATTTGTTTCATGATAACTATTTTAGAGTTACAGGCAAATAAAAATGGAAATAACATAATATGGAAATGTTTGGAGTTGGAACAGATCTCCATCAGATTCCCTGCTTGAAGGGACAAAAGTGGAGAATAGGGATAAAGCTGGAGAATTATATAAAAGTCCTGAAGGACAGCACAGTGGGGAACTGCTGAACTCAAAGTGGAAAGCTGCAAGCAATGTCCAGTACCATTTTGCAAATGATCTCGTGTCATGTACATTAAACAGTCTGTCATGCTCACTCCACATCGAAAGGTAACTTTGTCTGTCCTTGGAGACCTGAGGACCTTGAAGGCAGTCTTTAAGCTAATTGGAAGAGTCAGTAGTCATTTTGGTTAAAGCAGCATCAGGAGTAAAACGGGTGCACAGTTCACAGGAAACTTCGACAAATATTTATTTTTCATAACCTGATTATTTTACATATGAAATTGAGATTTAGGGTTGTGTTACTTTAAGATTAGCCATAAAGAAATGTCAGAAATACTCTTCATTTTATCCTTCCTTGTTTCGTTGAGATAAATATAATATGCATAAGATTCACCAAGGGTCAATTAACATTCTCTGTCTTTTGCTATTATGGCTTTAAAATAGTACAAGGATGCATTATCTAAGACAACTGAATGTGGAAAGCCAATCTGAATAGTTCAGGCTTATCAGTCTGCCTTCCTTCAGTAAAAGAATGTGTGTCTGCTGTTTATAATTTTGCAATGATCACTTCATCTCCACTTTGTGTGTGTAGACACAGCCAGCATTAACTTTTATGGAGTGTGAAATCAAGCAAACTGGAACTAATTTAAGTATTAGTCAACACTGTACACAAGTTGAATAAAACAAGATTAACAGGGCTCAGGTAATAATTGAGAGTCATCTGATTCCAGATAATCTTATCTCTGAGATAATTAATGTACTCTATTACATAAGCTATGAAGCCAATGTGTCTGTCTACCTGTTTATCTATCATCTGTCACTCTGCAGATATACATGTATATATGTGTAAATATATTATCTAAGAATCTTACTACATCATAAGCTTTTAACACTACAGAGAGGCAGTATAGCCTAATATTGAATATGGCTTTTGAACCAGACAAAATTTTGTTCAAATCTTACCTGTATGGCTTTTGGCAATTCATTGTCTGCAAAATAACCACAGTAGTACCTATTTCAGAGCTAAATAATTACTATAAAGTACTTAACACAGCACCCAGACCAGATTGTGAGCTCAATAAATGGTGCCACATTAAAGAAGTAAAGCAATGACTCAGTAAGATAAAGCATATAATCCTGCATCTACAAAAATATCTTCAGTTATTCTACCTATCATATCTCATTTCCTCATTTCCTTGTCAGGCTCTAGTCAGGCTAATTCGGGGGTTCTGAACAGGGGTTGAATTTACCTCTCAGGGACATTTAGCGATGTAATTTTGGTTTGTCATGACTTCAGGAACGGGATTTCCTGCTGGCACCTAGTGGATGGAGGCCAAAGATGCTGCTAAACATCTTCTAATGCACAGGACAGTGGCATATAATGTATGATTATCCAGTCCAAAATGTCAGTTCTACAGAATTTGAGGAACCCTGTGCTAATCCTATCATATCTGGAATTTATAATGATCATACTGTAGTGTCAATCCACAACTAGCCTATTGTATGACAGGCTGAATACTGAAGATACAGTGTATAGTAGAAGGCACAACCCTTACCTTCGTGTTGATTACAGCCTATTCTTTCTGCTATTCTTATTTCTGTCCCTCTCCTTCCTCAAATTATGTTTCTATACAAGTTATAGCTGTCCTTTCAGAACTTCCAGCAAGCCCTTTGTGGCCTCTCCAATTTTCACTAATCTTCTCTTTTCCAAAGGTCCACAGTACTGTTGCCTGTATCATGTACTTCAGCATGTACTTGTATCCCATGCTGATGGTTCACTAGTTGTAACATGTACACTAATTTCATCTTCACAGCTAAAGTTTAATTGGGAATCATAACTATATTCCAAGATGCTTATTTCATGATTAATTTATAAAGCAAGTATAAATTCTCTATTTATGCACTTAGATGTGTAAAAACATAACTATTCTTTAACTGAAGAAAATTAATATAATGAGCCATTTTATCTGATAATGAAAAACTTAATGTCATTAGTTCAGGATAAACTCAGTTGCTTGAGGGTTTCTTTTGCTGTTCCAGGATAAATTTGATTAATGGTGGCTTTATGTTTTCTCAACTTCTCCCTCGCAAGCCATCCTAGGCTCTAGAATATTTATGTGGCCTGTGGGGCAGATGTCTGGACACCTCATGCTTTCCTTGCCTTAGCTGAAAGGATATTTAGGTCTGCTTGTTCAGGCCACATTCACGTGCAAAAAAGAAAGGGCTCTCCTGTTCCCCATCAAAGGGCAGATTACATGAGGCTGCCTTATACTTGCCTCTACTCCACTCTTTTGTGCTATGGTTGCCTCTCACCCATGAATGGGTGGGCACCTGATCTCTTCTCAGGGGCATTTACCAGCACCTGTCTACATTATTTTGCTTTCCACTTTAATTCTGTCACTATTTGAAATGATCTTCATACCATCTCTGTATGTCTTATGTGTGTGCGGTGGGAGGGAGTTTGAAGCAGGTAGAGAAAAGGGGATTGACAGCAAATATTTGTTCTGCCTGATTATTTGCAAATCTTTTCCTACAGCTGAAATGCCACTTTTGAAATCAAAGTCTTTTTTCTATACCTGAAATGCCGCTTTTAAAATCTAAAGTCCTAAAATGTATATATTTACTTTCTGGGTCTGCTTTGACAGCCTTCCTCTAAGCAATAGAGCCCAGAGTAATCAGAAATACAGGAAAAGTCGTTATCTTCAAATACTCCACAACAGCCCTTTGTAGCACCTGGAGCATTGTAGAACAGCTTTATTATAGCTACTCCCACCTCCATCCTTCTGCCTCGATTATTCACCCAATTATTTTCTATGTTTTACCTTTGGAGTTTTCTGTATGCATGTAATTTTCAGTTTGTCTTCCTTTCTGTAGACATTCTCTTCTTTCAAAACTTGCCATAATGCACGCTCTTTTATGCAGAAAATTACACATAAATTATTCCATATCTAATGAAAGCAATGGATAATTTTGCATCTAAAGCAAAAGACTTAGTTTCTTTGTTTTCTCAAATTATGTATTTCTAAAATCAGAGCTCTTAATCTAACTGTACAGTAGCAGTTAGCACACTGTGGGAATACAATAATCAATTGCATTTATGGTTATATATGCAACATATACAAGCATTTGTATTTCTAATATAATCTGTTCTGTGGAACAAGAAAACACTTGAATTAATTTAATACACAAATTTAATACAGCTTGGGCGATATTGTAGTTTCCGTGTAAATATCCAGTACAAAAATAAAGCTGAATATGTAAGAAGATGCATGATAACAACAGTTTTGTTATTTGAATATGTACTTTATGGGCATTCCATATTCTGCACTCTCACTACACCCATATAATGGTGTCATAAATATTTCAGTACTAATCTGAATCTGTTCATCTCTTTGTACAAGCAATTTCATTTTCTTTTGCTTCCTAGGATAGCACCAATTGCCCATCTTTGCACCTCCAAACAAAAGCAATCCAATCTCCCACAATTTTTCACCTGATGCTAGTAATAAGCAGCCAGAAAAATGGAATTTTCCTGTTAATGTCATCATTTGCATAGCTATTAGTATTCCAGCATATCATTGTATCAGAGAATGGAAGAAAAAGTAACAATGTATTTTATTCAATCAAAAAACAATCAGTGTCAAAAGCCTGATGTCCAAATCTAACCTTTTAATTATAGTTTCATTCCATGTGGGTTTGTACTGTGAGGTAAAAAGGATAATCCCTTAATAAAAACAAGGAGAGCTTACACTATTCAGGAGAAATCCACAACAAAATTATGGTTGAATACCCGATTAGAAATTATGTGTGTGTTTCTCCAGGGAAGCTTTGGTCCTGCACATTCCTGAAATCAAATATTTCTATGGGTGTTGACTGAGGATGTGATTGTTTTACTGTTAGATTACGTCAATGCTGCCACTGCAATCTGGTATCACTTTACCAGCAAGGCAATTTCACACAATTAATTTCTTTCATTAAAGGAAGCAATGAAGGATAGGCAACTGGAGCCCTCACAACTTATAACTAATATTCTTTAGTAACTAGTGTGCACATCTGTAAACACAAATATCCCACTTTGCGTACACTTAAACACACAAGTACATTCGATTGTAAAATGACAATTGGATTTTCATAGATCCATTTTGAACTTGCTGCCAAACAAAACAAAACAAAACAGTATTGTTAAAAGCAGAGACCACAGACTGACTCCCAGTTCCCAGATCTGAAATACCTCTATGGGTACTTCTGTTCACTTTGGGTATTAAAGATTGCAGTTGTAATGCAAAAATACACACACAAAAGGAGTAGAATACCAGAAAGTAACACAGTCTGAAGACAAAATCTCATGACTAATTCCAAAAGCTTGGAAAACATTGATTTCATAATTATTTTCCATTTTTTAAAGTTAAAAGGCCATGTAGAGTGCTGTAAAGTATAACATAAGCTCTCTTTTTCCTTATGTGGACGTACTTTGCTTTCTGGACATCCTTTCACTGTCAATACTTACATCTGTTGTTTAAAAAGCTATTCGTGGTGCAATTGCTTTTTAAATGCAAACCCATATGTGTGATCTCTAGAGGAACTGGTAAATTTCACCAAATGGGCATTCCTAAATTGCATGCCATCTGTAGCTAGTGAAGAGAGGACTGAACCTGCTCAGCTGTGATTTTGCACCAATGTTTCCATCATTTTGATTGGCTCTAGGGAAATCATCCACTTTTGGCATGAACTTTCTAACCCCAACAGGTTATTATAGCCTGCTTCAGTTGCATTGGCTCAACAAATATTATATATTGTTGGCAAATGTTAGAAACCATTTGGCTTTTTAAATTGGTTTCTATACCACTTTCTACCATGATGGCTTAAATCCTTTTTTAAGTTTTCCAACTAGTGCAGAGATGGTAAAAGTAATTCTATTGACTAGAGTTGTTTAAGTTGTTGAAATAAAAATAAATAATACCCCAGATTGCACATTCTAACAGTTGAATTACTTTTGTAATATCACATTATACAAGTGAGGCTAAAAGATCATGTTCTAAAATAATATAAGGCACAGGGTATATCTTAGGTATACCATTTTACCATGCTGTAATGCAGAATTTAAAAAAAAAAAGACTACTCATTTTTTTTCAGTTTACAAATGCAATTTCCCACACTTAATTTATTTTCTAGCCAAAGGCTGTTCTAGCTCATATAGAAACTGTGGATAAACTTCCAAATCATCAATGTATAGTAAAACACTCAATACACATTCAAGTTATTCTTTTGACTACTCTTTTAAACCTACAAAATAATTTAAAGTTGAAATAAGGATGCTTTCAAATAGGATTGAACCCAATAATCTAACTTCTCTCTTGCTTTTAGTCAAGCCTAATATTTTTGTAAAAATGTTGAAATACGAGCAAAGGCAAAACATTAAAAAGACAAATATTATAACTATGTATCACAACCATAAGCAGGATGTGACAATAATTTCCCACTACTTTCTGTAGTCATTTCCAATGAATTCTTTTTGGCTCATCTTAAATCAGAACAGATGACTGGTGGATGTATGTAGGGGAGAAAGAAATCTTGCTGTAGAAGATGCAGGCGGTGAGAAGTTTAACATGGAACAGAGTGAGAAATGTCAACACCAGGAATGTGGAAATAAACTAATTGGGACTTATGCTTATAATCCACATAGCAGGGTATCAGTGAAGAGGGAGTAGAGAAGAACAGAAATAAAAATGTGTGTATAAAATCTCAAGAAATAGAAACTGGTATAAAGGGCCATGACAAATGCAGACAGGAGATTCTACACTAATTAACAGCTCACCATTTCTTTTTAAGTGTTTTGGAAGTTCTAAATTCCTCCTTTTGATACTTTTAATTTTTAAAGGATATCCATCCAGGGTCAGTTCAGAGAACTGGCTCACCAAAACTGCAATAGAATTGTAGAACGTGAGGAAAAAACAGACTTAAATTTTAAAAACCTTCTCTCTCCCTGCCAAAAAACTTGGCACTAAGTGAAGTGGCAGAAAAGTTTAGCAAAATAAACTCAAATCTTTACTTCTTTACTCTCATCTTTACCTACCTAGAATGGTATTACTATATGATATAATATTTATTCCAGTCACTTCTTGTATGACTGAATTCATGGTGTCGGTTGGATAGAAGTATTTTAATAAAATTTTGGCTGAAAACTGGTAGAAAGAGCAGGTAGTGCCAGAGAGCAGTTGTGTGCCAGATAGTAAAGGTTTTATGCATAAATTATTTTCCTTAGGTCTAACTAATGAGCCAATGGTAGGGTCAATATCAGTCAGGAAATCCTGGATTTGTAATATAATTGAAACCTTCAGAATGTGTATTGAGAATTTAAGATCTTTTGGCAATGACTAGAAAAACTAGTAATTTTGATTTCACTCTTGTATTACTAATTTAACTAATAGAAAACGCAAAACTTAATATGTTCATACATTGAACAGAAAACCTCATGCAAGAAAAAGAAGATAGATGTTTTCAATCATTGTTTTCAAAGGCTCTTGAATTATCTCTTACAAACCCTAAGGAGACATTTGTCAGCCATTTTTTCTTATACACACACCCATATATAAGGAGAATATTATAGTATCCTTTCTGATTTAAATACTGCTGAGGCAACACAGAAGCTAGACATCCATGGCTAAATGGAAAATAGAATAGGGAAATATATAGAGTGTGGCTGTAATTGAGTAAAGGAAAGAATCTCAATGCAGAAATACAGGAAAGAGAGAGAAGCAGGACTTAGGCCCTTTATTATATGTGTACTTGGCTTCTCAGGACCATAGCCAAAGGGGAAAATAAAAAAAAAAAAAAAGAAAAGAGGAGAGTGATGCCCTTTTGAAATACAATGTTCACATTCTTTAACACAAGAACATTGAGAAGTATTTAGTATGGGTCTCTTTTATAATCTCTGCTAAATTACAAACAATTGTCCTAAATGTCCTCATATGTATAAATAATCAGTAAATGATAAAATTGCTCGCTATATTAGAGGAAATGAAGTTGCTAATTTGGTTACTTTCTTGCTAAAAGCATTCATGGACACAGCTATAATCTCTTATAAATGTGTTTGGCATTCTTTGGGAATGTTCATGGAAGATTCATATTTGAGACTGTGTCATTGAAATAAAGTGATATAAGGCATGGGTCCCCAACCCTCTGGGCCACAGACAGGTAGTTGTCCATGGCCTGTTAGGAACGGGGCCACACAGCAGGATTTGATTGCTGGTTGAGCTTCATCTCTATTTACAGCCACTCCTCATTGCTCACATTACCACCTGAGGTTTGACTCCTGTGAGATCAGTGATTGCATTAGATTTCTTACTGTAGAGTGAATCCTATTGTGAACTGCACATATGGGGGATCTCAGGTGGATGCTCCTTATGAGAATCTGATGCCTGATGATCTGTCACTGTTTCCCATCACCCCTAGATGGGACCATCTAGTTGCAGGCAATCAAACTCAGGGCTCCCATTGATTCTACATTATGGTAAGTTGCATAAATATTTCATTATACATTACAATATAATAATAGTTGAAATAAAGTGCACAATAAATGTAAAGTGCTTGAATCATCCTGAAACCATCCCCCAACCCCACCAACTCCCTGGTCCATGGAAAAATTGTCTTCCACAAAACAAGCTCCTGGTGCCAAAAATCTTGGGGACCGCTGATCTAAGGGAAAGAACACTACATTCTTCTTCTACTTATTTTGCTGTACCTAGCTTCCATTATCTTTCTGGTTTGACTCTATAGTCATTTTCATTGTGAGAAAGCAGTAATTGCAAGATAAAAAGGAGTAGTGTGCATGCTGCCCTAGACATAAAAAATGCAAATACCAATTTCTACAGGCAGTGTGTGTGTGTGCACATGAATACATGTATGTGTTTGTGTGTGAGAGTGAATATATTTGTGACATACAGGCTTAAAACACACTTTGCTGGACTACTAGTTTTCTTAAGCAGAATTGTTAGAAATTGTCTATAACAAATAAAATACAAGTCATTTTCTAACCTCAGTAGGAAGACCACATTTCAGTTCTAGACACAAAGCATTAAAAACAATATCAAACATTGGAAAGCACTAAGAGAAAGTGTTAGAATCTTAAAGAAATTTAGGAAATGTAGGAGATTATTTTTCAGACAAATGTCTGAAGAAAGTGGGTTTAGAAAGATGAGGAAAGACTAAACGGCATTAAACTCTTAAATATTTGAATACTTTGGACCAAAAACGTTGTTTTATGTTGCCCCATAGGATAAAAGTAAAAACAAAAGAAGACCATATATAAACACCTGTTTTAGTTAATTATATGGTAGACATTTCTGATATTTAGAACTGTCCAAACATAGGATGAAAGTTGAAAGTAAACGGAGACATTCCACAAAGAAATGTTTTCATTCAGTTTATTTAAATATGGAATGAACATACGTAATAAAATTAAATATAAGACCTCTTCTAAGCCTTAGAGATTATAATACCATCATGAAACTGTGGAAACCAGCACCATTTGGGGGGTATCTTTCCTTGATATTTTAAGTCCTATACAAATATATTTTATCATAGAACAACTAACAGATTAGTAAATGTGACAGGGCTATGTAATAAAACTGTCTAGTCTGTTTACTATATTTCATGTATTATAAGTCTTCATACGGATATATTTACAAAGTAGTACTTGAATTATAAAATTGAAAAAACAATCTTATAAAAGTCACAGTAAGAATTTCATGAAAAATGAAGATTTTTAGGATTTTACTAAATATAGTATAGTTTCTTTCTCTTGTAAAATGGGATGAGTTCAATATTAAATTTTCTGTAAGCAATGTAATTTTTATCTAGGTCATTCTTACATGTGTGAAGAAGAAACTTGGGACTGATTTTCTAAAAAACACCCATCTCCCCATGAGTTACCATTATGATACACATTATGATTTTCACAGAGCTTTGTCTCATTACTTTTACTTATTATACTCATAGAAATATTTATCTTTGATATCCAGGATTCAGGATTCTTATCTTCAGCTGCAGGCTCTAGTGATTGACATTTCAAGGCGATTGAATAACACTAGCACTTAAAATGTATGGAATTTTACTTCAAAATTAAAAATGGAAAATTTACAAATACTTATGTATAGATCTATATCTATAGATAGATATGTGTGTGTGTATATATATACGTGTGTGTATATATATATAAACAAACAGTAGTCCTTTGCAGTAGGCTCACACTGGCTTGTGCCAGCTGGTAAGAGCTGATTTTGTACATTTCTTCCCAAGCGAATGCCCAGCGACATGGTATTGGTAGTCTGAAATCAGTTAATCTGGGAGAATTTATACCATGGAAATAGACAAGTGCTGCAAATCAGGATTTTTTTTTTCCCCCTGGAGAGACAGTTTTTACATATGTACTGGATATAGTACTGATAAAACCTAATCATATAATAGGAAATATACATATACATTGAAGTTTAAATCCCAAGCAGTAATATTGTCATATTTTGTAATAATTGTCTACTCGTTATGAACAACATATTATCCATTTGTAAACTGAGGTGCTACGTGACTTACCTAAATTGTTTAAAGAAAAGTGTTTAATAATTCTTTGGATTATTCATTAAATTATATCTATAATGCTTATAAATTAGATTCAGTGCTATCAGAGAGAATAAATTAGAAACAAGTGATATAACCCAGATAAAGGTGAGTAGAAAATGAAGGACAAAGCTAAGTCAGTTCTGGTAATACTCAGGAGAGAAATAGTATTTCCCAGTGAAGAGAATAAATATTTGAAGAGAAAAAAATGCCATATATTTAATTAAAAGAATGATCATCATATATTTTAAATAAATCTAACATCTCAGCTACATGTAGCAGAGAATCAAAGCTGTGTTCACCAAAGCAAATCCAAAGTGCCTATTCAGGTTTTGAGAATTTATGGAATACCCCATCCAGATGTCCTTTTGCATTTCTCCAGCTTAAAGAAAAGGAGTCCTTGGAGAAAGAACCTAGGTGGAAAAGCCAGCAAAATAGTAAAAATACCCTCAACAAAAAGAAGGAGTGATTCTAAATACAGCAAGGTGTGTCTAGCACTCAAATTTGTCTTTGAGTCCATGGTTGGATCCTAGGACATCAACAAAGTCTGAAAAAGTAGTTGTTACTAGAATTCTAAAACGGTAGAGAGGAAGGCACTATACCTTTAATTATCTTCTAACTTAGAGTAGCATTAAATCTGAAACCAGGAGAATATGTTCGTGCAAATCACAGAAAGCATCCAGTGAAGAGGTAAGAAGTAAATGTACCTTCTTATGAGCATATTTGAAACCTCTGTTGAATCCCAGAAATCACATACAGGATTTAACAAGGAAGTTAGTGTCCTGCAGTAATAAGTGAAGAAGAGCCACGAAACAAGGATTATAATGTCACAGCAGCACATATTACCAGCTCAGTGAAAATTATCTAAAAATATTTATTGGCATTTTTCATCATAGCTATATAAATAATAATTATTATTTTATTTGACTAAATTGCAGAGTTAAAGAACTAGTCAACTAAATAAAAAAGGTAAAAAAAGAAACAAAATATCAAATTTACTGAATTTTTCACTATTAACAGCTAGAAGAGCACCTATAAATGCCATGGATTATAGCAAATTAGTGAAAGCCTAACTGTTCCTTTTTCAATCAGGTTTAGGCAAGGAGACACAGGCCATAAAGAATGACAAGCACTGTATTTATGGCTGAAACTTCAAATCAACCAATAGATTGTGTGTGTGTGTGTGTGTGTGTGTGTGTGTGTATGTGTGTTTCACCAGAATATTGGTTTTATAATTCTTTATATGATCAATTTTACATGTTTGAGTAAATATCACCAACTCTAATCGCTTTTAAAAATACTTATCACATATAACTATGTAAAATATAAGTGCATAAATTTGTTACGTAAATACATAGAATATAAACATATTATATTTCGAATAACCTACTAGGAGACTATTATTTGGTGCTATTATGGATAAGGTATTTTATCTTACATTTTTGAGTACATTTTCTTTGGAAGGAGGAAAAAGTCAAAGATGAAAAACTCATACTTCTGTCTCTCTGGTTGTCCCTTGAGACAGAGGCAAAAGGACGCAATAGAAACAGAACGTTTATATTTTACAAAGGAGGAATTTAAAAGCTTTATTTTGTTATCTGGAAAATTGAAAATACACCAGGGTATAAGTGAAAACAAAGATGATCAAGAACAATCATATTATGGAGTATTTCATAATATGCCATCCTTTGAATCTTTTTCTCTTACTTTTGTTTTATGTGCTCGTGTGTGTGTTTGTGTGCGTGAGTGTGTGTTGTTTATTTTCTTTTTCATCATTGGGAACATCAGGTAGAATTAGGTCTGTACAACATACTGTGTACAAACACAAAGAAACATATATAATGTATTTTCTTCCTGCTTGTCACATGCTGAATAAGGGTTTTCCTTGGAGACATTCTCTACCTAGTTTTCTCAGTCTAGTGTCAGAAAAAATAATTCTTAAACACACTGCTGAATTTGAAATCTGTGGCTCTGTTGAGTCTTGCTTTGTTCTTCTAAGTGCTAAGGATCTACACAGAACTTTGGAAGGAATATATGGTTTGAAGCATACGATGGTCTCACACTCATTAAGTTATTACACTTATGGTTAAAAAATACTTCAAATTTTATGTTTCTTTTGCCTCTTTTTAGTTCTACAGTATAGAATCACCTTCAATAGGAAGTGCACCATATTTTATTCACACTGAAACTAAAATAAGAAAGAAATTAAGTTTTAAAAAATATTTAAAGACTTGAGATGTTCTCAAGCACTTTATTTTTGCTAATAACAAAATAATATATTAAAATATGTTAAGACAATATTCTTATACACAATATAGTTAAAATTTAAATATCAAATAATCTGCCAAGTCATTTGCTCATTACAGCAAGCAAAAATTTGAATGACTTAAACACCTGACTATACATTTAAACCTTTGTGAGATTTTAAAATTAGTGTCTGTCCAAGGAAAATGATTGGCACCTTGCAAATAATGTTGGTTATTTACTTACAGCGTCTGTAATAAACTCCCCAGATTTATCAGATATGTACAGACTTTTTTTTCCTAAAAGAGGGAGACTTGACCACAATCTCCTATTAGATTCTCAAGTTTTTCAAGATCATGTGGATTCAAGATTATGTGTGATTCAGTATTAGCATTTTCTAGATTTGTTCCTTCTTTCTTTCTCTTCTTGTTGTTTGTATATAGTTATGAATCCTAATTGAACAAAAATAGAGAAATGTGACTCATAGCCTGACATGTTTGACATTTGAGCACACAGAGGCATTATTCCAATTAGTAGGTCATAATTCAGCAGAGATCGTGGGAGGCAATAAACACATTTTCCTTTAGTATGATTATTTGTTTCTTAAGAGAAGTCAAATGTAATAAGAAACCATTTAATTTTCATCCTATACTTTTCCTAGAAAGTCCATTCGAGTCCTAAATCAGTCAACATTATTTTTCCCGATTCTAAAAGTATACATTTGCCTTTTGAAAAATTTGCAAAGTATAAAATTATTAATAATAATTAAGGAATTATTCCATTTATAAACAATCCAACAGATTAAATGTTGTTATGTTTCATTGCTTTATTCTCTTGATTTCTATAGTCACTTTTTTGGTAAACTTCTTTGTATGTTCAGTGCCCTCCTGAATAAGGCACGTTTTGATCCAGGAGAAGTATATCTCATTCTTATTCCACTTAATTTTATTTAGGTTAACCTTACTTTTTAATTTTTATTTTGACTAAATTCATTAAAGCATTATCTTAAGGTAAAGCCACTCCTGCTTTAAAATGAACCAAAGGGATTTTTTTGCCCTGAGGGCTGAAACACAGGGAGGAATCAGTTACCATCTCATACCACACTCTCCAGAAGTTAGCTATTTTTTCTTAGGTTTTCTGTTGTTATAAAGATAAGATTCCAAAAGAATTGCAAGATATACAAGGTCTTTCATATTCTAGTCTAATATTGACGTTTGCAGATCTCATGTTCCACAGTTTCCAATCAAGTACATTTCAATCCAGTCTTATTATGCTAAGAGAAAATGATTTTTTTCAATAGTGTACACCATTATTTTCCATCTTTTTATTCAATGAATTCAAGAGGGATGCTGTCTGATCAGGTCTATCATGCTATCCCAGTCCACAGCAGAGTTGTGTTATACAATTTATCTGTCACAGAGAATTCAACTCATAAATAACTATGAAATGAATGAAAGTAACATAATGCTTCTGAAGTGTTTCCTATCTCCCAAAGTGAGATGGATTTCAGATGTTATTCCTCTATGTTACTTCTTTCAAATTTCTATTACATAATTTATTATGTTTTATTACAATTACTGATATTCTTTTTCTGTCACTAATAATATTTTGAGTTCTTCGGCTCAAGGACCACAACAGATGACAAAGTCAGAGTTAGTGAGGTAAGTAACAGTAGGGGTAGAGAATATTAGATGCAATCTAGAGATACTTCGTTAATAGAATTGACATGACTAAGTGAGCAATTTGATGTATAGAAAATAAACTAGAAGAATACCATTTTTTGTTTACCTTTAGTGACTATCAATGATAGGGGAAATTTTGGAAGATAACCATGTTTGCAGTGATAATAATATTCATTCGATTTGTAGAAATAATCAGCTTGAAGTGCCTATGAGGTATTGGATATTTGAGTTTGAAATTCAGTACAGAAATATAGACTGGAATTTAATATTAATCTAATGTACAGTTGATAGTTGAAGCCATAAAATTAAAAAGGTCACTTAGGGGGCAACTACTATGAGATTAGGGCTATAAATGAACCCTGAAGATTATCGCCATTTAAATGATAGGAAAAAGATGACCTAAAGAAGGAAGTTTTATTAAAGAAAGCATTATTATGCACATATATTTTTTAAAAAATTGAAATCAGGAAATCTTTTATGGGAGTTGATTCCATCTCTGCAGAAGATTAATCTAAATTCACTTGAATTTCAAGCCTACTTTATAGTTAAGAGAGGAAGGCAGAGTATTTGTGATCCACGTTAATGACTACCAGAATTCCCTCTTTTTATAAGCAAATGTTCAGTTCACTTTCCTTTTCAAGCAGAAATCTTTCTCAACTTTGTCCAGGAAAGACAATCAAGAAGTCCCAGCTAGCCACAGCATCCAGCTCAATGTTCAGGATCTCTATTAATATTATTTTGTCAGGAATGATGAATGATTGTCATTACATTAATCCCTTGTATAGAATTATATACATATGATATATAGAATTATATACTATACACATATAATATGCATATTATATATAGAACTATGAACAAAGAAACAAGTAATCTGTCTCACACACCCAACTTATAATTAGTAAATAGGGCCAGGATAATATCGATGGTCACTCACACAGAAAGGAGATAAATGGAAGACAGACAACGGCAATACCAATTCCAATATCCTATAAGGCAACATTGGAGAGGGCCCCCTTCCTTGGGGAAAATAAATGGTTTTTGACCAGGCCCGATTCTGCTTCCTGGAAGGGGTGGCATTCAGTTTGTTGCTAAGAGGGTCTTCCTTTCCTCTTATCCTCTTGACCCAACTGAATTGATTACTATAACCTGTATCCTGCTAGATAAATGAATTGCTTTTTGCCCGTGGATTGTTGAGGACCTAATAATCATTTTATTCCCAAAAAGTCAGAATCTTTTAGTTTGGGCTAGCCTTTCTTATGACAGAACGAATTTCTAAAAGACTTATTTGACTGTTTATCTATTTAATTTAAGTCACTTCCATGTGCTAATACCTATGTTCTTTTCTTTTATGAATATGCTTTTTTAATTAATATAAAATGTATTATGTATTTCTGGGGTGTGTGTGAGTATTTGTTACATGCATGGAATGTGTAACAATCAAGTCAGAGTATTTGGGATATCGATCACCTTGAGTATTTATTATTTCTATGTGTTAATAACATTTCAAGTCCTTTTTTCTAGCAACTTTGAAATACACCACACAATGTTGATAACTATAGTCACCCTATTCTGCTATTAAATATTGAGACTTATTTCTTCCAACTATGTGTTTGTACACACTTATCAATCTCTATTTATCCTTGCCTCCCACCCATACATGCTTCCCAGCCTCTAATATTTCTCATTCTATTCTCTGTCTCCATGAGACTTTTTTTTTTTTTTTTTTTTTTTTTTTTTAGTTTCCACATATGAGTGAGAACAGGGGACATCTGTCTTTCTCTGCCTGGCTTATTTCACTCTGCATAATAATCTCCAGTTCCTGGCTGTGGCCAACATGGTGAAACCTTGTCTCTACAAAGAATACAAAAATTAGCTGGGCATGGTGGGCGGGTGCCTGTAATCCCAGTTACTCGGGAGGCTGAGGCAGGAGAATAGCTTGAACCCAGGAGGCAGAGGTTGTGGTTAGCTGAGATCGCACCACCACACTCCAGCCTGGGTGACAGAGTGAGACTCCATCTCAAAAAAATAAATAAATAAAAATAATAATTCCAGTTCCATTCATGTTGCTGCAAATAACATGATTTTATTCTTATTTTAGGGCCAAATAGTATCTCATTGTGCATATATACCACATTTTCTTTATCTATTCATCCATCGATGGACACTTGGTTAATTCCATATCTTTGCTATTGTGAATAACACTGCAATAAACATATGAATACATATATCCCTTTGATCTGCAGATTTCATTTTCTTTGGATAAATGCCCAATAATGGTGGCCAGGTGTGGTGGCTCACCCCTGTAATCCCAGCACTTTGAGAGGCCAGGGCATGCAGATCACTTGAGGTCAGGAGTTCGAGACCAGCCTGGCCGACATGATGAAACCCCGTCTCTATTAAAAATACAAAAATTAGGCCGGGCACAGTGGCTCACGCCTGTAATCCCAACACTTTGGGAGGCCGAGGGGGGCGGATCACGAGGTCAGGAGATCGAGACCATCTTGGCTAATGCGGTGAAACCCCGTCTCTACTAAAAATACAAAAAATTAGCCGGGCGTGGTGAGGGGCGCCTATAGTCCCATCTACTCGGGAGGCTGACGCAGGAGAACGGTGTGAACCCAGGAGGCAGAGCTTGAAGTGAGCCGAGATTGTGTCACTGCACTCCAGCCTGGGCGACAGAGCAAGACTCCATCTCAAAACAAACAAACAAAAAATACAAAAAATTAGTTGGGTGTAGTGGTGTGTACCTTTAATCTCAGCTACTTGGGTGGCTGAGACAGGAGAATCACCTGAACCTGGGGGGCAGAGGTCGCAGGGAGCCGAGATTGTACCTCTGCACTCCAGCCCAGGTGACAGAGCAAGACTGTAAAAAAAAAAAAAAAAAAAAAAGCCCAATAATGGGCTTGCTGGATATTATGGTAGTTTTATTTTTGGTAATTGTTTTATTTAAGGTAGTTGTTGTTGTTGCTGTTGCTTTGAGAAATTGCCATGCTGTTTTCTACAGTGGTTTACTAATTTATATTCCCATCAGCAGTATATAAGAGTTCCATTTTCTCTGCATCCCTGCCAGCATCTGTTATTTTTCGTCCTTTTAATAATCTTCATTCTAACTAAAGTAAGATGACATCTAATTGTGGTTTTGATTTGCATTTTCCTGGTGCTCAGTGATGTTGAACATTTTTTCATATACCTTTTGACCATTTGTATGTCTTCCTTTGAGAAATATCTTATTATGTCCTTAGCTCATATTTTAATGGGATTATCTGGTCGTTTTTTTGGTGAGTTCTTTGAGTTTCTTCTATATTTTGGACATTAATCCATTGTTGTGTGAGTAGTTTGCAAATATTTTCTCCCATTCAACAGGTTTTTTCCTCACTCTATTGATTGTTTTCTTTGCTGTGTAGAAGCTTTTCAGTTTAATATAGTGATATGGTTTGGCTGTGTCCCCACATGGGGCCAGGTGGAGATAACTGGATCATGAGAGCAGATTCCCCCATACTGTTCTCATGGTGGTGAATAAGTCTCACAAGATCTGATGATTTTATAAATGAGAATTCCCTGGCACAAGCTCTCTTGCCTACTACCGTGTAAGATGTTACTTTGCCCCTCCTTTGCCTTCCACCACGATTGTGAGACCTTCCCAGCCATGTGGAACTGTGAATCAATTAAACATCTTTCCTTTATAAATTACCCATTCTTGGGCATGTTTTTATCAGCAGCATGAAAACAGACTAATATATATGGTCTCATTTATCTGTTTTATTTTTTATAGTTGTCGATGCTTCCAAGGCCCTAACCATGAAATCTTTGCCTAGACCAATGTCTTGAAGTGTTTTCCCTATTCGTTCTTCTAGTAGTTTTACAATTTAGGTCTTATATTCAAGTCTTTAACTGATCTTGTGTAGATTTATGTATATGGGGATATATAAGGGTACAGCTGCATTCTTCAGCACATAAATATCCAGTTTTTTCCAGCACAATTTATTGAAGAGATTGTCCTTTCCCCAATGTGTACTCTTGACACCTTTGTTGAATATAAGTTGAATGTAAATATGTGGATTTATTTCTGAACTCTCTATTCTGTTTCACTGGTGCATGTGTCTGTTTTTACTATGTTGTTTCAGTTACAATAGACTTGTAATATATTTTGAATTCTGGTAGTGTGATGCTTCCAGCTTTACTCTTTTTGTTCATGATTGCTGTGACTTTTTGGGCTCTTTTTTGGGTCCCATACAAATTTTAGAATTGTTTATTCTAATTCTATGAGAAATGATGTTGTTATTTTGATGGGGACTGCATTGAATCTGTAGACAACTTTGAGTAGTATGATCATTTTTACAATATTCCTTCTTTTGATACATGATCATGATATATCTTTCCATTTTTTGTGTGTCCTCTTCCATTTCTTTCATTAGTGTTTTGTAATTTTCCTAGTAGAGATCGTTCACCTCTTTGGTTAAATTTATTCCTAGGTATTTTATTTTATTTTTATAGCTGTTGTAAATGTGATTGCCTTCTTGATTTCTTTCTCAGTTAGTGCATTACTGGTGTATAGAAATGCTACTGATTTTTGTATGTTGATTTTGTATCCTGAAGCTTTACTGAATTCATTTTTTAAATCTGAGAGTTTTTTGGTGGAGTCGTTAGGTTTTTCTAGATGTAAGATTATATCATCAGCAAAGGACCAATTAGACATTATCTTTTTCAATTTAGATTCCTTTTCTTTCTCTTAACTGATTTCTCTGGCTAGGACTTCCAACTACTATGTTGAATATGAGTGGTAAAAGCAGGCATGCTTATCTTGTTTCGGATTTTAGAGGAAAGGCTTTTAGCTTTTCCCCATTTGATATGTTAATGTAGGTTTGTCATATATGACCTTTAATATCTTGAGGTAAGTCACATCTATTGCTAGTTTATTGAGAGTTTTTTTTTTATTGTTGTTGTTTGTTTGTTTGTTTTTGATGGGGTCTCACTCTGTCACCCAGGCTGGAGGGCAGTGATATGATCATAGCTCACTGCAGCTTCTATCTCCCTAGGCTCAGGTAATCCTCCTGCCTCAGCCTCCTGAGGAGCTGGGACTACAAGCATGTGCCACCATGCCCGGCTAATTTTTGTATATTTTGTAGAGTTGGGGTTTTGCCATGTTTCCTAGGCTGGTCTTGAACTCCTGGACTCAAGCAATCCACCACTGTCAGCTTTGCAAAGTGGTGGGATTACAGACATAAGCCATTGTGCCTGGCCTTGTTGAGAGTTTTTATCATGAAGGGAGGTTGAATTTTATAAAATCTTTTTTCTGCACCTATTGGAATTATCACATGGCTTTTGTCCTTCATTCTGTTGATGCACTGTATCACATTTATTGACTTCCATAAGTTGAATCATTCTTGTACCTCTGGTATAAATCCCACTTGGTCATGGTTTACTATCTTTTTGATGTGCTGTTGGATTCAGTGTGCTAGTATTTTGTTGAGAATTTTTGCATCAATTTTTATTAGGATTATTGGCCTGTAGTTTTTTCTTGTCATATCCTTGTCTAGTTTTTGTATCAGGGTAGTGCCAGCCTTGTGGAGTTAGGGAAAGTTTTCTCTTCTGTTGTTTTTTAGGATAGTTTGAGGAGGATTGGTATTAGTTCTTCTTTATATGTTTGCTATAATTTAGCAGTGAATTTGTCAGACCTGGGCTTTTCTTTTTCAGAAGACATTTTTATTACTGATTCAATCTCACTACTCATTACTGGTCTGTTCAGGTTTTCCATTTTTTCCTGATTCAATCTTGGCAGGTTGTCTGTTTCCAGAAATTTATCCATTTCCACTAGATTGGGGAAGTTCTCCTGGATAATATCCTGCAGAGTGTTTTCCAACTTGGTTCCATTCTCCCTGTCACTTTCAGGTACACCAATCAGATGTAGATTTGGTCTTTTCACATAGTCCCATATTTCTCGGAGGCTTTGCTCATTTCTTTTTATTCTTTTTTCTCTAAACTTCCCTTCTCGCTTCATTTCATTCATTTCATCTTCCATTGCTGATACCCTTTCTTCCAGTTGATCGCATCGGCTCCTGAGGCTTCTGCATTCTTCACGTAGTTCTCGAGCCTTGGTTTTCAGCTCCACCAGCTCCTTTAAGCACTTCTCTGTATTGGTTATTCTAGTTATACATTCTTCTAAATTTTTTTCAAAGTTTTCAACTTCTTTGCCTTTGGTTTGAATGTCCTGCCGTAGCTCAGAGTAATTTGATCGTCTGAAGCCTTCTTCTCTCAGCTCGTCAAAGTCGTTCTCCGTCCAGCTTTGTTCCTTTGCTGGTGAGGAACTGCGTTCCTTTGGAGGAGGAGAGACGCTCTGCTTTTTAGAGTTTCCAGCTTTTCTGTTCTGTTTTTTTCCCCATCTTTGTGGTTTTATCTACTTTTGGTCTTTGATGATGGTGATGTACAGATGGGTTTTTGGTGTGGATGTCCTTTCTGTTTGTTAGTTTTCCTTCTAACAGACAGGACCCTCAGCTGCAGGTCTGTTGGAGTACCCTGCCGTGTGAGGTGTCAGTGTGCCCCTGCTGGGGGGTGCCTCCCAGTTAGGCTGCCCAGGGGTCAGGGACCCACTTGAGGAGGCAGTCTGCCCGTTCTCAGATCTCCAGCTGCGTACTGGGAGAA